>NC_139159.1:83749714-84289714 GCF_964270905.1 Leucopleurus acutus
GCCCCCGCCCCTCCTCCCGGGGCGGCAGCTGGATGAGATCACGTCTGTGGGGGAGGGGTGCAGTGGACTTGTGGGAGCGGGGCTCCCCCACTCACGGTGGCCAGGACCCCCGCCACGCGTGGCCTGGCAGCACGTTCAGGGGCTGCAGCCCTGTTGCTGCCTGGGATGTGAGCTGGGGGGCAGGTACGGAGAAGGCCAAGGTGCGGAAACAGGACCCAGGTCTCCCGAGGAGGGCCGTTGCTCACCCGTCAGTGCCTGGGGCCGGGGTCCCCCAAAGCCGTGCACGGCAGAGGCCGGCGGTCAGAGGGCCTAGAAAGTCCGGGCCTCAAGCCCAGGCCTGAGGGGTGGGCAGGACAGGGACTGGGGAGGGGGAGGTTGGGCACTGCCACACCGCAGGTTCTCCCCCAGGAGCACGCCTTGTCAGGACACCACTGCTGGAGGCTGGCCAAGGCCTGAGTGGAGTGCTGGCACCACCGGCCACCTCCAAGGATGCTGCGTGGAGGAGGCGCTGCCCGACACAGTGCGACCAAGTGTTCGCGGACGGTGGCCCCTCCCAAGTGCCAACCACCCAGGGCACAGCCCCGGGGTGGGGGAGGCTCCCGCGCCCCTCGCGTGCTCTTGCCCCTTGGGCTCCCGAGAGGACTGCTCGCCACCCCACCTCTCAAGCCTCTTCCCTGAAGCCCACCCTGCTTTGCACAGACGGCAGAGACGCGGCGACAAGTGTGTGTGTGTGTCGGGGGCGGGGCCGGGGCAGCACTTCTCAGGGAGGAGAGCATCTGTCAGGCCAGCCTGGTCCCTGAAAGCCGAGCTCTGCCGCCCCCTCGAGCCACAGCCGGCTGTGCTGGCAGAAGTACGGCTCCCTGTCACTCAGGCGACATATGGGATAGTCATCGCCGGAGGAAGCAGCCCCCACCCCGGCGGCTCCGGCACAGCCCGGGCCAGGAGGAGCGCCTCCCCGCGGGCGGGCCGAAGCCCCTCCCCCGGCCTCTGCACTCCATTTACAATCATCATCGATTTCTCAAAATGCCGAATATAAAAAAGTAGCCGACAGGATGTGGCTGCCGACAGCCAGAGCCCCTGGGGGGGGGGGGGGGAGACAGGCCGGGAGCCGAGCTGCCCCGGCCCCCCTTCGCCGAGCGCGCCCGCTGCCCCGGCCAGGAAACCAATTTATTTTGTTTTGTGTCTGTTCTCTGAGCACACAGAGACCGGGCCGGGCGCGCAGCCAAGGCTCCTACAGCCGCTGCCAAGAGAGCAGAGGATGGGGGTGGAAGCTGCGCGGGGGGGGGGGGGGGGGGGGGGGGCGCGTGTCTCCCCAGCCGGGGACAGCCCCTGGCAGGCGGCAGGAAGAGCCACCGGGCGGCGGGGACCGCCGTCTCTGCAGGCCCCCCAGCCCGAGGAGGCACACACCCGGAGGGCTAACGCCAGGGCAGTGGGCACGGGGGCGGCTGGGCGAGCAGCACGGCCACGTCTACCTGGGAGGCTCCTCAGCCCCAGCGTCCCCCAGAACCCACGGGCAGCTCCGGGCAGCTGAGCCACAGCAGCCTCTGCCCGAGCACCCCTAGCCTGGCAGCAAGCTTTCCCCTTGAGAGCGTAAACGTGGGAAGGACGACCAGATTCACTGAGGGCCCCAGCGGCCCAGGCCTCCAGGATGCCAGGGAGGAAAGGGGCAGAGAACCGGGGCCGCCCGTCTCCTGCCCTCAGTGCCCAGTGCAGGTGCCCGTGGGGCCTGTCACTGCACCCTCACCCCTGGGGCCCAGCCCAGGCCGGCTGGTGTCGGCGAAGCCTCCCCGGGCCTATCGGTGCCCGCCCAGAGCATAGGGGCGCCCACCGCCTGCCAGCCCCGCCGCCCACCCCCCAGGGCCCAGGGGTGGCTGCGAGGTGCCCAGTGCCCTCCCCTCCCTGCGATGACACACACTCCTGCAGTCACGTGTACCCGACCCTGAATCGCTCTTCCAGACGGGGACTGGGGCCCCAGGCCAGGACGCCCACTCAGGCCTCGCTGTGGCCTGACCCACCTCTGCCCAGGCAGTGCAGCCCACCCTGCGAGCGAGGAGGCCACGGCCCCAGCCATACCTCCTCGTCAGAGCTGTCCTCCACGTACTCGTCCTCAAGCCGCACATTCGTCACCTCCGTCCTCGGCGAAGGGGTCCCGGCCTGGGAAGGGAAGGGGAGAGCAATTATGTTATGTCAGGACACTGACGCCCTGTGCCTGGGGCAGATCGCGGGTCCAGGATGCCCGCCCCCTCCTGCCAACGCTGAGGCCTAGGTTCCTACACCCCAGTCTCTAAGCGGCTCCAACCTGGTCCCACCGCAGGTCTAAGTGGGCCTCTCAGGGAGGGGGGTCCCACCCAGGGTCATCCTCTGTCAAGGGCTGGACCCATCATAACGTCCAAGCTCCGGGAGAGGACCCCAGGGAGGGGCTGACACCGGCAAAGGAGCACTTAGCCACCCCCGCACCCCTTAATGCGAACAACGGCTGCAGGGCTCCCGGCCCAAAGGCCCAGCCGAGCCCAGAGCCAGCCTGGGCTCAGGGGACGAGGCCTCTCAGCAGCCGTTCCACCGAGGGGAAGGCCATGGTACTCGCTCTTGGCCACCAGCAGAGGGGCCACAGCCGACCCACTCCTAGGGCAAGACCCTTGCCCCGAGGAGGCCACATTCAGCGCAGCCGGCCAAGGGCCCAGAGAGGCACCCACACTCTCAGACTGCTGGGAGGACCCGGCCCCAGGCTGACCCCGCCCACCGGGCCAGTGAGTGGGTGCCACTGCTCATTCACACCCCAACCTGGAAAACAGATTCTCCCCTTGTGGGGCGGGGGGACCTGGTGTACCGGAACTGGGATTGATGGGGAGAACAGCCCGTCTCTCCCCCCCCCCCGACTCCAGGGGCAGTAAAGTGTAGCAGGGGCCCCCCCACCCCAAGCACGGGCGCCCCGCCCAGAGCCCCGCTCCCCCTGCCCGGGCAGGAGCCAAAGGCCCGCAAGGCAGCTCTCCCTCCCTCCTGTTTTTCCCTCGGTGTAAGGAGGGTGGGAGAGTAACTTTCTTTCCAGGCCAGGAAAAGGCGAGATTCGGTTTCCACGTCTCTCCCACCCCTTGCTCCCGAGCTGTGCGCTGCGGGAGCCCTGCCCTGAAAGTGGGTCAGCACTGCCTGGGGGTGGGGGCAAGCGGGGGGCGCAGAGGGCCAGCCTGGGACCCAAAGCTTTCCTGCCGTCCTCACCCACAGCAGCAACCAGCGGACACACCTGCCCCAGGCCCTGGGCTGGCAGGACCCCAGGCCGGGCCACTTGCAAGTCTCTCCACAGCCCCCTGAGGCCAGCCCGTGGCTGACAGGCCACTGGTCGCAGCAGGGTCGGCAGTGCAGGCCACGGTGCTCCAAGGCTGCCAACCGCCAGCCAGTCTGATGCCCCCCACCAGGCACCGGACCCCAGGAGCCCAGCACCACCTGCACGACAGGCCACCATCCCGGGGCCCTGGCCAGCCCCAGTGATGCCTGCGGAACCAGACACAGGCGGGACCTCAGCAAGGGGAGGGGACACCCAGCAGCGGGGCTGTGAGTTCCTGGGCAAAAGAGCTGGACACCCGGCAAGGAGGGCCCTCCCTCACGGCAGCAGGGCTCTGAAGCCACATCCTCCCTCCAGAGGTGACGCTGCAAGGCAGATGGTGGCCACCAGGGGGCTGCCGTGATGCGGGGCGTGGCCCAGCTCCTGGGACCAGGAGGACCTAACAAACCCCGCCCCTTCAAAGTTTAGAGGTACCATAGCCGGGCAGTGGCCACCGTAAAAAAGGGAGAACTCGCACAGCGCCGCCCTCTCTCCGCTTTCTCAAGCGGCCCAGCCCTGGCCCCCAACATCCTCAGGCACAGGCACCAGGTGGCGAGGGACTGCCCAGAGCCGCCAGCGCCCACCCCAAGACGGGGTCAACGCCACGTGCTGCGGGCTCGCAAACGTGTCCATGTGGATGGCTGGGGGCCCACGGGCAGGACCAGAGGGAAGTGGGGTTCTGTAGGCAAATGTCCCAGACCAGGGGACCAAGGGAGGCAGGACGGGCCTCTCCTGGGAGGGGCTGCAGCCTCCCAACATGACTGGCAGCTCCACGGCCAGGCGCTGCTGCACGGCTTGCTCGCTCTTGGAGGCCTGAGTCCCGAGAGGGGGACAGGCAGGCAGAGGTGAGATGCCCGGTGACAGCCAGCCACTCGGGTCACCCCACCCAGACGTGTGAGTGAAGCCCAGAACATGGGATGTGATCTGAGTGACCACCCTCCGAGAGCAGAACATACTAGAAACCTGGGGAGGGTACAGGAGAAGCTGACGCGCTTCACAGCTGAGGGGGGGCTGTGGGATCTCCCAAACCCACTGATCATGTCACCCCAGATGCGACACCACCCCACCTGCCCTGAACTCGGATCCCCAGAAATAAGAGTGTCTGACGCTGGGCCACGGCCGGGGCTCTCTGGGACAGGCCCGGGTACATCCTGCCTGAGGTGGCCTCCACTGACTGGGCCCACTCCCTCCCCAGGAGCCAACGCCCAGACCCCACAGTGCACAGGCCTGGGACTCACAGCTGCTACTGGTCTCCTGGCGGCCCTGCCCACCACTCCCCAGAGCTGAGCTGAGACCCAGATGGGCTCCTCCTGCCCAAGGGTTTGCAGTAAGCTCAGTGCACAGACAGTACAGGCAGGACTCTTAAGTTATCTGGGAGATGCTAGCTGCACATTAGGCATCGCTACTAGGTCTTCTGTTACATTCCTTTTTTTTTTTTTTGCGGTACGCGGGCCTCTCACTGCTGTGGCCCCTCCCGTTGCGGAGCACAGGCTCCGGACGCGCAGGCTCAGCGGCCATGGCTCACGGGCCCAGCCGCTCCGCGGCATGTGGGATCCTCCCGGACCGGGGCGTCCCCTGCATCGGCAGGCGGACTCTCAACCGCTGCGCCACCAGGGAAGCCCTGTTACATTCTTGAACGTAGCAAGCAGGTTCAACTAGTGAAGATGGGAACTTCTGTACAAAAGAATAAGAAAACAAAATACGGGAAAACCCACACAAGCGAGGAAGGACCAAACCAAACAGGACGAGCAGAAGAAACACGGATCTAAACAAGCACAAAAATGAAGAAACGGCCGCCAGCACCTAAGCCCACTCAAGATGAGAAATAAAGAGGAGGCCCAGCAACGCGAGACCTGTGGGACCGGAAAAGCCCGCCCAAAAGCACCACCAAGTGCCACCGGGGCACACAGGGAAGCAAGGGGCCCTGGGTGACTGGGGCTGCCCGGCGGCAGGAGCCACCACCTGAGGGTGGAAACAGGAGGCGTGTGGGCGGCCAGTGGGGCAGGGGCCCGGGGCTCCCCTCCAGCTTGCTCGCAGGGGACAGCCCACGGGCTGGGGCAGGTGAAGGTGGGTCGGCAGACCCTCGAGAGGGCCCTGAACTAGCGGAACTCCCCAGCGTGGTAGGAAGGTTCTGCAGGTTAGCAGCCCTGCCGTAGCTGCAGGATGAGAGGGACAGGCTGACTCGGGGGGCCCCGATGCAGAGCATGACAGGGCTGTCACGGGGGCCGCTCCTGGGTGTCTCGTGCGGCCAGGCTCGGGGGGAGACAGGAGAACACACAGGAAGCACTGACTAGCCTGTTCGTGAACAGGAGACATGGAGAATCGCCAGCTACACCAGGTGGAGTGGTGGATGGCTTCTGAGGAACGGGTGGAAGAAAAGGGGAGATGGGGGGACTTCCACCAGGAGTCAAGAGCACCCACCTCTTCAGTTCCCGTTCTTGGCCTGGACTAATTCCAACCCAGTACTGAGGTCCCCGCTTTAGAAGAAAATACTCCAACACCCCTCAGCTACAGCACCAAGAAGCCAGAGACGTGAGTGCCCAGGCCAAGCAGGTTCCAGGGAAGCTGGCAGGGCTCCAGGACGACCCACAGGGCATGCGGATGGGCGCTAAGAGCCTGCACACGCGCGGGGAGGGGAGCACGGCACTAGCGGGAGACCAGGCGGGGTGAGGGAGCACCGCCGGCCCAACGGAGCACGGAAGGGAGGGCCCGAGGGCCTGGCTGCCAGTGGGGGACGCCTGGGGAGGGCGCAGAGCCACAGGCAGCCTCACCCCCTCTGAGGACGCCCCCAGCCAGGTGGCCTGGGCTGACGTCCTCAGACAGAGGGCTCAGAGGGCACCCCGGAGAGCCGAGGGCCAGGGGCGAGGACGGCTCCCCACCCTCTGGAGAGGGTGGGCATGGAGTCTCTGCCGAGCTGCAGCTCGGCACCCGCTGAGCCGGCCGCCAGCAGACCCAGGACGGCGGCACAGGTACCTCTGCGGAGCAGCACAAGCCCAGTGGCTCGCGGGGCACAGGTGGTCAGCCTCGAGATGCCTGTACAGCAGTACCTAACCTAGAGAATTTCCACTAAAAATTATTTTTATTAAAAAAAGTTATTTAAAAAATAACTTTAAAAATAACTTTAACTTTTAAAAATCATTCCTAAAATTTTGCTTATAAAAGAGGATAAAAATCCTATTTTAAAGGAAAAAACTTAAGCGTGTGGACCCTTAATTTTTTTTTTTTTTTTTTTCCGGTACGCGGGCCTCTCCCTGTTGTGGCCTCTCCCGTTGCGGAGCACAGGCTCCGGACGCGCAGGCTCAGCGGCCATGGCTCACGGGCCCAGCCGTTCCGCGGCATGTGGGATCTTCCCGGACCGGGGCACGAACCCGCGTCCCCTGCATTGGCAGGCGGACTCTCAACCACTGCGCCACCAGGGAAGCCCCGATCCTTAATTTTAAAAGAGGAGGAAAAGATCCAGGAAGATAATTTAACCATGAACTGTGCTCACCAAGGAGAGTGAAGGCAGCGAATGGAAACGTCCTTTACCAAATAGTGTTGATCTAAGATTTAACGTTTTGTCAAGGAGGGAATATTTTGTAAATTTAAAAAGTTAAGGGACTTCCCTGGTGGTCCAGTGGTAAAGAATCCGCCTTCCAATGCAGGGGACGCGGGTTCGATCCCCGGTCAGGGAACTAAGTTCCCACGTGCCGCAGGGCAACTAAGCCCACGTGCTACAAACTACAGAGCCCAGCGCTCTGGAGCCCACACGCCACAACTAGAGAGAGAAAACCCGCACGGCACAACTAGAGAGAAGCCTGTGAGCCGCAACAAAAGAGCCTGTGTGCCGCAACTAAAACCCGATGCAGCCAAAAATAAAATAACTAAATAAATAAATAAAAATGAGTCTTAAAAAAAAAAGTTAAAAAGGAGAAAAATCTGCCCATAAGCCCATAAAGCACGGGCAAGGCAGTCTGTGGACCATCTTCTCTTTGTGCACCAGCGCTACAATTAAAGCTTGAATGGGTGGAGAGTTTAAATTGGATTTAAAATCTTGTCTTCCTAGGAAACAGATCAAATAAGTGTGGCTTTTGGTTTCCATCACGGTCCTAACCTCCAGGACACCACGGCCATTCAAAGTATAAACAGTTACAAGATCGTTTCTAGGATGCTCTGAACAACCAGTGTTGTGTTTTACTTAAATTAAGCTTTTCTGTCATTTTCCTCACTTAAGACAAGAGTGGGGTTTGCCTTTCCCCATCGTCACAGCAACAGGCAGGACAGCAAAGCCTCAGGCGGCGGCCAGCTGGCTCCTGTGCCCCCGAGACCAGGCCAGGTGGATGGAGCTCCACTCGCTCCCACAAGTGCGGGGCCACCAGCTCCCCCGAGGCAGGCCCCTGCAAACAAATGCCACCTTGGGCTTTGCCCCTAGGAAACCCAGCCTACAGCTGAGTCTAGCAAAGCGGCCTGAGCCTCAGGAGAAGTGACATCAGAATCACCGGGGTAGGTGTGGGGGCCCAGGCAGGTAGATTTTTGGGGTTCCTATGAACAGAGCACATGACTATGCTTGAAAACTGGTGCCCTAGAGCTCAGAGCACCTCAGCTCCAAGAAAGCGTCCTACTCAGCCCCCACCAGCAACACCCACCCCCTCCCCTGCCCCGCTGCACCAGAGGAGGGACGAGGGTCTTGGGGTTCCCAAGGAACGGGAGAAAGCACTGCCGGGAGCCCCCAGAGAGCCCGATGCCTGCCAGGCACTTTCCTGGCCATGGTCATCCAGGGGGAGAGCCCACCAGGAGGCTCCTTGCCTACGCACCTGCTGCCTGGGGGGCTTCTCCGTCCCGCTGTGCTGCTCATCGCTGCTGGCCCCATCCTCCTCCTCAGCCGCAGTGTCGGCCTCACTACCGTCACTGCCGGAATCCTCCAGGCCTGAGAACACACTTTCCTCGCTGTCGGAGAGGCCAGGATCGCTGCCAGGCCCAGGGCTGAGACCAGGAGCACCGAGGAGAGAAGGCTAAAAGGAGCATGGTGTCAACGAGCCCACAGCCCACGCAGCGGGCACCCTGCGCTGACCCACAGCTCTGTGTGGCCGGCCTCCAAGGCCACAGCCCTCAGGCCACAGCCTCCACCTCCACCAAAACCACCCACCCAACCCAGGCCTCCCTCACCACCCACCTCCGCCGACAGCAGGCCGCGTGCCCTCGGAAGAGACATTCAACTCCTAGCATCTCACAAGGCAAGGACTCTTCAAGGAGCTCAGTTCCCATCACATCCCCCACACCGGCCCCCTATCCTCCACACCCCACCCTGGCACTTAACAGACCCAGAGCTATGAGGACACTAGGGCAGGGTCTGGGGCAAGCAGAGGACCCCAACCTGAGGGCCTTTTCCCACCTGAAGCAGAAGACTCTGTATCCAACCAGATTGGGACCAACAGTTGATCAGTAAATTGTAAAGGTTGGTTGAAAAGACATAAAAACTACACAAGCTTTACTTAAAAGCAAGTGTTTCCATTCACCCCCTCAAGGGGTAGGACCAGAGCTTCCTCCGAGCAGAGCTCTGCTGACCAGACACTCCCCGATCCCTAAGTCTACAGGACGCAGTGCACGGTGCGGACCTTTTAGAAGTGCAACAAGAAATTGCAGACTTTTAGCAAGCATTTATCTGAACGGAGAATTCGCTGCTTTTCAATTGTTAAGAAGTCTCTCACCTAATTGGACAGCCTGCACTCACCAATTACTTGGCAGCACTCAACTCAGCTTCCACAGAAACGACTCTGACACACACTAACTACTCCAACACTTAGTAAGCCACACAATTAAAACAGCAAGTGAAAACGGCATAAATGATTTGGGCACAAGTACAAATGGCTGCTGATGGGTACAGAGCCAGGAGGACTTGTCGCAAAGTGAGCGGGCAGCCGGACAACCCAGCAACGTGGAGTCCCGGCTCAGAGAGGCTCGACTGTACAAGCCTTCGGCGGCTTTCTACCACCGAGATTTGATGACACCCCACAACCCAGCTGGGGTCCAGCTGGAAACCCGGAGTGGCCATGAGTCCAGTTGAAACGATGCATCCAGTGCAGCAGGCACTGCCTTACTATTCTCGTACGCTCTTTTACAATGTATGCGACGTATTAGTAACGTATCAACAGACAAGTGGTTACTGCAGGCTCAAATCCCTTTAACGCAGGAAGCACAATTCAAAGGGCTAGGGAGGCTGCCGCACAGGATGCCAGCCCTCCTTCCTAGCTCTCTCCGGCCCAGACGTTCTTCCAACCGCAGAACAGCCCAGCCCCACACCGGCTACCCCTCGCGCAGGGGGTGCTCCCTGCCCAGGACGCCCCCACAAGGCCACCACCAGCAGAGGACAGGCGACCCTCCTCCCCGCTTTCCCCGGCCTGGCTCCCCGGGGCTGGCGGCCGAGGAGCCGCCACGTGCGGCCCAGATGCACCTCCCCGTCCCGCTCGCGCAGCCCGCGGTCACCTCCTCCGGCTCCGGCGGCCGCTTCCCCGGCAGCGACCCCGCCGCCGCCGCCTCGCGCCCCACGCCCCGCGTGCCCGCCATGCTCCAGGCCAGCCCCGACCCGCGCCGCCACTTCCGGCAGCGACACGACCGCGTGGGCCTGGGGGCGGGGCCCTCGGGGTCAGAGGGCGCAGGGCGGGCCCTGGGTGGGGCGGGGCCGGCGTGCGCGCGCCGTGGGGACGCGGGCGGGCGGCGCCGGCGGGAGCGCGCCCGTCGCAAGATGGCGGCGGCCATGCTAGGGCTCGGGGCCGTGTGTGCGCAGCGAGCGGCGGCGGCGCGGCCCGAGCGGGAGGCGCGGCGGCGGCGCTAGCCCGGCCCTCAGCCCCTCCTCGCGATCGCTACCTCCGTTTCTCCCGCCTCGCCCGCTATGGATCTGCCCGTGGGCCCGGGCGCGGCGGGGCCCAGCAACGTCCCGGCCTTCCTGACCAAGCTGTGGACCCTCGTGAGCGACCCGGACACGGACGCGCTTATCTGCTGGAGCCCGGTGAGGGGCTGGGCGCGCCGGCCCGGGGCTTTTGGGGGCGGGCAGCAGGGCGTCGGGAAAGAGCGTCCGAGGCCGCCCCTCGTCGCTCCTGCCGCGCGCTCCCCTGGGCTGGGCAGGAGGGGCCTCTCCTCCTCGGTCTCGCGCCGACTATGTGCGGGACAACTGCGGAAGCGCGTCTGGCCTTAGGGCAGCGCCCAGTTTCGCTGGCGAGCGTTGTGCCCAGGTGGCCCCCGTAGCTTCTTAGATGAGTTACCAGGGTGGTGGGGTCGGCAGCCTTTGGGAAGAAATCAGGGCTTGACACAGGAATTGGAGGGCGTTACTCTACTGGAAAAGGAAAAGGAGCGAAAACAGAAAGCAAAACGTCATAAAGTTCCAGTGGGTCTCGAGCCGGTGTCCGGAGACCAGAGCCGGGTTTCCCAAGAGCGACTTTGTTTTTCATTCCTCTCGGGACGTCTTCGTTCGCGTCCCTGCCTCCAGTTGCCTGGCAGCAGGCTCGTTTCCGTGGTCTGACCCTGCAGACCGGACAATTCAGGCTTGCAGAGGTACAGCAGAGACTGTCTGGAGTTGCGGCCGAGAATCTGCCGTTCACGTCCGGGCTGTGACGTCGTGTCCGGGGAAGGCCGGAGCCATAGCTCAGGGCCGGCAGATGGGTGGCCTAGGCCGCCCTGGGCGCCTTCAGACATGCTTGCTCTCCTGAGGGTCCAGACGCTGGCTTTCTCAGACTCTCCTAAGTACTTGTCTTTCATAGTCTTAAGCCCTTAGGAAGGAAGCAGTCAGGGCTGAAGCGAGCCCAGAACTGGAGGCTGGGTCCTCGTTCCTGGGTTGTCTGCTGAAGCTCTGCCTCAAGAGGGGGAGAGGGAGTAAAGAGACTAGAAATCCTGCCGCGTCCTTGTGGGGGACACTTCGTGTTGGTCCAAGTAGCACATCCATGTGGCACTCTGCATTCCCACTGCTTGTCTCTGTGATGGTGGGCAGCATTCCCAGAGAGGGGGCCGTGCTTTCCTAAAGCTTGTCCTGTTACCACCATCCCTTCGTTGCAGGCCTTGAACTTTGCAGACCCGAGGAAATGACCCCATGTTTCTGTCATCCTTCCTTCTTCCTCTTTCCCCTTTCCCTTAACTCCCGGGCAGCACTCTTACCCGGTTTGGGGAGGGGCATCAGAGATCTTTTGGGATGTTCCGAGCTTAGTCCTACTGGGGTGATCGCCCCAACTTTTGACCTGCTCACTGCTTCTGCTTAAAGATCGTGAGGCAGCGGGTGAAGCCGCACCAGCAAGTTCTCCAAGTCCCACTGCCTGTGCTCTGGGCAAGGCCTTGGAGCAGGAAAGCGGGAACCATCAAGCCTGAGACAGCCTCGTTCACAGTGGCTGCGCCACCCGCCGGCCCTGCTGGCACTTCCTCCCCGGGGGTAGAGGGGTGCTGACTGGAGCCTGTGCATTTGAGCCCCCCTGGTCTGTCCACAGGCTGAGCAGGGTGTGCTTGGTGCAGGACGCAGCGGGCGGGCTGGCTCTGCTAGGCAGGACAGAAACGGAGCCCTTTTCTGGGTTGGGCACGGTCTGCAGAGCTGCCCAGCCCCGAGAAAAGAGACAGCCCCCTGCCTAAGGCCTCAGTGATGCACACACAAGCCCCGGGCCTCTGTCAAAAAGTCCTCATGGAGACTTCTGCAGACTTGCAGCCCAAAGTCCAGCTTCCAGAGACCTTGGAAGGTTCTGGCATCTGTGCTCTCGGTGCCTTCCCCCTTGTGCTGGAAGTTTTCTCCCCATTCTGCTGAGGACCCTCCCTGCGTTTGACCCAGGGGACCAGGGAAAGGCGGTGGTGGGGTGGCTGACCCTCAAGGTTGATAATGTGGGGGAGTGGCTTCCGACCCCAGAAACTCTGGCCGGGGGGCCAGTCCGGCAGTGTTGTGCGGCCTCTGCACAGCCCAGCGGACGGCCAGCACGTCGCTGCCCAGAGAGTCGTGTTGGCTCCCCCGCTTCCAGACCCCCTGCCAGTTACCAATGCGCTTGGTGTGGGGCCACTGCTGAATAGGCCGGGGCTGCCCTGCAGGACCCGAGGCCCCACCGCCCTCGGGAGGGAAGCTGGCGAATGCAGCGGCTCTCCTGACCCCACTCCCAAGGGACAGGGACGGGGGGAGGGAGCGCGCAGGGGAAGGAGGCTCTGCTTTTAGGCTGCAGGCACCTCGAGGCCCTAAGAGCGAGGGCCTCTTTCGCCTAGGGAGTCCCATGTGAGCACGGGCAGTCAGAGGGTCAGAGGGTCACACTGGAGGGGCTGGCTGGAGAGCAGTCGCTGCAGTCAGGTCGCCAGCTCCCTGTGAGACCGACCCTTCGAGGAGGGTCCTGGTCGCACCTGGCCACTCCGAGCTGGCCAAGGACCGTTTTCGGGGCTCCCACGACAGGCAGGGCTGCTCCTCCACCCGGCCTGGGAGCCAGGTGGGCCCCAGCAGGCCCTCCGCCCCGCCCTCGGGGATGGGCAGTGGCCCCAAAAGACCCGAGGCACACCCGGTGCAGGCTGTGAGGGGCGCTGGGGGCCTGGAGGCTCCCGGTGCCCCTGCACCTGCCAAACAGGACACGGCTGTCCCTATCCAGTCCCTCTGCGCAGCGGGAGGCCCAGCCCCTCGGGTATCGGTTCCTCTCCTTCCACAGCCCCACGTGGAGGTGACAGCCGGCCTTTTAGAGACACGGGAACTGAGTCCCAGAGACATCAGGAAACAGACAAAGAGCTGGGGGACTGCTGAGCAGGACCCGAAGTCCACGGTCTCTCGCTCACCTCTGGAGCCAGAGGCGTCCAGCTCTGGCTCACGCCTGCCCTCGCCACGCTCCGCGTCTCCCGGGTAGAGGGCAACGCGAGGCCTCCACCTGTGGGGTCCGGGCTCCGGCTCCACCCCACCTGCTTGCTTTCTTTTTCTTTTCTTTTTTTTTTTAATAAATATATTTATTTATTTTTGGCTGCCTTGGGTCTTCGTTGCTGTGTGCGGGCTTTCTCTAGTTGTGGCGAGCGGGGGCTACTCTGTTGCGGTGCACGGGCTTCTCATTGTCGTGGCTTCTCTTGTTAGGGAGCATAGGCTCTAGGCACATGGGCTCAGTAGTTGTGGCTCGTGGGCTCTAGAGCGCAGGCTCAGTAGTTGTGGCGTATGGCTTAGTTTCTCCGCGGCATGTGGGATCATCCCGGACCAGGGATCGAACTCGTGTCCCCTGCATTGGCAGGCGGATTCTTAACCACTGCGCCACCAGGGAAGTCCCTACCTGCTTTCTTAGCTTGACCCCGGCCACACTCGGACTAACCAGTACTTGGTGCTCAAAGAACTGTAGTTTGTATTTTTACACTAGAGTCCCCCCCTTCCCCTTCCGTAGAGATATATAGGTAAATGTATAGATGGATGGATGGATGGACGAGACGAGCAGAGATCTATAAACGGCAGGCTATGTGTGTGGCCTCCTGTCTCTTTCCTCCCTCCACGGTCCTGGGGTGGGCGGGGGGGGGGTGTGAGGAGGGGCACAGGGGTCTCAGAAGGGGCTGGAGGGAGGGTAGATGGGCACAGCACACCTGAGCCTGAGCCTGCCTGCCTCCACTGGGCCGTGTGTGCTCAGAATTCTTTATTAAAGGACCAGGGAGTGGTCAGCAGGGTCCTTAGGACCCACCCTGGAATGAGCGGTCAGCTCCCATCAGATATCACGGGAGCCGGGTGAAGACCCCAGAGCCTGCACCTTTGGCTGCAGGGTTTCCTTGAGATCTGCAGGGCTCGCAGGGGCTGGCTTTGCAGGCTGTGGAAGGAGGGAGGCCGGCTCCCTGAATGTTTCCCGATCTTGGAGGCGCTGGCAGCTGCCCCACAGTCTCCTCCCACTGGGAGGGCGCCGGCAGTTACTGAGTCAGCAGTCACCCGTGTGCAGATGTTCAGCTGGGCCTGGAGACCCGAGCATGGGGCCAGCGGCTGGACATGAGCCGGGATGCTTTGGTCATGGGGCCTGTGCTGCGACCCTGAGCAGAAATAAGAAAATGACATGAGGACAGTGCAGATGGTCCTATCCTCAGTTGAGGACAAGACGAAGGCCGGGGAGGGGACCGAAAGCGAGCTCCCCTCTGCACCCCGCCTTGTGCCTCCCGTGTCCTCCCGCCAGGCTGCGTTTCTCTGCTGCCGCGTCCACGCGGCTCTAGTGCTCACACTGCACGTGGGTGCCAGCTACACGCCCACTGCTCCCGGAGCACATCACACACACCAGTCTCTTTGGCTGGGGGACTAAAACGGGCCTTTTTTTCTGGGAATATACTTGAGAAGTACAGGTAGGCCTCTCATGGAATTACCGTGGATGTTAATCCTGTTGAGTTGTGGGCGCTTTGAGAAAATATTCAAAGACAGAGATCCTCCCTCTGTAAAAATGTACTTACATGCAAAACTTTGTATACGTTTCAGGTTGTTCACAGTTGTGTAGGAAATAGGGCCACAGACTCTGAATTTACAGTAAGACTTGATATTTACTAAGAACTGCATCGCAGGGGCAAGGGCATTGCTCACCAGCCAGCAGCTGGGCAGCAGCTTCTCCCTGGTCCTGCCGTATTTCCCGTCACTGGTTTCCGTTATATCCAAGGGTAAGCCAGGACTTCCTGCAAGAATTGCACGTGGTCAGCAGAGGAGGAGGAGGCATCGGGCTCTGCGATGGACTCACCAGAAGGCCCTCTCAAACTTCTAACACACCTTAAGGTCAGGCTGGCAGGACACATTCAACATGGACTCAACCCACCAGCAGTGTTCAGGATTGTTAAACAGGAAGGACAGGTGAGCCCTCCAGGTGCCTAGGCTTTCTATCTGGAAGCAGTGTTCAGACTCTGAGAGCCCGGCCTTTGGAGAAAGTGAGACAGCCAGAATTTGCAAGGCCTGGTACCAGAGAGGAGGAGCTGCACGTGAGCCCCTGAGGATCTTGGTCGAGTGCTGCTTTGCGCATCCGTGTGGGGAGCCTGGGATGCCGCCCCAGAACTTCCAGGGAAAGAACAGCCGCTGAGGAGCCGCGTGGTGAGCGATCACCAGGCTCACCTAGAGCTGCCGAGTCATCTGATTCCTCACAGCCAGAGCGGAGAGGCCGCTCTAACATGCAGAGCCTTTCACGGACCTCAGAACAGCCACGCCTTGAAAGTGGGGCTGGATTAGCCCCAGGGAAAAGGCTACCCAAATGCAGTGTGAACGAGCTTAAAAACAAGCCTTAAAAGGATCAGGGCTTCCCTGGTGGCGCAGTGGTTGAGAGTCCGCCTGCCGATGCAGGGGACACGGGTTCGTGCCCCGGTCCAGGAGGATCCCACATGCCGCGGAGCGGCTGGGCCCGTGAGCCATGGCCGCTGAGCCTGCGCGTCCGGAGCCTGTGCTCCGCAACGGGAGAGGCCACAGCAGTGAGAGGCCCGCGTGCCGCATAAAAAAAAAAAGGATCAGGCTGATCCTTTCCTGCAGAACTGAGGGTGCAGTACTCTTGAAAGGAAGACAACTAAACTCAGACACAATGTAGTAAAATTCTTCGTGTCTTTGTCTATTAGTCAAAACTAATAGAGGATCCACTTGGCCTGAGAATGTGACCTGTAACGAAGAAGGGAAGAGCCACGGCAACAGATCCAGGCGCGATGGGAGTGGCGAGCAAGGACGCCAAAGGTGTTACCAAGACGCTCTGTTTGCCCAAAGCAGCAGCGAGAAAACGTTAAGACAGAAACGGAAGATATAAAAAGGAAGGAAATTGAACAGAATATCTCTGGAACAAGTGTCCCATGCAGAAGAATTCCACATTACTTCTGTTGACTCCCTTCAAAGAGGTGACACGTAATTCCCACCCTTCAGTGTTGGCTGCACACAGACTTCCTTCTGAGGAGTACAGGAGGGGGTGGGGGGAGAGACTGTACAGTGGAGACGCCTGACAGACAGGCCTCCACCAGCAGTGACGAGTCACGTTGACGGGTGTGCCCTGCCGTGCTGTGATGGGCAGTGCAAGCCACCTCTGTGGTCTTCCTCTCCAAAAACTTACATAACCCCAACTCCTCATGAGGGGAAAACATCAGACGAATCCAAGTTGAGCAACATTCTGCACAGAAGCAGCCCCGTCCTCAAAGCTGTCAGGGGCGTCAGGAACCAGGAAAGTCTGAGACTGTCGAGAATGACGTAAGGAGACGTGCATGGAATGGAATGTCTCAGATGATTGTCCTGGAATAGAAAGACCTATTAGGTAAAAACTAAGGAAATCTGAACAAAATGGGGACTTTGGTTAAAAATAAACTATCAATATATTGATTCGTTACTTGTGGCATATGCACTAATGCAGGGTGTTAATAATAGGGAAATGGGGCGTGGGATATATGGGAACTCTGTACTGTCTAGCTTTTCTGTAAATCTAACTTTCTAAAGTTTAAAGCTTGTTTTTATAAGTCACTGGAGGGGATTAAACAGCAGATTAGAAACTGCAGAAGAAAAGATCACTGAACACTAGACTAGCAAAAGAAACTATGCCTGGTGATCACAGAGAGGAAAAAAAGACTGAAAAAAGTGAGCAGAGCCTTACGGGGATAATGTCACGTGGTCTGACACACAATTTAAGTTCCAGAGTAAAGGAGGAAGGAGAATTTTAGAAATACTGGTTGAAATTTGCCCCAGCTTTTTTTTTCTTTGAAAGCTGTAAACCCACAGATCCAAGAATTTCAATGATTCCCAAGGAAGATAAAGCACAAAAATAAAAATGATAACCAATGCACATCACAATCGAATTGCTGAAAACAAGTGGTGAAGAGAAAATCTTAAAAGCAGCCAGACGGAAGAATAGGGTAAGAATGAGACTGACTTCCGATCAGAGACAGCATGAGGCCTGGAACTGGAAGGGGCCCTGTAGGTGGAAGTCTGGTCAACACTCAAGACCTAGTGTAACTCACCACATCAACAGAACGGGGAAGAAAAGCCACAGGATCTCAACAGAGGCAGAAGAAGCATTTGACAAGATTCAATATGCATTTCATGATAAAAACTCAGCAAGGGACTTCCCTGAGTGGCGCAGTGGTTAAGAATCCACCTGCCAGTGCAGGGGACACGGGTTCCGTCCCTGGTCTGGGAAGATCCCACATGCTGCGGAGCAACTAAACCCATGCACCACAACTGCTGAGCCTGAGCTCTAGAGCCCGCAAGCCACAACTACTGAAGCCCGCGCGCCTAGAGCCCGTGCTCCGCAACAAGAGAAGCCACCACAATGAGAAGCCCACGCAGCGCAACGAAGGATAGCCCTCACTCGCCACAACTAGAGAAAGCCTGTGTGCAGCAACGAAGACCCAACGCAGCCAAAAATAAATACATAAAATTTTTTTAAAAGCTCAGCAAACTAGGAAGGGAAATTCATCGATCTCATAAAAAGCTTGTACCAAAAAAAACCCTACTGCTAACATTATACTTAATGGTGAAAAACTGAATACTTTCCCCCAAGGCTGGGAAAGAAGGCAAGGATGTCTGCTCTTACTGCTTTTCCTTAATATGTTTGGGATGCCCTGGTCAGGCAATATGGCAAATCCATAAGTAAAAGACATCAAGATGGAAGTGCAAGAACTAAAACTCTCTATTCGTAGAAAACATTATTGTTTACTTAGCAAATCCCAAAGAACCTACAGAAAAGTTATTAGAACTAATGGATGAATTTAGTGAGGTCACAGGATTCAAGGCCAATATACAGAAATGGAATATATTTCTATGTGCCAGTAACGAGCTGTTGAAAATGGAAATACTTACAGTGCTACAAAAACCACAGAACACGTACTGGTTGTATTATCTGTGGCTGTGTAACCAGTCACCTCCAGACTAACTGCCTAAAACAACAAACCCTTGTTATCTCCCAGTGTCTGAGAGCCGTGAGCTGGCTGCCTCAGGATCTCTTGTGAGGGTGCAATCATCTCAAGACTCAGCTGGGGGGACTTTCCTGGTGGTCCAGTGGTTAATACTTCGCCTTCCAATGCAGGGGGTGCGGGTTCAATCCCTGGTCGGGGAGCCAACGTCCCACATGCCTCTCGGCCAAAAAACCAAAAGATAAAACAATTAATACTGTAACAAATTCAATAAATACCTTGAAAACGGTCCACATCAAAAAAATCTTAAAAAAAAAATAGACTCAGCTGGGTGCTGGCAGCCTCAGTTCCTCACCCTGTGGACCTCTCCTTAGGGCTGCTTTCAGCATGTCACCTTGCCTCTCCCAGGGCAAGCGATCTGAGAGAGCGGGAGCCCAAGGTGGGCTTGTAATGTATTCTCCAATACCATCATGTCTGCTGGATGCGGCTGGTCATAGAGAACACTTTTGGTAGGTCATGGAAGGGGACAGCACAAGCTGTGAACTCCTGGAGGTGGGGATCCTTGGAGGCCATCTGTAGGCTAGTTATCATGGGGTAGATCTTGCAAAATGTGTATATGTATATATATATATGTCTATATACACACACACACACGCACATATATATACGTGTGTGATTTATTCATTGAAAACTGTAAAACATGGCTGAGAAAAAGATGTAAGTAGATTCCACACAACCCCAGTGAAATCCAAGCAGAAATTTTTGTGTGCACTAACCTTCAGTTTATATGAAAAAGCAAAGGACAGAGAATAGTCAAACTTTTTTTTTTTTTAAGGAGAACAAAGTTGGAAGACTCACACTATCTGATATCAAGACATACTGTAAAGCTATAATAATCAATACTGAGTGATATTGGCATAACTATAAACATACAAATAAGTGGAACAGACTAGAGAGTCCAGAAGTAGCCCCACCCATTCAAGGTTATTTGATTTTTGACAAAGATGCCACTGTAATTCAATGGAGGAAGAACTGTCTTTTCAACAAATGGTGCTGGAATAATTGGACTTCCACAAGCACAAATGTGAGCCTGTCCTGTGTTTAATACTATATACAAAAATTAAACATAGATTGAAATATAAGAGCTAAAACTGTATAACTTCTAGAAGGAGAAAACCGGGACACAAATCTTCGTAGCACTTAGTTATAATAGCCAAAAACAGGACACAACCCAAATGTCCATTAACTGGTGAGTAGAAGACAAACTGTGGGACATCCCTACAATGGAATACTACTCAGCATTTAAGAGGAACAAACAGCTTACCCTTGCAACACTACGGCTGCATCTCAAAGGCATTATGCTAAGTGAAAGGCTACATACAAACACAAAAGGCTACATACCCTGTGATTCCACTTACATGACATTCCAGAAAAGGCAAAACTATGGGGACAAAAGATCAGTGGTTGCCTGGGGATGAGGGAGGGGGTTGACTGCAAAGGGACATAGGGGTGGTTTGGGGGGTAGATGGAAATGTTCTCTATTCCTCGCTTGTGCGAGTAAACAGCTGTGTGTCAGAAATGGAGAGCTGTTCATTTAAAATGGTAAACTGTATATAGATTATAGCTTCCTTTTCAGAGATACGGAGGTACATCCCAGACGGCCAGCCGTGTGGAGACACCCAATCAGTCAGCAAGGGTAGAGCTCAGCAAGCAGTCTGGCCTAGGGTGAGACAGGATGTGCTTGAGGTCGTGTGGGTGAATGGTAGATGCCACGTGGGGAGACTGAGGCACAGTGGCAGCCTGCAGATACCACCATCAAGACTCGCAGGAGTGCAGCCTCCAGAGGAGCACTGTTTTCTCCCCCATTTCCATCTGACAGGACCTCCATCTCCTGTGCCACAGACATTCCCCAGCAGCCCACCAAACTCTTCCTGTCTGAAAATGTGTGAGATCCACGTAAAGCAGTGCTAAAAGGGAAATCAGAATGGCGTCTGAGCTTCCACATTGAAGTGAAAAGGGGCAAAATAAGCCCAAAGCAAGCAGAAGGAAGGCGACAATAAAGGCAACAAAAATCAGTGAGACTGAAAACAGCAAAACGTGACAAACGCATTCGAAAGCTGAGTCTTTCAAAAGATGGAGATCGGTAACTTGTGGAATGACTGACAGAAGAAAAAGGTAAATTACTAATACCAGGAGTCACAGAGGATGTATCACTACAGACGCCACAGGTGGTAAGAGGATAATGAGGAAGTACTACAAACAACTCTATGCATGTAAAGTTGATAAAATGGACCAATTCCTTGAAAAGCACAAACGGCCAAAACTCACCCAAGGGGAAACATAACTATTAGTGGCCCTGAGTCTATTGGAGAAATAGAATTCCTAGTCATAAACCTTCCTAGAAAGAAGTTTTCAGGCCCAAATGATTAGACAAAAACAGTCCAAGAAAATTACAGGCCAATATCCTTCATAATGTCTTCTATAAAATTTTAGCAAATCAAATTTGGCAGTACATAAGAAGAATAATGTCACAACAAATGGGATTTATCCCAGGAATGCAAGGATGGTTCAAGATTTTTAAATGAATATAATCCACCATGTTAACAATCTAGAGAAGAAAAACCACATGATCATATTATTTGATTCAGAAAAAGCATTTGACAAAATTTGACATTCATGATATTAAAAAAAAAATTCCTCAGGAAACTAGGAAAACTAGGGCTAGCAGGGACCTTCCTCAGCTTGATACAAAAGGATCTCTAAAAAAAAACAACACACAAAAAAAATCCCACACCTAATATCATACATAATGGTAAGACACTGAATGCTTTGCTCATAAGATCAGAACAAAGCACAAAGTCTGTTTTCACCAGTTCTAGCTAATAGTGTACTGGAAGTCCTACCCAGTACATTAAGACAAGAAAAAGAAGTTAAAGGCTAACTGGGGTGAGGGTAATTGAAGCCCCAGTATTCTCAGCCTGCCATGCCTGGGGTAGAGCCTCCATTCTGCAGGCGGGGGCAGAATGGGGAAGAGGACCCTCAACCTCTTGGCTGCAATCACCAGGAATTTAGCCTCTTCACCTGCAAGTTGGACAGGATGAGAAATGCTGGTGGCCTGCCCCTCAGCAAGATACAGAAAGCCTTGGTTGTAAACGGAGGGGAGAGGAATCCCCACCTCTAGGCCATAGCCTCCCAGAGTGTCATATCAATCCAGGTGAACTGGTGTGAGAAAGAGGGAGTAAGTTATGGCTAAAATGCTACAGACTCACTGTTCCTACTGAGTTTTAGGTTTTCTTGAATAAATGTTTCTTCATTTGTTATATGCCTTTAGGACAATTTCCAGAGACTTTAGATGACTTAAATAAGCTTCGTTTTTTTTCTCCTTGGAGTGGTTCGCTGGATCTCCTTAGCTGCCTTCGCAGACAGAGAAACCTTGCCTTTATCTTTAGAGGATAGTTTTGCTGGATATCGAATTCTTGGCTGACAGGGTTTTTTCTTTCAGCACTTTTGGTATGTCATCCCACTGGCTTCTGGCCTGCATGGTTTCTGATGACAAATTAGCTGTTATTAGGGATTCCTTGTACATGATGGGTCTATTCTCTCTTAACTGCTTTCAAGATTCTTCCTTGGTCTTTTGCTTTCTTCAGTTTGATTATGGATATCTAGATGCGAATCTCTTTGAGTTTATCCTTGGAATTTGTTAAGCTTCTTGGATATTTTTCATCAAATTTGGGAAGTTTTCTGCCATTATTTCTTCAGATATTCTTTCTGTCCCTTTCTCTCCTCTCCTTTATGCATATGTTGGTCTTTGGTGGCGTACCACATTGTCTCTGAGGCCTGTTCACTTTCTTCATTCTTTTCTCTTTCTGTCTCTCAGCCTGGGTAATCTCAGTTGAATATCTTCCTTCACGATTCTTTCTCATTCCTGCTTGGATCTGCTCTTGAGCCCGCTAGTGAATTTTAAATCTGAGTTGTTACACTTTTCAACTCCAGGATGATTTTTTTTGTTCATATTTATAACTTCTATCTTTATTGTTATTCTTTGTTCTAAGAGATATCATTCTTATGCTTTCCTTTATTTCTTTAGATGCCATTTTGTTTTGTTCTTTGAACATATTTCAAATACCTGATTTTAAAGTCTTTGTCTAGTAAGTCCAACATCTGAGCTTCCTTAGGGACAGTTTCTTTTGGTTGCTTTTGTCCGATGTATGGGTCATACCTTGTTTCTTTGCATGTTTCGTAACTTTTTGTTGAATGTTGGACTTTCCATTAATATAATGTGGCATTTGTTAAACTCAGTATCAGATTGTCTACGCTGGCCAGGATTTGTCGCTGTTTCTTGCTGTTGCTGTTTGTTTGTTTAGTGACTTTTCTGAACTAATTCTGGGCAGTTTGTGTTGTTATGTGTGGTCACTGAGTTCTCTGCCCAGTTAGCTCATTGGTCAGGGAGTAAAGGGAGCAGGAACGTCCTTCAATGCCTGGAGACAATAACCCTCCCAGCCTCTGCAGCGGACTCTGTATGTGCTGGGCGTGCGTTCACCTCCCAGCCAGGTAGTTGACACCTTGACTTTCTCCTCCACTTCCTGCTTATGCAGAGCCTCAGTCAGCCAGAGGTGAGAGGGCCTTTTCAGGTCTCTCTCAGGCGTGCACAGAGCTCTACATGGGCATGTGACTTCTAGATCCCCTGGAATATTTCGGAGCTTTTCAAAGCTCCTCTTGATATCTCATTCCCCAGCTCTTCCTTTTAAGTTTTCTGGTTAGCTTGTTTTTCCCCGTCTGCTGTCCACTGTCTTAGGCAGGCAGAGGTTTCAAAATTGCCTCTAGATGTTTTCAACAAACATCCCTAGGAAAAGGCTTTTTATACTAAGAGAGCTTCCAGTCAAATCAAACAAAAACAGCCTTGCAAGTGGAACCTTCCAGGGAGTTGCCATACAGGCCTTGAAGGAGCCCCAGCCCCATTCTCACCCTGTGGCTGCCAGAATGCTGGTTCCCCCACGATTTCAGCTGTTGGTTTTCACAGCTACGGGAAAGGAGGCGGGAACAGGGCGAGTCTGAGTGCCACAGCTCACTGATCTTGCTGAGATTCAACCGTTTCTTGAATAAACTCTCCCCATGTTGGTGCAGTCCTTTGGGTGAGTGTCAGGGTTCTGAAGAAGTTGACTGAACATTTTCTGCTCGTTTTCTTATTGCTTCTTTGGAGGAAGAAAGCTGTAGAGGTCTCTCTTCCACCATTTCTCCTCACCTCACACTTACGTCTGTTTATTGTCCCGTCTTTGTCCGTGTTGAGAAGCGTTGCTGCGTCCTGGTCACCGCCACGGGGATCTTCCGGCTCTTCCCTGTCCCTCGTCCCAGGGGAGGACTGCACCCGCTCCCGGGCCCTGCCAGCACAGAGGGCTGCCTTGTCGCCCTTCCAGTAGCTTTTGGACTGAGGGCAGGAAAGAAATGGAAGAGCAGCGTAGCAATTTTTGGGGTTTTTTTTTTTTGCGGTACGCAGACCTCTCACTGCTGTGGCCTCTCCCGTGTGGAGCACAGGCTCCAGATGCGCAGGCTCAGCGGCCATGGCTCACGGGCCCAGCCGCTCCGCGGCATGTGGGACCTTCCCGGACCGGGGCACGAACCCGCGTCCCCTGCATCGGCAGGCGGACTCTCAACCACTGCGCCACCAGGGAAGCCCAGCGTAGCAGTTTTGTTCATCTCTGTTTTTTGTCTCTGTTGCCAAAAGAAAAACAAAGCTGCGTTTCTGAACGTGACTGTGTTGTTTTCCTCCAGAGTAACAGAAATCAGGTTCCCGTTTTCTTGGCTGCCTCCGTTTGGGGTCTTGGCTGTTCTTAGGGGAAGTTTGCTGATTAAAGCTAGCACGAGGCCCCCTGAGGGAGGGGCCTGCCGTGCTCTGAGGTGCTTCCTGAACGGCCCTCTGCAGCCCGGGTGAGCGGGCCTCGGCAAGGGTGCTGGGTCCCAGGGAGACCTCCACCCTGGGTGGGGGCACAGCCCCTGCACGGAGGCAGCTGCGTGACCCCCACGTCTCCTGGCAGAGTGGGAACAGCTTCCACGTGCTGGACCAGGGCCAGTTCGCCAAGGAGGTGCTGCCCAAGTACTTCAAGCACAGCAACATGGCCAGCTTCGTGCGGCAGCTCAACATGTGTGAGTGCGCCGCCCCGGGGCCCCACTCGCTGGCCTGGTGCAGCCCCCAGGCTCTGAGCCCTGGGTAGCCCGGGGGCGTGGCCCGGATCCCGCGCACCTGCAGGGGGAGGGGGTGTCGTGGGGGGGTGTGGAGCCTCCCTGAGACCGAGACCACCCAGCCACCTCAGGCAGGGCTCCCAAGAGGGCAGTGCTGGGCATTTCCCCACTTCCCCAGCCTCCCTCGTCCTCCAGCGGGGCGGTGGCCGTGCCGGAGTGAGGGCTGGGTCCCCAGCCCTGAGGCAGCACTGCCCCACCCTGTCGCGCGCAGATGGCTTCCGGAAGGTGGTCCACATCGAGCAGGGTGGCCTGGTCAAGCCAGAGAGGGACGACACCGAGTTCCAGCACCCATGCTTCCTGCGCGGCCAGGAGCAGCTCCTGGAGAACATCAAGAGGAAAGTGACCAGCGTGAGTAGCCCTCCTCCCTCCCCCACGTCCTCGGACTTCCCTCCAGGCCGTCAGCAGGAGCAGCGTCCACCCCCTACCCTGCTGGCCTGGCTGCACCGAGCCCTCTTCCTGCTGGCAGCCCCTCCTCCGTCAGCCACCACAGCGAAGGCCCCTCCAGACCGGCAGCCCCTTGGCCCTTTCTGCTGTATCCCGCCCCCCCCAGGCCATCTCAGTGACTGCTCCCCTGGGGACCCAGGTGTCCACCCTGAGGAGCGAGGACATAAAGATTCACCAGGACAGTGTCACCAAGCTGCTGACCGACGTGCAGCTGATGAAGGGGAAGCAGGAGAGCATGGACTCCAAGCTGCTGGCCATGAAGCAGTAGGTGCTGGGGCCAAGAGGCCTCCTGGGGAGCAAGCAGAGGAGGGGGAGGGGCGCCAGCGGAGGGTCTCTCCCCCCAGTCCCGCCCCACAGGCTCCAAGACAGACGCTTCAGGCCTTCCGCTCTCCAGACAGAGCTAGGTTCAGGCTTGCACAGCCTCCCACCCTGCCAGGTTGAACTCGTTTCCAGAAGGTGGGGTTGGACCCGGTTCCCATGGCAGCAAGCAGAGCTGGGCCCGGAGCAGCGGCCACGCCCTTGGGCGCCTCACGCAGCCCCCGAGCGCGTGCCTGGCATCACTCAGCACGGGTGTCGCCTCTCCTCAGGCCTGGGAAGCAGGAAACACTTTGGGTTCTCTCTGGAACCCCTGCCCCTGGGGCATGTGTGGCCATCACAGAACCAGCTCTAGGCTCCCCCGAGCCAGGACCCCTATGGAGGCTGGCTTAGGTCTCCTCCCATGTACTTGGGGCCCTGGGGACCTCAGGAACCCCAGCCCGGGGTGGCTGTCCGTGTCTCGGTGAGGCCTCAAAGCCGCTCAGAGGGCCGGCCGTCATGCCCCCCAGACCATGGAGGATGCTCCTGGGCCCCGACTACTCACATCAGGGCCCAGCAGAAGCCCCTGGCTGGGTGATACCTGGAGATGGAACCAGGTGAACTTGGCCTCTGGGACATGGACACCTCTCAGGGTGAAGCCAGGAGGGTCTCTTGCATGTCAATGGGACATGCTGGGGGCTGAGCAGGGCTGGCCCCCTGGAGTGGCAGACCGTGGGCTGCTCAGGTGGCCCTTTCTGCTCCTCGAGGCCACCTCTGGTCCCCTCAAGGCACGGGACAACCCCCCCACATGCCACCCTGTGGCCTGAAAGCTGTACTGCCCCCTTCTCCTGGACTCCCCTCCCATTCTCAGCCTCGGTCTAGGGAGAGTCGGCCAAGGGTGGGGGCCGCCCTCAAGGCTCTGCCACCTCGACTGTGACCGAGAAAGCCCCGGGGGTCTCGGCCCAGATCCTGGGGCACACCAGCGGGCCCTGCCCAGGTCTCCACCACAGCCCCGCTGCCCCCGCAACTGGCACCTCCCTTCGCAGCGCAACAGCGCGAGGAGGGGCGGGGGCGCTGGCCTGGCCCCCAGACCGTCCCACAGCCTGTGCTCGGGTAGGGTGGGGATGGGCCGGCAGCTGGGCTTGTGACGAGACGCAGTCCCCCACGGCCCTGCTCCTGCCCGGGTGGGGTGGAGTGTCCGTGGGGCTCCCTGCAGCCCCCGACAGCGCCTGGTCTGTTGCAGTGAGAACGAGGCCCTGTGGCGGGAGGTGGCCAGCCTGCGGCAGAAGCACGCCCAACAGCAGAAAGTCGTCAACAAGGTGCGACGCCGGCGGGCGGGGCGCGGAGTCCCTGTCTGCAGCCAGGCTGACCACTTCTCCCCTTGCAGCTCATCCAGTTCCTCATCTCGCTGGTGCAGTCGAACCGGATCCTGGGGGTGAAGAGAAAGATGTGAGGCACTAGGCATGCCCACCTCCTGTTGGCTGTGTCCTGGGGGCCGCCGAGGCTGGGGACGCAGCTAACCTGCCTCTTCCCACAGCCCGCTGATGCTGAACGACAGCAGCTCCGCGCATTCCATGCCCAAGTACGGCCGGCAGTTCTCTCTGGAGCGCATCCATGGCCCGGGGCCCTACTCGGTGAGCGGCGGGTGCCGCGCGGGGCGGGGGGGGGGGGGGGGGGGGGGGTGTTTTGAGGCGGCGGCAGGTGCTGCATGTGGTCACCTCCCTCTGGTGGCAGGCTCCGTCCCCGGCCTATAGCGGCTCCAGCCTCTACCCCCCAGAGGCTGTTGCCAGCTCCGGACCCATCATCTCCGACATCACCGAGCTGGCCCCCGGCAGCCCCTTGGCCTCCGCAGGCGGGAGCGTAGCTGAGAGGTGGGCCCGGCGCCTTCCCAGCAGGCGGGAGCGGGTGGGGCTGGTGGAGGCGCCTGCTGACACGTGCGCCCCCTGTGCAGGCCCCTGTCCAGCAGCCCCCTGGTTCGAGTCAAGGAGGAGCCCCCCAGCCCACCTCGGAGCCCCCGGGCAGAGGATGCCAGTCCCAGCCAGCCGTCCTCCGTGGTGGAGACGCCCCTGTCCCCGACCGCCCTCATTGATTCCATCCTGCGGGAGAGCGAGCCTGCGCCAGCCGCCTCGGCCCCGGCCCTCGCTGATGCCGGGGGCCGCCCCCCCTCGCCCCGGCCTGCCTCGGCCCCCGAGAAGTGCCTCAGCGTAGCCTGCCTGGACAAGTGAGTGCCGTCCGCTCACCCACCGGCTTCTGGAAGCACGGCCGGGCCTCTGGCGAGGGCTGGACACGGGCGGCCGTCAGGCCTGCGGCTTAGGGCTTGCCGGGGATGAGCTCAAAGCTCAGGGCTGGGGAGGGAGACAGATGCCAACCAGGTGGCCCCACAGCCCCTCCACCGCAGGAGCCCAGGCGCGTGGCCAGGCCGCCCTCTCCTGCAGCAGGCTGCTGGGCCCCTGCGCCTGTCCTGCCGCCCCAGAGGTGGGCAGGCAAGGGTGGGGCCTGGGGGTCTGCCCGGCCCCCACCTGCAATCCGGGGGCTCTTGTCTTTCTATCTTGCAGTGTGGCTCGCGCTCCACAGATGTCTGGGGTCGCCCGCCTCTTCCCCTGCCCCTCCTCCTCTCTACATGGCCGAGTCCAGCCAGGGTTAGCGCTGTCCCACTGGGGAGGGAGGAGGGCTCTGCCAGAGCTCGGGCCCCTCCCCAGCCGCGGACCAGACCCCAGCCCGGCTGGGAGCACTCAGCCCTGCCTGGTGAATGGGCGCCCCAGGCCCTCTGCGACAGGGACTGGCCCCCCGGGCTCTGGGGCCCCAGCCAGCACCCTGAGTTGCTGACTGACAGAGGGTGGCCCAGGTGTTGTGCTGACCGGCCTCCTCTAAGGAGAGGGCAGGGCCTTTTGGTTCGCAGCCGCCAGGCCTGGTCTTTCCTGGTGGGCACCGGGGGAGAGGCTGGCCCAGCCACCGCCGAGCACGGCTACTCGCCGCCTCCTGCTGTCTTCCGGTGCAAAGGCCCAACCTTACCGAGCCTGAAGATCTGGGCGCCCACCCCATTCTGAGCACTGAACTCCTCCTTGGCCCTCCTGCCATCTTGGCCCAGCCTAAAGTGCTGCCAGAGGCCTTACGGGGCCTCACGGTGACCGGGGACGGCAGGGCCTGAGCCACTCCCCCGGGGTGGCCAAGGATCCCGGCCCTGTGCACACTGCCCCGCCGGGCCGGGCTGGCAGCGCAGAGGGGCCCTGCCTTGGAGGGCCTCCCGTGTGCCCGAGCAGGGTGGGTGGTGGCCGAGGGGAGCCCTTCTCTGGCAGGCGGGTGTGAGCGCTGGCAGGAAGGTGCCTGGGTGGGGACGCCCGGGGTGCCGCTTCACCCGATTCCCTCCGTCTGGCCAGGACCGAGCTCAGCGACCACCTGGATGCCATGGACTCCAACCTGGACAACCTGCAGACCATGCTGACAAGCCACGGCTTCAGCGTGGACACCAGCACCCTGCTGGACGTGAGTCCCGGCCCCGGCCTGGCCCGGCCCCGCCCCCCGGCCCGCCCACAGGCACAGCCTGACTGCCCTCCCTTCCCTGCAGTTGTTCAGCCCTTCGGTGACAGTGCCTGACATGAGCCTGCCCGACCTTGACAGCAGCCTGGCCAGCGTGCGTAGAGCATGGGGGTGGCGGGGTGGCGGGGGAGAGGATCCGGGAACCCTCACCACGCTCCCTCCGCCCCAGCAGATCCAGGAGCTCCTCTCTCCCCAGGAGCCCCCCAGGCCTCTTGAAGCAGAGAGCAGCAGCCCTGACTCAGGTGAGCTGAACCTGCCCGCCCCCGCCCCCGCCCCGTGCCCTCGCGCCAGCACGCTGACCTGCCCGCCCCCCCCCCCCCCCCAGGGAAGCAGCTGGTGCACTACACGGCCCAGCCCCTGCTGCTGCTGGACCCTGGCTCCGTGGACGTGGGGGGTGGCGACCTGCCGGTGCTCTTCGAGCTGGGAGAGGGCTCCTACTTCTCCGAGGGGGATGACTACACAGACGACCCCACCATCTCCCTGCTGACGGGCTCCGAGCCCCCCAAAGCCAAGGACCCCACTGTCTCCTAGAGGTCCCAGGAGGAGGGCCAGCCTGCGCCCCACACACCCCCACCCCACCCCCACCCCCCAGTGCAGGGCTGGTCTCAGTAGTACCGGGCCGGCTGGGCGGGCATGGCCCCCAGTCAGCACCGAGGGCCCAGCCCCATGAGCAGTTGCCTGCTGGGGCCTTCACGGCCACACTCGGACTGACCGGTACGCGGGTGCTCATAGAATTGTATTTTGGATTTTTACACGAGAGTCCCCCCTTTCCCCTTCTGTAGAGATATACAGGCATATACGTGGACGGACAGACAGACGAGACAGAGATCTATAAACGACGGGCCGTGTGTGTGGCCTCCCTGTCTCTTTCCTCCCGCGGGGGTCCTGGGGTGGGTGGGTGGGGGTGAGGAGGGACACAGGGGTCTCAGAAGGGGCTGGAGGGAGGGTAGATGGGCACAGCACACCTGATCCTGAGCCTGCCTGGCTCCACTGGGCCATGTCCATGCAGAAGTCTTTATTAAAGGACCGGGAGGGGTCAGAGGGCCCCTAGGAACTCCATTGCCAGGTCTGCACCAGGTGGGACACAGGTGGGTGCACCGTTGTGTATCTGCCCAGCAGAGCCACCTCTGCTCTGCACTCATGTCACGAGGGGCCGGGCTGGCTTTGGCAAAAGGGAGGCAGTGGGAGCACAGCACCGCCCCTGCGCCAGGCAGCCACTGGTGAGCACGTGCGTGCAGCACGGGGAAGGGGCCAGAGCAGCGCACCCGACGTCCTGCCCCACCTGGCTCACGCGCTGCTCACCATTCTCCCAGCAGCCGCCAGGAGGCAAGGGTCGGGGAGATGCGGCCTGTAACCCCTTGGACTCAAAGGGCACCCCCAGGTGGCCTCCCTCTCCCCAAACCACCACCATGACCCAGAGGAGGCGAGGACCCGGGGCTGAGCAGCTTCTGGTTGGGGCAGGGGCAGCATGGCTCCGAGACCAGCACCCAGTCACCTCCTCAGACGCCCACCTTGTTGGGCTGTGGCTGTACGTCAGGGCACACGTGGCCCGGCACAGCCTCGGGGTTCCACCAGAGGTGGGAACAGGAGCCCGGGGCTGCCCCCACCTCCCTGGCAAGCTCTGGGAGCAAGGTATCCCGAAGGCCACACTCAGGATGTATCAAGTGGGCCATCCAGCCCAGTCAGTGCCAGGAAAACTGGGCAGGGCTGGGAGGGGGCCGGGGAGGCCTCAAGCCAGCAGTTATCCGGGAGGCCACTGAGAGGGAGGCCCAGGACGAGGGTTGGGTCAGGCCACCTGCCTCATCCCAGAGGCCCAGAGCCCACCCCAGGTGAGCGCCCCAGCACGTGGCTGCCCCTCCCCAGGGTCCTGGGCACTTGGCCTTTGTGTCCTCTGCAGCCTTGCCTTGGAGTCTCTTAGCCCCTCGAGTCAGTCCTGATTCTCGGCCTCCGGCCCCACCCCAAGCTGAAGTCCACTTCTGGGGAGCCCTCAGGCACACGGGGCCTGGGAGTTCTGAGGCCCCACCTTGTAGGACAAGAAGTCTTGGGATGCAGGGAGGTTGTGTCCTATGCCGCGCACCCCCTCCCCCCAGCCCAGCCACAGCCGGGCAACTGCTCCAGGCCCTGGGATGCCGAAGGGACCCAGATCCCCCTCCCATGGTCAAGCCCAAGGAAGGCCGCCCCCGCGGGACTGGGACGGCCACCACCTCCCAGCAGCCCCGTGCCCCGGAGGCTGAGGGAGCTCACTGTGGACAGCGCTTTATTGACACGTTCAGACCCCTGGGCAGGATCGGCACAGCTCCCGAGTGCTGGCACCTCCCACGGGCCCAGTCTGCCATCCCTGAGGGGGCAGGAGGGTGCCCCATAGGGGCAGAGAGGCAGCATCGAGCAGCCAGGCCTCTCCCCAGCACACAGGTGGGGGGCCGGCTCCAGCCACGGGCAGTGAGGCAAGGCGGGCAGCCGCAGCAAGGAGGGCCGGCCCGGAGCGGCTCAGGCCGCGGCCGTCGGGGCCTCGTGGTTGAGCACGTAGTAGTCGTGGACGTACATGAGCACCGCCACCGGCTGCCCGATGATGATCGTCAGCCACACGGCCGCGTTGCCGTAGTTGCCGCGGAAGAAGCGGCCCACTATCCAGGCCAGTGGGATCTGGGGACACGGGGGCCCGGTTAGCAGGCCTCAGCGACCACGGGGCTGGCTCCCGGGCGCGGAGCGGATGCCCGGCCACGCGGGGTGCTCACCTGAGCCATCATGCCCGTGAAGGCCCAGAGGCGGAACATGCGCAGAGGGACGCTCACCAGGTACTGGGTGGGGGTGAGAGGGACGTCAGCTTACCCCTCTGCCACCCCCGCCCGAGGTGGGGCAGACGCGCCCACAGGGCACTGACCTCGTGGAAGAAGGCCGAAGCCAGGAACACCCCCGTCCTGGCTACCCACTTGCTGCTGCCCTTCCGGAGCATGGGCTTGTAGAAGTGTCTGCAAAAGGGAGCAGCCGTGGGGCGGGCGGCCGTGGGGCGGGCGCCCCGGCCATGTGCCGCCCGCCCGCTGGCTGCAGCGCCCACACCCACCTTAGGCACCACTTGTGTACGGGGATGTTCCAGTTCTGCCAAAAGTAGGTGACGGACTCAGAGTTCCTGGGGGTCGGGAGACGGCGGGTGACCGGGCTGCGCCAGGGCCCTCCCCCCCCCAGCCCCCGGCCCCACACCCAAGGCCACCCACCACCAGTCCCGATAGAACTCCCGGTCTCCGAAGTGCATGAGCTCGGCCACGGCGTTCAGGCAGGAGTGGAACAGCCAGTAGAAGAAGATGAGCCAGATGAGGTGGTTGGGGACCTGCGGGGAGGCGCGTGCCAGGTTCCAGAACACCACCACCCCGCCCCCCACATGCCCCAACCCGCCAGGCTGCTCACCGCCAGCTTCAGGAGGCGCTCGATGATGCGGGAGTGGTCCATGTCCTGCGGAGACAGGGTGCAGCTGGCTCCCTCGGCCCCGCCCTCAGACCCCACCCTGCGAGGGCCTGCCTGCTCACCTTGAAGGGCTTCATGGAGTTCTGGATGGTGGGGACCATCCACTGCAAAGAGGGCAGGGTGTCAGCTCGCTGGCCGCCCGAGCTACCCTCCTCCAGCAACTCCCCCACCCCGCACAGCGCAGCCCCCAGCCCAGCCCGCATACCTGCTGAATCAGCCCCACCATGAGCTGCGTGAGGAACAGCTGGAGGAGGAAGCAGAGAACAGCGGGCTGAGCGCCCCAGTGCCCCGTGGCCCCCGAGCCCGCGAGGGCCCCAGCCTCCAGCCTCACCATCTCAAGGAGCCGCCGCAGCAGGAAACGCTTTCGGATGCGGGCGGAGCGGGGGAAGTTGAGCTCGTAACACAGGGTGGGGGCGAAGAGGAAGTAGTACAAGTCTGCAATGGGAGGGTGGGGCTAGCAGGCCGAGGCCCCGGCCCCCAGCAGCCCCTCCCCCAGGCCCTGGCAGGGTTCTCACCTCGGTAAGTCAGGTTGTCAGGGTAGCTCACGGTGCACTGGGCGGCTCCCCCGTTGGCCTTCTTACCCGCAGCAGCTACGAGCAAGTGGCAGGGCGGGGTGAGGCTGCGATGCTGCCCGGGTCCAGCCCCACAGCAGGTGGCAGCCCCGGGTGGCCCCAGCCCCAGGCAGCCCCTCACCAGCCTTGGCCTTGGCCCTAGCCCTGCGCTGTCGGCACCACAGGTTGACGTCCCGATAGGAGAACAGCTTGAGGAAGAGGATGGTGTACGCCATCAAAGCCAGCACGGAGCCCACTGCAGGAGAGGCAAGCTCAGGCCATGCACCTCCCACACTGGCCACAGGAGAGCCACGGCCACAGGGGCAGCCCCTGTGGCTCGCCTAGGTCTCTCCTACGGGCCCCAGAGACAGGTTGGGATGGGGCTGAGATGGGTGGCCCACCTGGAGTGATGGACTCAAGCAGTAAGGCCACAGCCGCCGGGAAGCAGAGAATAGTGGCCAAGTTGACCACGTGCAGCAGCAGCCCTGCCGGCTCCGTCAGGGCACCCTGAGGTGGCGGGGGGGAAGCACAGCGCTCAGCCGGGGGCCCTCACTCCCCGGCCAGAGGGTCTCCCTAGGGCATGGCTGCCAGGCCTGTGGTGCAGCCCCTCCCGGGAAAGCCACACACAGCCCCAAAGCCTGGATGAGACACAGTGGGCCGGGCTGCTGGTCTGCCCTAAGTCTGGCTGGAGAGGAGCAGACCTCCGGGCAGGGCGAGGGTGGGCGTGAGGGTGCTGCTCACCACAGCCAGGCGCTTCTCCACCTGGAACGCAGCCACGGCAAAGACGTTGGCCACTGAGGACAAAAGCGCCACAGGGCAGGTTCAGGCTCGGGTCAGCCCCGTCCCCACCCGAGGCCTCCTGGGCACTCAGCTCACCAATGACCAGGCACAGAGCGGGCCAGCTGTAGGGGTCCTTCAGAAACAGAGACACCACCTGGATGGGATCCACCAGGATGCCGTACCTGCGGATGGGCAGGTGGGGGATGAGGGTCTGAGCGGGGCGGGGGGGGGGAGGGAGGGCAGGGCCTCAGCTGGCAGTGGGTGGGGCAGGGCCAGGGCCCACTCACTTGATGAGGTTCTCTAAAAATAACCGCGCATTGCTCAAGACCTGCAAGAGAGAGAGAGGGACACGACTCCGTCACCTCTGGCCCCGGAACAGCCACCCCAGCTCCTCCCCGCACCCCTGGGTCCCAGCAGCAGCCTCCACCCTGCAGGCCCAGCCCTGCCTGACCTCACGCCAAGCTCCAAGACTCGCCAGCCACCCCGCAGACGCCAGCGCAGGGGCGGGAAGCCCCTCGGCACTGCCCCCGGCACGCCAACAGGAGCCGCCCCGACACCAGGCATCTCCCAGATGCCTGTGTCTTCAGCAGCAGACAGAGACCCACGCCGTCCAGCAGCCCGCACCCATCCCACCGAGCTGGTGAGGGCCCCAAGGCCACAGCAACAGTCCCAAAGTCCAAGCCTGCCGGATGGAGCCACGCCCCACGCCCAGGGCGCCGCCCTGCCAGTCAGGCCAGTCCTCGCAGAGCCCGGCTGTGTGGCAGGCGCTGCACCGGGAGTGCCCACGCCCTGTGGGCCAGAGTCCTGAGGGGCCGGGGGAAGCTGGGCCTGGAGCGCCACACTGTGACTCACGCCCCTGCCCGCCTCGGCCATTCCTGCGGCAACAGCAGCTGAGGATGGAGCCCCATCACAACAAGCTCTTGCCTTAGCCGGTGGCGGGGGCCTGGCTTTCCTCTGCAGGGACGGGGACCTGCTCCCTCACCCCACAAGGCACAGGCCCCGTGCAGGTTACGGAAGGGTCCGCAGAAAAGTGATGCTTCTCCAGGGGACACTGGTGGGGTCCCTTACCTGGCAAGGTTCACGAAGAGGTGAACAAGCTCAGAGATGCAGGGGCCAGCTGCCACACCCTCTCCCAGTCACACGCCTGAGCGGCCAGCTTACCAGGACACACGCGGTCCTACAGTGTCACCCCACCTGGCGGTGGCCTGTCCTGAGAGCTCACAGCAGGCGAGAGCTGGAGCTGCAAACAGGCAGCACCCACCTGGAGGCCCAGGCTGCAGAGGGGACGCAGCGCGGGATGCGCGTCTCCTACAGGAAGGGTGTGGCAGAGGTACCAGAAGCAGGGGGAAGGCTTTGGGGCGACACCAAAGGGCCAGGCAGGCCCAGGGGCTGCAGGGGAGCAGACAGTGCCGCCCAGGCAGCTGAGGGCCCGCCCCACACGACCCCCTCTTCACAAACCCAGCCTCGGCCGGCAACGGCCTCCAGAGACCAGAGACACGTCATCTCCTGGGTCTGGGCTGGCCAATGGCCCGCCCTCCCCTTGCCCAGCCAGCTTCTCACCCACCAGGCTGCATGGTGCCCCACAGCTCCCCAGGGAGCCTCCTGGGGCCACAGGCAGGGAAGGTGCGGGAGCCCCTTGCACACGGGCAGCCGCGGGAGCCACGCCCAAGACAGGCAGACACGTCGGGTGGAGGGTCAAGGGTGATGTGCCACGTCAGCCCTGAGTGGCGGGGGCAGAGCCCAGAGAGGCCCCTGCCCCCTGCCCCGCCCAAAGGCTGTACCCTGGAGCGCTGGACTCTAGCTGCCAAATGCCGGAGGAGCGGGGCCCCTGAAGCAGTGGCCTCGACCAGGCCGCAGAGCGAGGCAGGCGCGGGGCTCCCCACTCTCACCCTCCTGAGACTGAGGGAGGGGAGCCCGGGGCTAGAACCGTATTCTCAACCTTGCTCCTCCAAGTCCAGGCCTGCCCGGGGGCTCCACGCCCATGAGGGCCATTTGGAACAGAAGAGGAAACTCTTCGCGGAGCCCCAAGACCACTCACACGCGCTGCCAGGAGGCCCTGCGCCCACAGCACCCCTTCCACAGCCCCAAGGCCCACCAGCCCATCTACTCCTTCCTGCCCCCACGCCAAGCCAGAGAAGCCCCTCAGGAGACCCCAGCCCCTCGGGCACAGCCCACGGCACAAAGGCTCCCACGCTAGCCCTGCAGGCGTCTCCTGGGATTCAACAGGGACAAGGGTTGAGTGTGTGCCCTCCGGGAGCCCAGTATACGGCTGCTGCAGGCACCGCCACCGCGATCCCCCTCCACTCAGCCCAGCCACAAAAGCTCTGGCCACCCGCCCCAGGGGGCAGAGCTCGTGCCCCGCCTGGCCACAGGGACACCTGCTCCAAGATGCCACCCTACTTACCAGCATCACCACACACCAATTCAGGATGCCACGGTAGTTGTTGAAGCCACTGTCAGAGCTGAACAGAGAATCCTGCAGGCGGTGGCACCTGGAAAGCAGGAGTGGGCACCCGCAGAGCCCAAGGCAGTGAGAACCTCGAGCGAGGCCCAAAGCAGGCCCACGCCTCCCAGCCCTGGCAGACACCTGTGAACCTGGCCACGCCCAGCCCCTCACTCTGGGCAGCGCACGCCCATCTGCCCACCAGCCTACTCCCCAACTGTCACCAGAGAGGGGCCAGGCCGTGCCAAGCTCTCAGGAACACCCAGAGGCCTGCCGCTCCACACTGCGGGTGGGCGGGGCACGCCACAGGCAGGAGCTGGCTACGGGGCGGCTGGAGTCCCCCAGGCTGGGAGCACCCCTGCCCCCGCAGCTGCCTCTGGTTGCCGCCACCCTCGCTGGCTAAGGAGTGCTGATGGGCCCCCAGGAAGAGTCCACCCCAGGGGTCCGGGGGCCCATCCGGCAATGCTGGACAGATGGGGGTGTGCGAATCTGCCTTTGCAGTCAGCCCAGCCCACCACCCAGTGAGCCAAGGGCCCCACTCCAACCGCCTCCTCCCTCCATCTGGCCCACACAGGTCCCAGCGGGCACCGGCACCCAGGCGCTGGACGCCTGATGGCAGGGAGGTCTACAGTAGAAGCCAGCGGAGGCGCTTTCGGTGCCCCCCGCCCTTGAGCGCTCCCACCCAGCGCCGGGGTTGGGGGACACAGACGCAGACCCTCACGTCCCTGCCTGACCCTCAGGGCGAGGCAGAGGTGGAGGGGCCACAGCACGGCGGGGCAAGGCTCAGACCTCGTGCCGGTCCTTGGCGGCAGCCCCGCCTCACCCCGAGTGCCCTGCCACCAGGAGGCCTTCCACGGCATTGAGCAAGGCCTCCGGTTTTGTAAGAGAAGCCAGGGCCTCCCCTTCCCTTCTGTGGACACAGCTCCACCTCAAGAGGCAGCTGGGGCACAGGAGAAGACAGGGCCTCCGGGGGTGGCCCTGCCTCTGTGGCAGGCCTGGCTACGGCTGGGGTCAGCACTCAGACAGCCGCACCCAGGAGATGAGGGCCAGGGAGGACGAGACACCACTCAGCATCTTCAGCCAGGGTAGTGCTGACGGTCTGACCTCTGCCTTCCCAGACCGAGGTCTGCCCACACCTGGCCCACCCGCCTCTCCCAGTCACAGGCCTGGCCTCCTCGCACCTGCCCTCCAGCGCCATCCTGGAGCACGCGCAGCGGGGCTGTGAGCTCCACCCCAGGCGCTCTGCCTTTCGAAGAGGCAAGCAGAGCTCCAAGGCCCAGCTCCCCAGACAGGACAGTCTCTGGGCCTCTCCACTGGCCGGGCTTGCCCAGAACCCTCCCCCAAATTCAAGCCCAGTCGCTTTTACTGGAAGCGTCCCAAAGCCACCTCATGCTACAAGCTGCCAACCGCCATCTGCATGTCCACGCCCGGCTCGACACGCCCAGGGGACTGTTTCACAACAGCGTGACCCCTGCCCGCTTTGGGCCACCGAGAAGACCACGCTGACTTTATCTGCAGCAATCTCTAAGATGAAACTGGGGGTGAGGGAGCGGTGGCATTTTCCAAACCTGACAACAAGTAACATTATAAAAGCTCTCCCAGATCGCTGCTCCCAAGCTCCTAAGGCCTTCCCCAAGCCACCCACACCCGCCCCTCAGGTCCCTCCACCGGCCTTCTGACGACCCCCGACCCAGGCAGCTCTGTGCGCCCAGAGGTCGGAGGGCCCGACCCAGGGAAGGAAGCCCACCGCCCACCAACCCCCCCAGAGGTCCAGCCTTGCCGATGCAGTCAGCTGCAGTGGACCAGAGGGCACCAGGCATGGTTGGCATGGACGCGGGGCCTGGCCGCCTTGCCCAGAGCTCTGTCACCCTCTCCCCTACTGCAGGCGCTGCCCACGCCTCTGTGCCCTCCAGCGGCCTGCCCACCTGCTCCCAAGTCCCGCCCAGCCAGCAGGGCCATTCTAACTCATCACCACCTCGCACCAGCACTGGGAGGCGGGCACACAGGGAAACTGAGGCTCACTGAGGTTCAAAGCCTGCCCAGAGGCGCAGCCCCAAGTGTGGACCACACACGCAGGACTACACGGTCCAGCTCCAGGGCCAGTTAGAACAAGGAGGGGGCAGGGTGCCAGCTCGCCTCCCAGCTGCCACCCCCTTGGCACTTCCTCCAGTTGGGTGGGCTCCCCGTGTCCTCAGTCCCTGCTAGAGAGGGAGAAACAGAGGACACCCCAGAGACAAACCCCTGGGAGAGCCCCACGACAAGAAGGCCCCGCCTGGAGGGCCCGTGAACCAAGGGCTGGAGAGCGCACAGGCGCGTGTGGTGCACCTGAAAGGAATGAGCTGAGAGGCAGGGCTAGAGGGGCGGCCCTCCTTCCGGCCCCACCCAGAGCCTGACCGCCCGGCCAGGCCAAGGTGAGCAGGAAGTGTCGGGAGGGGAGGGAGGAAGAAGGGGGAGGAACAAGCAGGGAGGAGAGGCGGCAGGTGAGAGGAAGATGACGGGGAGGAGGGGCGGCGGAGGCCAGATGCCAAGCGGGCAGACAGAGCAAGGCCTGGTTCTGCCCCAGGAGACCCAACCCCTGCGGTATCTGGCATGAGGGACAAGCGCACAGAGCCTGTGTGTCCTGCAGACCCGGGGGGACTGTGGCCCATCCCTGCCACCTCCAGCTCCTCTTCCCAAGGGTCCCAACCTTGACGGTGGGCAGTCGGGGCTCCCGCTGGCTCAGCCCAACTAGCAGGAGTACAGGGGAGGCTTCTGGCCACTGACCTGCGTAGAGCAGGAAAGTGACTGCCCGCCCAGGGTGACAGCTTGGCCCAAAGCTGGCACACTCCCCCCATCTCACACAAAGTGACCCCAAATCCCACCCCCTCCAGAGGGAGATGGAGCCAGCCACGCCCCTGCCTCCTGGAGAGGATAATGTGGGGAGGTGGCAGAGGGGACTCCAGGACACTCCTATCCTTTGCATCCTCCCTCAGTCCCACCGCAGGCCCACAGGAAGCCAGCACCCCTCAGGAGAGCCGCCCTCATGAACTCTGCGCCAGACCTTTGCCCACACTGCTCAGTGCTGAGATTATCTTATCTCCCAGGTGAACTGTGCGCACCCCAAGGGCAAGGACAGTGCCTGCACCACAGCTGCCTTTGCCCATCCCCTCCCCACAGTACCCAGTGAAGAAAGCCTCGGTCCTTCTTTCATGAGAGAGCAAATCCTTGCCAACCCACTGACAGGTTGCCCACTTCCTCCTTGATAATCTCTAGCTCTGGAGCTGCTTCCAAAGCCAGAGTCCCTGAGGGCCCCTTGGCCGGGAAGGCTCCGGTGGGGGGAGGGGGCGTGGAGGACGGCAAAGCGACCGCCTGGAGCCAGCTGCAGGGCTTAGCCAATGCCCAGGTGGGCCAGGTCCTCGCCATCAGCCACAGCTTGCTCCCCACCCGCTTCCCATGAGTCCTTCAGCTAAGCAGGGAGACCACCTGTGGGTGTGCCCACTTCAAACCCCTCTCCTGTACCCCAGCCAGGGGTGAGAGTCCCAATACAGGACCCATCTCTGACCCTAGAGCAGGCATTTGTGCTGGTAATATAAGCAGGACCCCAGGCCAATGAATCGCTGGGTAAAGGATGAGGGACCTTTGTGAAGACCATTCTTGGGAGGGTCTGCAAGGAATGAGAAACCCTCTCGCATTGCCCCCTGCCCCTTTCCTCAGGCAGTCCCAAGCTCCTGCTGGCCCACTCCCCAGCCAGCCCACCCTCCTCTGGGAGCCTTATCTACCCACAAGGCACCCCTCACAGCCCTCAGGAGGGGCCCCCTTCATCACACACCGCCAGACGCCATCCATCTCCTTCCAGGAAGAAGACAGTACGGGTGGCTGGAACCAGCCCACCTCGGGCTCCAGGTTCTGGGCTCACCCTGGGAAAGAGCCTCAGGACCCACCTAAAGATGGGCAGGGGGGGGCGTCTGGAAGCTGGGCCGGCTCCCCTCGGCGCCCCCACCTGTGTGACTCTGTCAGGCGACCCTCCACCCCTAACCTCTCCCTAAGTTTCCCCGCGGAGGCCCAAGGGGCACACCTGTCCACGCAAAGTCCGGAAGCCAGGCTCTCGGGCTCGGAATCCGAGCTGCGGCGGACACGCCTGGGGGAACAGCGAGGGTCGCGCAGGCCCCGGGTCGGGGTCAAAGGTTAGGGGTCAGGCGCACCGCTACCTCAAATCCCACTGGCCGCTGCCCACGTCGACGTCTCCGTCCTTGTCCTTCTCCGGGGCAGGCGCGTCCCCCCCGGCGCCCACGTCCCGTACCTCCTCTTCCGCCGCTGCCGCCGCGGGCCCGCTGCCGCCCTGGCTCGAGGGCCGCGACCCCGTCCTCCGGCGCCGGGAGCCGCTTGCGCCGCTGCGATCGCCCATGGCCTCAGCCCGCACCCAGCCGCGGCGGAGTCGTGGTCCACCGCGCTCGCAGCGCCCGAGGCCCGAGGCCCCGCCTCCGGTCCCTCGGCCAGAGGCCGCCACCGCCCCCTGTCGGCCGCCGTAGCCTGCGCCGCCAATCAGCGCGCAACCGCCGGGTCCTCCCCGAGCCCGCGGCAGCGTCGCTCCCGGAGCTGCTAACTGGCCCGTGGCCGCGGCGCGCGTCCATTTGTAGTCCGTTGGCGCGCGGGGCACGCTGGGAGTTGTAGTCTCATGGCGCGAGCCGGAGCGCGGAGGCGGGCGCGCAGCCAGGGGCGGACGCTGCTCCCCGAGGGCCTCGGCGGAAAACGCGCGGCTTCCTGGCAGCTGGAAGCCCCTCCTGACCGCTGCCTGACCCTTGTCCCGCTCTTTCAACGCAGGGTTTCGTCATGCCTCAGCCCAGGCGCGGGGTGTGGGGATGTAGGTTATTTATGAAATGCCTCGTGCGTTACTGTCAGACACCGAGGGCGTTGATGCTCCGCGAGCCCTCTAGTTACTACCGTAGGCCCCCGCTTTTCCTCCGCTTAGGTTGTTCAGACAAGCGCCAGGCCAAAGGATGGAGCGAGAGAAAGGCCCCAGGCCCCGCGTCCTGGGTACCTCCGCCTGGCCCACCTACGCCCAGGGCAGCACCTCTCCCCTGCAGGCCCAGGACGGGGAAGGGCAAGGGTGCTGCCCTCGCCCCCACAATGGGCACGCCCGGCCCGCCTCTCCACCCAGCCCCCTTCTGCCCTCGTCCGCAGACTTGCAGAGCTTCCCGCCTTTCGCTCCCGGGCCAGTTTTGCCAGGGCGTGGGGATCCTGAAGTGCCAATTCGCGGCGGCCCAGAGGCTTCTGTGTCATTGCACAGTCTGCAGTCATCCAGTCGTTAAATGAAGCAACTAATACACCATAACAACTGCACGGGGAGAACCGTGGGCGGGCAAGTCCGGTCCCACTTGGCTTGACCTGCATTTTGCGAAGAGCATGGAGTGTGAGTATCCTGGATTTCCGGATGCGAGGGTTCACTGGGGGCTCAGGCCTGGTTTACCCAAGAAACACCCCTAGCCGCAGAACCCACTCCATTCACTCCTCTGAGGTAAGCAAGGCTGAGAAGATCACCTCTCTGAAAGCAAATAAACCCAGAGGCTCAGCCTGAGGTCAGCCCTCCTTCCCGCCCGGCTTGCCCTGGATCCATCACCTCCACGGACAGGCACCTGGGCCCCCTGGTGACACGTGCTTCTGCCACCGGACCATTTGCGACTTATAGCAGCCTGGCATCCCTTCCTGGCAGGCTGAGGCTACCTTGCAGGTGTTTTCGAGTAGCCTGCTAAAGGGGCCGCCCTCATTGGGCGCCAGAACCCCTTCTGCGTGCCCACATGGCCCAGCCTCGGTGGGTCAGGACCAGCCCCGTCTCTTATCCAGTGTCCAAGAACGTTCGTCTGTTCCTAGGCAGACCTGAGCCAGGGGGAGCTAGGCCTTTCTGAGTACTGATCCCAAGGGAGGTCGGACGCAGGAGAGGGTCCTCTCGGGAGCCCGCAGCGTAGGGGTGAGCCCTGGGAGCTCTGGCCCTCCCTCCCAATGACCTCTCCCAGGCAGCTAGTGGTAAGCTCCCCACCCACGCCCACGTGTCTCCGCGCACCTTCTGGCCCTGCCATCCTCCAATAAAGAGCCAAGACTAGAGGGCCGGCCCGGACTGGCACGCTGATTGGTAGAGGAGAAGATCGACGGCTCAGGCTGCCAGTAGGCCCAGAGAGGCTGAGCGCAGTAGCCAACGAGGAGTGAAGGGCCGTGTTAGAAGCGGCTGCCTGTGTCCAAGTCCAGGCTCCAAGTCGTCGGCAGACAAGAAGCAGTAGGAGTGAGGGGACCACGGTGGACTGGGGGCCGCCAGAAAGGACCGATCTGACCGGGGCCTGTGGGGGAACCAAGGGTTCCACCACCGAAGTTGAGAGCAAGATGAAGGCCTCGAGCCAATGGGAAGGCAGGGGCTGTGAAGGCACCAATAAGGAAGAGCCCCTGTACCAGCGGGGTGCAGGGCCTGTCTGAGGGAGGCGGAGGCCTGTGGTTGATAGTGGGCGGGACTTCTAGGAGGGAGGTGGGGCCTACGCCAGCCCCGCCCACAGCCCCAGCACCTCAGGATCCTGGGTGCGGTGCGGCCCAGACCCACAGGGGAGAGGCAAAAGGTCAAGGTAGGTGAGGTTGTTTGGGGACAAATGTGTGCATGAGGAGTTGTCGAAGAAAGCTCAGTGGCGAGTTTCCCTGCTGGTGGAAGCAACACCTGGCCCGGGGTGAGGAACCTGCAGGTCTGGTCGAAAAAAGCGCTGGAAGGGTTTTGGGGTTTAGAAAGGGCCTCGAGCTGACACTAGGTTGGAGGCACCGCGGGCAGGCCAAGGAAGCCTATGAGGGAAGACACTGGACATGGTGACCAGCAGCCTGTTCTCTGGAATGCAAAGTTCTGTCCATGGACACCTGTGGAGACAAGCGTGGGCTCGTCCCAGACACCGGGGAGGCAGCCTCCATCCTTCCACCCCCACTGCCCCTTAGAGTCTTGGAGAAGCAGAAACAGTCAGTCCAGACCCCGAAGCTGAGGAGCCCTGGGGAGGAGTGGACCTCTGAGAGCCTTCCTCCCTGCCATTGGTGCCCACCCAGGTGTGAATCTGAGTTTAGGATGGGTGGGGTATTGGGCAGGGCTTAAGTCAAAGGCAGCCCTTGGACAAGTTGTTCCTCCCCCTGAGGCTCAGAGTCTTCATATGCAAATTAGGCAATGCTTCCTACCTATCCTCTACCAATACTGGGGGCTTTCCTGAGGTTGTTAAGGCTGATGACGCTCCCCAGAAGGGGGCGCCCACCTCCAGGTGAGCCCCACCCTGAGCAGCAGGCCCACAGGCTATGGTCTGTTGCAGGTCAGTCTCCCCTGCTGTCCATACCAGTGGAGTCTGGGCGGGCCTGTCCCCTGCCAGTGTGCAGACAGCTGCTCTGGGCCTGGGATGACCTGGTTTGACCACATGTCTCCAAAGATGTGGGACCTCTCAGCTCATGCCTACCTCCCTGGGTGCCGAGGGCATTTGCTGGGGTAGGAGTCCATGTCCCTGGGTTCTCTGAGCCCAGCACAGCCCTGCCCCTCATCTCCTCAACATGACGTCCTGTCTGGAGCCCGAGGGCTGTGGGTGGCTGTGGGCGGCTGTGGGAACTCCTATGACCCCTGGGCACCTCCTCCCCAGAGCCAGCCTGGCCCAGCTACCTATGGAGGGCTCCTCAGTGTGGGAACATATCCCCTGAGTCTGGGAGTCAGGATGTGGACAGCAGGCTGCAGGAAGGGGTCAGACCCCACACCCTCTGCTGTCCCCATGTTCTCCAGTGGCATCGAGGAAGGCTCGCTGGTGGCTGTCAGGCCTGTAGGGACAGCAGGAGCCCCTACAGGAAGAGTGGGGGTGTCCCAGGCCACAGGATTACAGGCCCTGCTGCACCTCCTCTGGCCATTCTAGATCAGTCCCGGGCCAGATCTGACTGTAGCCTCCCCAGTTCCTGGCACAGAGCAGAGTCACCTGCCACAGGAGAAATGCTAACTGCCTTGCCTTCAGGGGTCTGACAAGCCGGCCCTCCAGGGTGGAAGACTGCCTTCTCGCAAAAGAAGACACGGGCGCACCCCAGCAAAAGGCAGCGGCGCGACTCCAAGGCTGTGTGGGTAGGGTGCCACTCCCAGCGCTGGGCCTGCGCCTGCCCCGACCTCTTAGGAGCGGCAGGACCCGGAAGACGCCTCCTAGGTGACCCCAGTGCCCCCTGCTGCGCGGGCCCAGCCCTGTATACATCAGCCCGACACTCCGAGTTCTATCAAGAGTGGCATTTATTCTCCTCGTGGAGGTGCGGTGCTCCGGGGAGCTGGTGCTATTGTGCTTAGGAAGGAGGTCTGTCCGTCCGTCCGTCTGTCCGGCCGGCCCGGCCCCAAACGGGGGCGGAAGAGGGGCGCGGCCCGAGTAAAAATCCCGGCCTGTTCCGGGTGGGAGTATGTACAAGGCGGCGGGGCGCAGGCGGGGGTGGGGGCGGGGCGGGCCGGCGGCCGCAGCCCCCACCCGAGGGCCCCCGCATCTCGGGCCCTACTCGTAGAATCAGTACAAAATAGGTGCTACCTAAACGTTCCTTCTACCTGAATTCGCTAAGTCGGTTATTGTGCTGCTTAGTTATGGGGGCGGGAGGGGGCCCATGGCTTTCCACGGCGGCGGCGGGGTGTGGGGAGAAGCGGGAGACCCTGGCCGGCCCACAGCCCTCCGGCCTTCTCCTTAGGTAGGTAGATAGGCATGTGGGGTAGGGTGGGGTGCCTGTGTGTGCGTGTGCATGCGGGTGTGCCCAGCGCAAGCGGGGCAGGCCCCAGCTTGGGAGCTGTGTGAACACCAAGCTGGGATGTAGGGGTCTTGGACGTGGGCTCTGCTGTGCTGGCCTCTCAGGTCCAGGTGCCCCGCTGCAGGAGCAGCGGAGTAGCAGCTGGGCTTGGTACCCACGGGGATGGGGCTAGCCAGGTCAAATGCTCCAGCGTGCACCTTTTCTTCTGGCCTGGAGCCCTGGACTGACGTGACAGAGCCCTCATTGCCAGGGGATGGAAGGAATGGGATTCGGTATGGGTGGCCCTGGTGGCGCTGGGCCTTGGGGCCCTCGGTCTGTGCCACCTGAGCTGAGAACCCAGGCCCAAGTCAAAGGCAGAGCCCCACTGCCCCGAGCACTGGCTCGGCGCTGGGGCGGGGAGGAGTGAGGGGCCACGGTTAGGTCTAGGGACCGCGGCTCTCTCTGCACCTGCGGCCATCCCTGGCCCACCCAAGCCCGTTGGGCCCGTCACAAACGTACACACACACACACACACACACACCCCGCAGGTCGCCACGTCCCTAGCGGACTCAGAAGGGGGCCTGGAACATAGTTGGTGCCTAATGAAGGATTGGTGGGTGATGGACGACTGAAGGAGGGGTCTTGGGGGGCAACCACCCCGCCCCGCCCCTGAAACCGTTACACCCGCCGGCCTCTGCCGTGGGGGGGAGGAGGAGGAGGAGGGAGGAGGAGGGGGAAGAAAGTCTGCGCGTCCGGCCCCGCGCAGCGTCCCTGATCTAGGGGCCTATGGGGTGGGTGGGGCAGGGGGATACCTGATTCTCAGTAACTCTAGAGGCGGCGGCAGCTTCGCATGCAGTGCGCATTATTGCTCTATAGTCGGCTTCGGACTAACTAAGAGGGACAGGGAGCGGGCAGCCCCGGGAAGGGACGGGAGGTGGGTGGGGCTGCATGCAGTGACGTCACAAAGGCGGCGGCCAATGGGGCGGGCCCTTGGGGCGGTGTCGCCGCCGAGGCTTTGGCATAGACGGGCGTAAGTTGGCAACAGAGTGAGGGCGGGGCCTGGGGTTCCAGGGAGGGGACCGGCCTCTGAGAGGCGGGGCCTGAGGCTCCCAAGAGGCGGAGCCCGGGTGGGGCGGGGTTCAGGGGCGGGGAAAGTGATCCAGGACATCCCAAACCCCTGGCGTCGGCGGGAAGGATAGGGGCCGCAGCGCCCCTTCCCTGACCCGAGTGCAATCCGTTCATAAATATAACGTACAAATACAGAAAGAAACCCGACGCATCCGCAACCCCCCCCCCAGGGGGCTTTACCCGCAAAGCGAATACAGAGAGGTGTGTAGAGGGCTGTGCCCAGGCCTGCCTGCCGGGCCCCAGAAATCCGTCCTCCAACACCGAATGCCCGGGTACGAGGGAGGGGGCCCCGGGGCAGGGCGGGAGCGGGTTCTGAGGAGGTCGGATAAGTCCATGCGATTTGATATGCGTCATTATTATTCGTTATGGAGGACAGAGCCCGGGAAGCTGGGCTGGAAGAATTCGGATTTGGCAGGGGATGCGAGGCGAGGGTAGGAGAGCGGCTCGGACTGAGGCCCCAGAAGGAACCCAAGGGAGAGAGGTGCCGCCATCCGCCCCCCTCCCCGATCCCCAACGCGTCTAACACTCCTGGGGTTCAACGAACACTGAGGAGTAGGGACGCCTCTGCAGCCCCCCATCCTGCCCCTCCCCCGCCTGCTGCTGGGGAGGGACCGGCTCCCTGGACGTCTAGGCCGCAGGCCTGGCCCTGGAAGGCTTGGGAAGGGGTGGGGAAGACCTGAGTCTCTGCGACACGATCCAGGGGCGCAGAAGAGGGAGGAAGGGGGCGCTCCCTACCTCACCCCACCCCGGTCTTCAGAGACCTAACTCGGAGATGAGGTTCGGTTCTGGGTCTCCTCGACCCTATTGCTGGGAAAAAGCCTGGGGCACCCTGGAGGGGAAGGGAGGGGGCTCGGGGTGGGTCTCCCCTCGGGACCCTATTGCTTGAAGGGGCCGGCAGGGCCCCCGGCGGGCGGGGCGGGGCCGGGCCCCCTCCCCCTATTGCTGTGAGGAGGGGCCCGCCCTCCGGCCCCTCCGCCCGTTCGCCGGCGGAGACCTCCCTGGGGGCCCGTATTGCTGAGAGCCGACCCGGCCGGCGGAGGCCACGCCGCCCTAGGCCTGCACGGGGCTGAGCTGAGGCGCCGCGGCGGGCGCCGGGGCCGGGGGGCCGGCGGCGGCGGCGCCCTTGAAGCAGGCCGACTCGTAGTGCTTGTTGAGATAGGACTTGAGCGCGAAGCTCTTCTTGCAGCGCTTGCACTGGAAGTGCTTGAAGGCCGAGTGCGTCTGCATGTGCGCGCGCAGGTTGGAGCGGTCGGCGAAGGCCTTGCCGCAGTGCGCGCAGCCGAAGGGTTTCTCGCCGGTGTGGGAGCGCATGTGGCCCTGCAGCAGCCAGGGCCTGGAGAAGGCCTTGCCGCACACGCCGCACTTGTGGCGCAGGTCGTGCGTGAGCAGGTGCATGGCCATGGCCGGCATGGACACGTACACCTTGCCGCACGTCGGGCAGCGCCGCGCCAGCTGACTGTCCAGGCTGCGGTGCGTCTGCTTGTGGCGGCTCAGGTTCGACGACGTGGCGTACGTTTTGCCGCACTCGCCGCACGCATGCCGGCCTCCCGCGCTGCCGGCCCCAGGCCCCGCACGCGCCTCGGTGCTCGCCCCCGCGCGCGCGCCGCCCCGACCCCCGGCCCCCGATCCCGCACCGCGCGTGCCTGCCCCGGCCCCGCCTCCGCCGTCGCCGTCGGGGGCCGCCGCCGAGGCCGTGGAGGGGGCGGCGGCGGCATTGGCGTTGGCGGCCTTGCGGCGGGAGCGCCCGTCGGTGATGAAGAAGGCGTCAGCAGCGTAACCCTCGCTGACCGCCGCATCGCCGTTGATGTAGCCACCCGCGGCTGTGGCCAGCTCCGGGCGCGGGGTGGGCGGCGGCGCCGAGCCCGCAGCCGCCGGGCCCAACTCTCCCCGCACGGCCGCAGCGTACATGGGCTCCGGGGACGGCCCTTTGAGCAGGGCCGCCTCGGCGTCGCCATCGTAGACAGAGGCAGGCCCCGCGTAGTCGTTGAGGTATCCTAAGGGCCGAGGCGGACAGACAGAGAGACAGAGGGAGGGGAACCGGGCAGCGGGCGAGACACACACGGGAGGGCGGCGGGAGACAGCGGGGTCCGGGAAGGAGGGAACAAGGAGGACAAAGAATAAGGGGCCGAGGGACCGCGGGGCAGGGAGGATGGAGACGGCAGGGAGGGGAAGAGAAGAGAGGAGAGATGAGACAGGGCCCGGCCCGGCCCCGCCCCACCCTCGCAGGAGGAGGAAAAAGAGTCGCATCTTCGGGCGCGGCTGCCCCCCCCCCCACCTTCCGCGGAGCTTCAAGGTCAGGGGGGAGGGGCGGCGCTTCCCTCGCCCTCCTTCCCCTCCTCCCCCCTCTCCCCTCCCCCTCTCCCTCCCCCTCGGGTTCTCCCCACTTCAGCAGTTTTCCCTGATTATGCAACACACTGCAGACCCGCAGCGCACAAAGCCAGGACCGCCTGTCCAGGGACCCCGTCGCTCCCGCTCTCATGGCTCCCAGCGGCTTTTCCACTGTGCTGAGAACCCGCGCCCAGCCTTGATGCCGACCCTCTCCGGTGCTCGAGGTCTCCCCACAAGCCCTGGAGAATTCTACCTCCCGCAGACCTCTAGCACCTCCCTTTCATCTCCCAGCTCTCCCACTACTCACTAGATTTGACCACCTTCAGCTCCAGCCCTATCTCCCTCCATCCACTCTGCTTCTGCCCCCACTCCCTTCAGTCATCCTGCAGCCTTGGGTCCTACCTTGTTCCGCATTGCCCTCTTCCCCCAGGCCCTAATCCTTTATGGGGGCCTTCCTCAGCCCCAGGACAGACGACCAGGAAGATGCTGCATTGGAGACAGTGCCAGGGCGTCCACCAGGGGACACCTTCACAGGGACAAACTGCAGGCAGGCAGCATTATTCATGCCGGTAACTGCCGCTGTTCTCAAGGCATGAGATGGGTCTCACAACCTCAAAGTCACAAATGCACACCCCACACAATACAGGCTCTGGCTTCTTCAGGGTTACACTCAGCCTCTCAGACACTGTCAATCCTGGAGTCCCCTCAGGGTGGGCTGCATGCTGACCCAGGCCTGTGCCACCTACTCATGCAGGGTCAGACATGCAGCCACCCAGACACTCTCAGCTAGGGTCACCAGTCACATGGGCGCAAAGCAGCCTCAGAGTCACATGGTCCCATGTAGTGGCACACAGGCAGGCACACACTCATACAGGGTCACACACAAGCGCACACAGTCACATGGCCACACGCAGTCACATGGGCACACACAGGCTTATGCTTCTTCAGGTCACACTTGTTCTGCCACCCCAGCTGCTGGCACTCTCAGACCCCTTGCCTGCGTGCTAGCAGTTGTCCTTGACTTTGGGCGCCCTCACACAAAGAGCCCCCCCGCCCCCAGCACTTTGGGCTTCCCGGCCCACAGCCCACCTGCCCACACCCTTCTCCCTGACCCTGGATTCAGGGAAGAAGACACTGCTGCTGCCTCGGCTGGGACCTTTGCCCTGACAGGTGGGCCGCCCCCCTGGACCACATGGCTACTCCCTGGAGCTCATAGCACTTCCCCGATGGCCCTAACAGGGGGTCCTGGAGGTGTAGCCAAAGAAGAGGAGAGGGCTCCGAAGCAGGCTCAGCTTCCTGAGTGTGGGTTTGCATGCATCGCTAAGTCCTGTCATGTCAGCAGGTGTCCATGCTGTGTCGGTCAGGGTGTGGGTCAGTGTGTACCTTCAGGTACCTCCTGTTCCTGCCCCCTGTTCCCCACAGTCTCTCCTGCATTGACACTCTCGCTGCCCAGCCTTGGCTCCGTTCTGGCCTACCTCTGCCTTCCCCTCTCCCTACCCCCCATCTCCCTCCCCTCCAAGCCCCACTCCAGCCACTGCCTCCTGCTGGTTCTGGTTCCCTCGGGTCTATTTCCTGGGGCCCCTGCTCCCTCCAGCCCCACACTCTGGCCCTCTACCCCTTCCGGCCCTGCCCTGGGCCCCTCGCCGCCCCCAGCCTCATCCCAGCTCACACCTTTCTCCTGCAGTCGCTCGCCGAGGTCGCTTCGGGCGCGCCCGTAGGAGCTCTCGAGGTCTGCCGAGGAGAACGTGTCAAGTTTGACCTTCTTGACCAGGAAGGATCTGGGCATGATTCCTGCGGGGCTCCGGCGCTGTGGGCCTGCGGAGCCGGGACGCGGGGGGGCTGCGGCCGCGGCGGGGCCCCGTCACCATCCGAGGGGCGGCGGAAGCAGCACGGGTCCCCACTCTGGCCTTTGGGTGCTGCCGCGCGAGTGCCGTCCTCTCTTCTGCCTGCCTGTCCTGCGTTTCCTCCTCTGCTCCTCGGGATCCCTTTTCTTCTCCTTCCTTCCTTCTCTTCTCTTCTTCTATTCTCTTCTCTCTTCTCCTCTTCTCTCTTCTCTTCCTTCCTTCCTTCCTTTCCTCCTCTGGTCCCGGCTCCCCAGCCCGCAGTGCCGCCCCTGGACAGGCGGGGGAGGAGGCTGGGAGGGCGGGGAGGGGGGGAGCGGCTCCGTCCCGGGCCCGGAGGCTGCGAGTGGGTGCAGGGCTGGCCCGGCTCCGCGGCCCCCTTCCCCTCCCCCCCGCCACCGCGGCGGAGCCTCAGTCAGCGACCCCCCATGCCCCCGGAGGTGGCGGCGCCGGGCCCGGAGAACGGGGCGGCGGCGGGAGTGCCGGCAGCTTCAGCACCGCGGCCAGCGCCGGCCCGGCCAGCACCTCGGCCAGCGACCGGGCGGGTAAAGCCGGCGCGAGCTGCGAGGGGCGGGCCGCGGGGGCTCGGCCGCCGGGCGGGGGTCCTCGGAAGGGGGTCTCTGGGAGGCTTGCTTTATTGTTCTGCAGCCGGAGCGAGCGGCGGCGGCGGCGGCGGGCGGCGGGCGGCGGGCGGCGGGCGGGGGTCCTCGGGGGGAGGGGTGCGCTGGGAGGGCGGGCCGAGGGAAGGTGGGAGGGAGGGACGGGGGCTCCGGGGGCGGGGCTCGGCCCTCCGACAGCTCCTGGGCCCGGCCTCCTGCACCCGCGGCCGCCTCTGCCTGCGGCCCGGCCCAGCCTCCGGCTTTTAAAGCCCAGGAGCTGAGGGAGGGGGTGGGAGGAGTGGGGGAGAGGACGGCGGAAATGGCTGCGCTGGGCCGGGCCCCCGCCAGGATCTCCTGGGAGGGGTCTTGGGGATGCCGCGGCCCGGCTTGTGTGGAGTTCCCCCGAGAGACTCCAGGAACGGAGGCCCAGCTGTCCGCGGCATTGTGGGGCGTGGGGGGAGAGGTGGAAACAGGCCTGGGACCCACGAGCCCGGACTTGGGATCTTTGGGGGAGGAACGCAGGGCGGACCCCAGAATGGTCCGGCCAGTCTAACTCTCGGGTGTGGAGGCGAGGGATCTGCGGGGGCAGGTGGGGGAGGCGGGAGGCGAAGGAGCGAATGCTGAGGCAGCGAAAGTGCAGTGTGGAAGTGCTGCGCTCGCCCTGTGCCGCAGTGGCTCCCTGCCACTCGGTCACCCGGGCTGACCCCGCGCCCGCTGGAGAGGCCTCCTCCACCCCCGCCTTCCTCCCAAGGGCCGGAGGTCGAGCGCAGCGGCGACGCACCGAGCGGGATGTGAAGGGGGAGAGGGGCTGCTTTGCCCTTGCTCCAGAAATTCGGTTTCACTGGTGGTTTTCCGCCCTCCCGCGCGCCTGCAGCTCCCCCACGCGGCCCCGCAACCAGGCGGATAACCCTTCCCCCGGCCGCCCGCCCCGAGTTTGCAGCCCCCATGACGTCAGGCCCAGCAGCCAATGGCTGGCGCGGGGGTGCGGGGAGTTCCGGGCCGCACAATGGCCGCGCGCGAGGACATATGTCCCCAATTAGGGCCCGCCGCCGCCATTGTCCCCTCACCCTCCCCCGCCCGGAGGTTCGGGTCTCCACGCTCCGAGCGCTCCCCAACGCAGCCCTCCGTCCCTGAGGACCAAGGTTGCAGGGGTGGCTCCGGGAGTATCCGGGCGCGTCCGAGCCGGGAGCGCGTGCGCACCCGGCGCAGAGAGCGGTGACCTTGTGCGGGGCGGCACGGCGGTCCCGCGGACACCTGCCGGGAGCGCGCGGCGGGAGGGCCGCACCGGGGGCGCGCGTTCGGGGGCGTGCCGGGCGCGCTGAGCTCAGCGCCCCGCCGCCTGCCCGGCTCTCCGGTTCCCCCCGCATCTCAGCCCAGGAGCCGAGTGAGCGTGGCTGTGAGCGAGCCAGCCCGGCGCGGGGGCGCGGCGGAGACCACAGGCCCGCTTTGTGGCGGCGGCCCAGGCCGCGGCAGTGGCGGGATATTCATCTTGCGTGGCAGTTGCTCCCAAGGGGCGGGGGCGGGGCGCGGCTGGCCCCTTATCGCAGAGCCGCAGCCGGCGGGCCCCGCAGTGGGGGCGGGGACGGGGATCCCCCTCGGCCGAGCCACTCGTCCCTGCCCCCTCCCAGGGGGGCCAGGCAGAGGCGCAGCCGGAGGCACGGGCCCAATTAGCATTTTGATTGCGGGACTGGGGGGCCCATCTGGACCGAGGCCTAATTACCGGGCTAACCCTCGGGGCGCCAGCGGGACGGGCCAGGCGCACTCCCTTCACCCTGGGTTCCCCGCCTCCCGAACAGTCCGCCCCAGTACTGCTCTCGGACCACGTCCCTGTCCCCCTCCGTTATCCCAGTGGCCCTGTCGCTCTGTCCGTGTACTTTTGCTCCTCCACCCCTTCCCTCATTCTTCCACTCCCCTACCCTGTCCTTTGTCCCTCCCTCTGCACCTGTTTCCTCAGTCCCATTCCTCCATCGCCCTTCGCTTTTCCCTCATTTCTGTTCCTTCATCCAGCTTCTCGATTCTTCCATTCCTGGCTCGCTGTCCCAGACCCTGCCTGTCGGTCAATTTCCCCGTCCCCGAGGCTCCCAACCCTCTTGACCGACCGGGCGTCAGAGCACCGACACATGTGTCCTACGGCCCGGGCGCTCCCAAGGGGATCATTTAGGCCGCCCTCGAGCTCGCACTCGTTCGGGGGTAGAGCCTGCAGCCCCTCGGGGCGCCCAGCGGGGAGGGGCAGCTGGGCCTAGGCCTTGGCCATCAGTCCGAAAAGGCCAGGTTGTGGAGCACACATGCGGCTCGGAAGCAATTACTTAGTCCTCTCCACCCCACCTCCTTTCAAGCACCCTGAGGTCGAGGTCACTGTGTTGCAGGAAGGGGGACCCCTCCCAGGGCCTGAGAGCGGGCTCTTGTCTAATACTCAGAAATGAACTGTCCGAGGAGACACATGTGCTGACAGAGCAAGAGACTTTATTGGGAAGGGGCGCCCAGGCGGAGAGGAGGAGGGTAAGGGACCCCAGGAGGACTGCTCTGCTGCGTGGCTCGCAGTCTTGGGCTTTATGGTGATGGGATTACTTTCTGGGTTGTTTCTGGCCGATCATTCTGACTCAGGGAACTTTCTGGTGGCACATGCAACCGCTCAGCCAGGATGGGTTCCAGCGAGGAGGATTCTGGGAGGTTGGTAGGACATGTGGACTGGCGTCTCCTCTCTCCTTTTGACTTTTCCTGTATTCTTCCGGTTGGTGGTGGCTTGTTAGTTCCGTGTTCCTTACCAGGATCTCCTGTCGTAAAATAACTCATGCAAATTGTTACTGTCTTTGCCTGGCCAGGGCAGGCGGTTTCAGTCAGTGTTTCCCCTAACAACTCCCTCTTGAGAGACTTCGTACTCAAGATACTTCTTGGGAATTGGGGCAGAGGTCTCTTTCTTCTGTAACTACTTCCTGCTGAGAGGGGGCGTAGTGTTGCCTCATAGAGTAAAAGTCTGTCTCTACCTGATCAAAATTTGGGGTGAGGGCTGCAGGATGTGTGACTTTCAGCAATACAAGGACTTGTCTGAAATCACACCCATAGTGTCACCTAGTTATTTCCTTGGATGTCTGAACCATAGCTACTCCATTTTGACTTTTTTTTTTAAATCCATTTTGACTTTTAATTGTAATTTTCTCCTTCATAGCCAAAGCAGATGTCACCATTAATGATGTTAGTGTTTCTCTAGGTATGAGAAGATGCAAGAGTTTGGACTCATAAAATCTTCTCCTGAAAATATCTCACGATCTGAAGGCCTGTTCTGCCAGGTTTTCTCAGAGCACAGAGTGCCTCATTCCTGATCTCCACCCTGAATTCCTTTCAGGGGGTGTTGAAGCTCAGTGGCTGTAGTGGCCATTGACTTAATCCTTGCAGAGGCAGACGGCAATTTTCAGTTGGCAGATCCCCTTCAGGGTCGTAAATTTCAGCATGGTTTGGGGGGCATTTCATGACCATTTCATCCCACGGTGCTAGGAATGCGTATTCCCAGGTCAGGTGAAGATTTCACTGACAGGCCACTCAGTGTGCCGCTATTATTGGACTAGGCCTTACGAGTAGCCCAAAAGCCTCTGGACTACCTGTCTAGTCTAGTCTCTTATGGTGCAGGACAATATTCCCGCTTGCTGCTTCTTCCCATATCCAGACTTACACTATTGCCGTCGTTGATCTTATGTGGAACTATATATTATCATTCTGTCAGAGGCTCAGTCACACATTTGGTAATGCAAGAAACAACAATTTTGTAAAACAGGCAATATAAACAAATTATATCGCTAGCAGATTAGTAAGCTCATAAGCAAGAATAGAAGTCAAGAACTTCCATTAGGTGCAGCCCATCATATCCCGGTTCGTCTGACTTAGTCTGTTCTGTACCAATCCTTATCTTTAAGGGAAGTTATATACTGGCGTTGTCCATAAGGCCCCCAGGCCAGTTTCCTAGTGTTACTAGACTGATTATCCTTAGTATGATTTAATTGTTCCCAACATAGAGGAGCCTCTAAACTTAACTTACCACAGCCTGGTGTTAACTACATAAATCCAGCCCATGATTGCGGGAGGTCTCATTCCTTGGCGGAAACTCTGCTTGTTGCTCTGAATGAGCTTGAGTAACAGAAGAAAACTCGTGTTTATGGCCAGGGTCAGAGCAGGCATTATGAATTGGCCAGGTGAAGGGATTCTACCTAGTAATATCAATAGTTACCTGAACGTGACTATAATTTTTCTTTTAAAGTAAATTTCCAGGTTTCCCTGGTGGCACAGTGGTTAAGAATCCGCCTGCCAGTTCAGGGGACATGGGTCTGAGCCCTGGTCTGGGAAGATCCCACATGCCGTAGAGCGAATAAGCCCATGCGCCACAACTACTGAGCTACTGAACCTGCACTCTAGAGCCCGCAGGCCACAACTGCTGAGCCCCTGTGCCACAACTACTGAAGCGCACGCACCTAGAGCCTGTGCTCTGCAACAAGAGAAGCCACTGCAATGAAAAGCCTGTGCACCGCAACAAAGAGTAGCCCCTGCTCACCACCACCAGAGAAAAGCCCGCACACAGCAACGAAGACCCAATGCAGCCAAAAATAAAAATAAAATAAAATAAATTTTTAAAAATTAAAAAAATAATAAATTAAATTTATTTATTTATTTAAAAAATGTTTTAAAAATAAAGTAAATTTCCTCAGGGCCAACCAATGGGCCTTGGAGTGGAGAAATTCACCAAGGTAACCCAGAAGTACTAGACACAGGTAATTGGTCACAAACCCAACAATTGGACTGATTTTTAAAACTAGCATAGGATCGTGCCCATGATAGGAGAACATTTGATTCATATGCAAGAAGTCAGGAAAACATTGGAAATGATTGTATGAGTCAGGTCGAGGATCTTGGGCAATCTGTCTACTTCTGATGTTGTCGTCTTCTTGTCCTAGTGTGAGTGTAGTTTCTCCTCTGAGCATTGTTTTCAGGTGAGTTTTTTTTTTCTTTTTTAAATTTATTTATTTATTTCTTTTTGCCGCGTTGGGTCTTCATTGCTGCACGCGGGCTTTCTCTAGTTGTGGCGGCCAGGGGCTACCCTTTGTTGCGGCGCGTGGGCTTCTCATTGCCGTGGCTTCTCTTTGTTGCAGAGCACGGGCTCTAGGCGCACGGGCTTCAGCAGCTGGGACACGCGGGCTCAGTACTTGTGGCTCATGAGCTTAGTTGCTCCGCGGCATGTGGGATCTTCCTGCACCAGGGCTCGAACCCGTGTCCCTTGCATTGGCAGGTGGATTCTCAACCACTGCGCCACCAGGGAAGCCCCTTAAGGTGGGTTTGAGGTCAGCCATCCTCTCTATAGGCCAGTCCAGTGCAGGGACCCTTTATGAGTGGAAATTAATCCGAGTCAATTCCCTTCAGTTTCACTGTGCATGAGCTAGTTAAGAGTACCTGATAAGCGTCCTTCCGTCCACCATCCAGGTTGGAGATAGTTTTTTAAATTATGTCTTTTCCGGTATGCATAATCCCCCAGTTGCAGGTTGTGGTGCATCTGATCTTCATCCAAAAATAGATTACTGAGATATGCTTCAGAAACAAACTTAGAGTGTCCTTCAATTAAATTTTACATTAATATAACATAACAGCAAAGAACTATCTGGGAGGTGAGTCTTAGTAAATACAGATCTCCATTAACAAAAGTGAGATTTAACATTCATTGAAACATAATCTTTTTCTCTCTAAAATTACCCTCTTTTCTACCAAATGTAACCAAATTAAGACTAATTTGTTTGCAGAATAAGTCTGGTCTCAGTACTTGGCCTGATGACTTATATAACTGTAACTGATCATATAGACTTGCTGAAATTTTTATAAGGCGTCTCAGACTGAACTTTTAAAAGACCTCTCAGGGCTAGGAAAGTCATGCCAAGGGCTTATCACAGATTTTTGCCTAACAAATATAGGTGAATTCCTCCCTTTTCGAGGTCTCCAAAATACCTTGGGATTTCTGTACCTGCTAGTGAGGTAGCCTTCCTAATTTATCTGACAAAGCTGCTGGGAACCTAAGAGTTTCCAGTCTCTGGAGGGAGCAGATAGAAAAAGAAAAATGTTTCAATTCTGCTTACAAGAGTATCATTTACCAAATTTCTGTAAGTCAATGAGTTTGAGGGGAAAGTTTCTGTATACCTGGAAAACACAGATTTAAACCAGTAATTTTTCAGATAGAAACCATAAAAATTATAACCGTATTCACCAGTTCACTCAGTCCTATGTAACTAACCCTTTTTGTTAACAACTTTACGAAGCCATCAGGTTTTTCATTAGAATTCTTCAGTTTGTTACCCAGTTCAGCACTATGGTCTGAAAGTCAGAAACCTGTATTTATCCAAAAGTCCTTTCTATAAATCTTCTTGAAGAGGAAGCATTTCTGCAAAGGCATTCGAGTGAAACCATAACTGCCTATAATGACAAAAGACTTAAGAAGGCACGTTTAAATCTGATTACAATACAATTGACAAAGAAACTTGATTACTGCTGTGACATACAACACTTTAAGATAATAACTAGCATTATGACTGATAACATTTTACCAGGACATGTCAGAATTTTAGGAACTGCCTATAATGTCTAGGATATCTATATTAGTAACATTTACCATACAATATAACCTAAGAAGATTTATTACTCATTTGACAATACTTCCCATGTAACTTAACATACCAGATGAACTTAGTTTAATATTTTTCTTTGGGATGTTTCAAGGGCCCTTTGAAGCATCCCAAAGTTAGCTAGAGGTAAAAAAAGGACTTCATTAGAATTTGATTTAGGAAGTTTTGTCAAAAAAAATTAAAAAGGGTTTAGAACACTCAGTCAGGAAGGATGAAAGGTCACTGTGAAACAATAGTTATTCACTTAGCCAAAGTAACAATAAAGACTTCAAAGGCAAATACAGAACAGATCACTTAAAAGGTAAAGAAACTTGAAATCTGTTATCAAACGCAGCTCAACATTTTAAGAAATCGTGTCCTCTTAAGAGAGAGAAAAGCCAAGTTCAAGTTTTGCTCCCACTTACATTTAAAATTCTTTTACTTGGGCTTCCCTGGTGGCGCAGTGGTTGGGAGCCCGCCTGCCGATGCGGGGGCCGCGGGTTCGTGCCCCGGTCCGGGAGGATCCCGCGTGCCGCGGAGCGGCTGGGCCCGTGAGCCATGGCCGCTGAGCCTGCGCGTCCGGAGCCTGTGCTCCGCAACGGGAGAGGCCACAGCAGTGAGAGGCCCACGTACCAAAAAAAAAAAAAACAAAAAAAAACACACACACAGGCCCGGCCATCCTAATCAGACACTCCCTTAAATACAAGATTGAAGACTCTCAGAAAACCTCCTATGGAGACACAGAACTTCAGATCCGAGTACTAACAGAGTAAATAGAAATATCTCAGGTCTTCAAAGATTTCAAAGGGAGGAGAGGAGGCCAGGTTAAAAGATGAGGGGAAGGAGGGGGGACAAAAGGGGTGGCCTTACAGACGTCTCCGGCCACCTGCAGACGTCCAACCATTATGGGACTTTTCCCTGGGCCTCCAGGAAGGGAGGACGGGAACTTGGCCCTACCAGAAACCAGAGACCAGACCACACCAGAGCCCGAATTCGAGTTCTCTGCTCACTGGAGGTGATCAGGCTCCGACCATCAGATCAGGCTGCGGCCCTTCAACCAGACTCCTGCGTCCAGGACCAGGACAGAAGAAAATGGGGTAGGATAGGAGGGGTTGAAAGAGGAAAGAGAGGGGGTAGGGGAAGAGGTCAATAAAGTCTGTTGCTCCTTACCCGGTCGGAGCACTCTGGCCAGTCGTCCGCGTCAGGAGGAGACCAGGAACAAAAGGGTCCCAGTTGCGGCCGCTGGGTCTGGTCCATCTGCGGTCAAGCTGGTCCCCGAGTACCCCGAGTGGTCAGGATGTCAGTCGTAGCAAAGAAGGGATCCCACCAGAGTTGCCATTTGTTGCAGGAAGGGGGACCCCTCCCAGGGCCCGAGAGCGGGCTCCTGTCTAATGCTCAGAAATGAACTGTCTGAGGAGACACACGTGCTGACAGAGCAAGAGACTTTATTGGGAAGGGGCGCCCAGGCGGAGAGGAGGAGGGTTAGGGACCCCAGGAGGACTGCTCTGCCACGTGGTTCGCAGTCTTGGGCTTTATGGTGATGGGGTTACTTTCTGGGTTGTTTCTGGCCGATCATTCTGACTCAGGGAACTTTCTGGTGACACATGCAACCGCTCAGCCAGGATGGGTTCCAGCGAGGAGGATTCTGGGAGGTTGGTAGGACACATGGACTGGTGTCTCCTTTTGACCTTTCCTGTATTCTTCCGGTTAGTGGTGGATTGTTAATTCCATGTTCCTTACCAGGATCTCCTGTCGTAAAATAACTCATGCAAACTGTTATTGTCTTTGCCTGGCCAGGGCAGGCGGTTTCAGTCAGTGTTTCCCCTAACAACTGTGCCCCATGGTGGGGTCCAGCTAGGAGAGGCTGGGAAGGGACAGCTGGAGGTACTAACCCCTTTGGGAAGTTTCAGCCCCCTTGCACCGGGGGCCACCTTGAGTCTCTCCCACCGAGAGCTGAGGTATAGGGGTCTTTGTTGCAGGAGAGGGGAGTGGGTCGCAAGGCAAGGCCACTTTGGCCTCCGGCGGACCCAGTGGGTTGCGGGGCACTGTGGCACTCGAGGCCCACGCAGGGACCGTACCCCGAGGAGCCTCTGGGCCTCAGGGTCTCTGTCCACCAGCCCCACCCTGCCCAGGTTCACACTGCAAGAGCTGGGCCCAGCCCCTTATCCATGTCAAATGGGAAGGATCTGGTGTTGGTTCTATGTTCTGCCACCTTCCTCTGCTTCCATGTGTGCCACTTCCAGGCCTGGCAGGTCGCATGTTACTGAAGAGCCAGACTTTAAGCGGGGACCCCCAGTGCTGTATCCCCAGCACCGTGGCCCCAGCAGAGCCAGGAGCCCTGTGTGTGCCCACCCCTGGGCCCGTGGTCACCGTCTCACCCCCTCTGCCCTACTCTCTGCCCCAGTGGGCGTATCTGGAACCAGTTCTGCCTTCACCCCCCTAACCTATATTGAACATCAATCTGTGCTCTGAAGCAGGGGCAGCAGACACTGATCTCTGTGCTCCTAGAGCCCACAGTCCAGCCCAGGAAACAGAGGCGAACCAGTGAAAGCTTGGACGATGAGAGCAGGCACGGGAAAGACTGGGAGGAGACAAGCAGTGGAGGGCTACTGAGACCGAACAGTACTGGGGGAAACAACCCGTGCAAAGGTCCTGAGGCCACAGTGGGAGGAGTGTGGGCAGAAACCCTAGGCCAGAGAAGGGCAGGTGCATGAGGGAGAGCAGTAACAAGTTGAAGAAGGAGAGGAAGGGGGCAGAGACTAAGCCTGTGAGGTGGTTACGGGCTTTGGCCTCTATTCCAGAGGTGATGGGATTCTGTGTCTTTCAGGAACAGCAGGGAGGCCAGTGAGGGTAAGCAGAGGGGTTGAGTTTATCCAGGTGAGCTACTGAGAGAGGCATGTGAATCAAGGGGCGTGCAAGGGAGGGGTGGCAGTGATTGTGGAATCTAAACCAGATGAGAAGAGGGTGACGACGCGTCATCCTGGGGCTCTGGGGCGCTGGAGGCAGCAGTGAGCTGGGAGGGGTGATGGGCAGGGAACCGGGTGTTGAACCGAGATGCCGGGGTGGGGTTGGGGGGGTTACTGGAGGTGACAGGGTCCAGGGCGTCGTTGAGGCAGAGGATGAGGTCACTGGCAGGAAGAAGAGGTCAACACCGAGGGGCAGGGAGCTGAAGGGTGGTGCACGGGAGTTCAGGCCTGATGCAGCGGTGCGGCGATGCCTCGGCAAGGGCTGGGGTGGGGGGTGGGTGCGGCCGACGGGCGATGGACGCGTCAGCCAGGACTCTTGGGGGGAGCAGGGGGAAGGGGCTGCAGGCTGCAGCAGGAAGAGGGGTCGTGGCACTTCCAGGCCTGGGGGTGAGGCGGGGAGAGAAAAAGCAGCCCCGGAGAAGGCTGGCGGGAAGGGAGCAGGGAGGAGGGGCCGCGGTCGGGGGAGAGCAACGGCTGAGTGATGGGGCTGAGGGCGTGGGGGGAAGCTGGAGCCTGGCCCCGGGGGAGGGTGTCAGGACTGGGGGGCTTTACTCCTAAACAAGTGATGTGTGCTGGGAGGGGCTCATTGGAACAAGGGCTTGAGGCGGACCTGCTGGGGTGGGAGGTCTGAGCCGCAGCAGGAAGGCCAGACCACGAGGCAACTGAAACCGGCTACCTGAAAAAGACCAGGAAAAACAAAGGGTGAACATCAAGGTAGTAGAAAATGAGTGCAGTAAATTCAGCAATGGTTACTATTCTGATAGTAGGAACAAGTAGTATTAGGTGAACTTGTACAGAGCAGGAATGCTGGTACTCCCAAGGGGTTAACAGGAGATTTACTACACAAGAAATGAGGCCTCGCCAGAAAAGTCATGCAAATTAAACAATGAAAATGTAAATTCAGGGTTTTCGGGGGTTTTTGTTGTTTTTTTTTTTTTTAACATCTTATTATAGAAAATATCAGACATGCACAAAAGTGTAGAGAGTCAGACCATGTGACTGTCACCACCACCACCTAAGGCCATCACGGCCAGCCTGGTTTCCTTTTTGTCCTCCCCCCATCGCAAAGCGCCACTCTCCTCTTAGGAGCTAAACAAAGGCGGGAGAGCAGGCGGCCTGGCTGTTGTGTGATGGAGCCCCAGCCTCGTGCTCTGAGTCCGTCCAGCCCTACCTGGGGGCACCAGAGGTATGACTGGGCCCTGCCCCCTTCCTGTTTGGGGCAGGGTGTCCCCTTAGCCTCCCGCGTCCAGGGTCTCCAGCTGGCTATATGAGAGGCCAGCTGCCCCAAAGTGGCCCAGATCCCTCCTCAGTCCAAGGGATCCAACTGCCCGACTCGCTCACAGCCTTGGTCTCATTCAGCCTGAGCCTGAGCTGGAACCTCCCATACGCTTCAGACGCCTCCGTGTTCCCGAGTCAACACAGGCATCTGTCCTATCCAGACACAGGCCACTAGTGTCCCCTACAGGACTGTTCTTTGGGGAGTTTTAAAGGAGACACGGCGGGGGTGGGGGGTGGGGGCGGCGGGCAGGAGAGTGAGCTCTGGGGGGGCGGAGGAAGCCGGGAGAAAGTGACCAGAGGGACTGCAGGGCAGGGCTGCCTGGGCCACCAGGGGGAGGCTCTGGCAGCAGGGGGTGGACTGCCACCCCTCCTACGCTCCACAGAAGCTTGGTATGTGGTAGCCTGGCAGCCCCGCACTTCCTGATACAGTGTGGACTTCCGTAACCTCACCTTCCTGTCCTCTCCATCGGGTTGCCACTTTCATTCAACCTTTGCTCTGGACATCACGCCCCCATGGCTCCCCCCGCAACCCCCCTACCCCAGCTCTGCCCCAGAGAGATGACCATGCTCACTACATCCTCTCTGCTGCCCGTCCGTCCACCTTCTCACTCTCCCAGGAGCCCGGCCCCCTGAGGACTACACTTCCTCAGCAAGGGCAGCGGGTCATTCTTCTGAACACTAACTAGCCTCTTCCCGTCCCGTAGCCACTCCTACGACTTTTCTCTGTGGTGCACACGTGACACACTGCCCTGATCGTCTACCCAGGAGGGACTCTGGTCCCATTGCCTGCAGGGGACAACTTCAGCTGTCAGAGGCTCCAGGGGTTGCCCCTGGCCCCATGTGCCAGCCTTCTCGTGATGGCTGGCATCGAAGGGCTGGGCGATGCAGGAGCCAAAGGCCTGGCGTCTCAGCCCGATGTGGGCGCCTCTAGCAAGATGTTCCGACCCCAGAGCCCTCGCAGTGGCACATCCTGCACACTCTGCTTCAGTGTCTCCCTCTTGGAGAGCCCGGGCAGGGAGTTGAAGTCAGGAGTGGTCCAAGACAGCCTGGACTGAGGCAGACTCGCTCGCTGCCTGGCTGGCTGCAGGTGGGGCACAGACAGACCGGGGCACAAGGCCAGGGTCCAGCGGTTCAAACTTTCCCCTGTAGTGAGCGGGCATCACACAGCATGAACGGCTGCACCAGCGGCTGGAGGGCCTGGCGTTTCAAACGTGCAGGAGCAGCAGTCGCGATCGGGGCCGTGGTTCAGCTCTGGTGAGGCTCCAACGGAAGGGTGATGAGAGGCCAAGAGCCTGGCCTAGCCACGGAAAGCCCAGCCCCTTGGCGGCAGCTCCCAGCTCTGCAGCCAAAGTGCAGAGAGTGCTGAGGGTCAGGCCTCGACTTAAGCGTCAGAGCAGCTGAGCTCCAGAGGAACTTGGACGAGTGTCCACTTCCAGCACAGAGTGCAGTTACAGGAACCAAATTTACCATCCTACCTGAAACAGCTAAAAAACTAGGCAAAATGGGGCTTCCCTGGGGGCGCAGTGGTTGAGAATCCGCCTGCCAATGCAGGGGACACGGGTTCAAGCCCTGGTCTGGGAAGATCCCACATGCCGTGGAGGAACTAAGCCCGCGAGCCACAACTACTGAGCCCACGAGCCACAACTACTGAAGCTGGCACGCCTAGAGCCCACGCTCCACAACAAGAGAAGCCACCGCAATGAGAAGCCCGCGCACCGCAACGAAGGGTAGCCCCTGCTCGCCGCAACTAGAGAAATCCCGTGAGCAGCAACGAAGACCCAATGCAGCCATAAATTAATTAATTAATTTTTTAAAATAACAAAAGGGAGGAGGGACACAAACAGGTTCCCATTCAAAAAAAAAAAAAACTAGGCAAAATAGATGAAGCAATGGATCTAAAGACATTGGGCATCAGCAATGAAGGACAGTGACCCCTGAGAGGTGACAAACAAGGTGAGCCCTATGATCCCCCAGGTCACTGCCTAGAGAGTGTGTCCAGGCTGTGGCACAGGTGGGCCACCCGGGCAGACTCCTCAAGTTCAGAGACGGAGCTGGGTGTCTGGGAAGGCCGGGGTGGCCAGGATTCGCAGGACAGAGTACCAGGGAGTACTTTCAAGAAGAATTTAGAGAAAATATTTACAATGTATATATTTTTTCAGATTAGTATTTTTCTTTCTTTTGAAAAATACTTGAAAGTGGAATTGCTGGATCATATGGTAGTTTCATTTTGAGGAAACTCCATACTGTTCTCCATAGTGTAGGAGGGTTCACTTTTCTCCACACCTTCTCCAGCATTTGTTATTTGTAGACTATTTTTAAAATTTATTTATTTATTTTTGGCTGCGTTGGGTCTTCATTGCTGCGTGCAGGCTTTCTCTAATTGCAGCGAGTGGGAGCTACTCTTCGTTGCAGTGCGCGGGCTTCTCATTGCGGTGGCTTCTCTTGTTGTGGAGCACAGTCTCTAGGCGCGCGGGCTTCAGTAGTTGTGGCACATGGGCTCAGTAGTTGTGGCTCGCGGGCTCTAGAGAGCAGGCTCAGTAGTTGTGGCACACGGGCTTAGTTGTTCCGCGGCATGTGGGATCTTCCCAGACCAGGGCTCAAACCCGTGTCCCCTGCATTGGCAGGCGGATTCTTAATCACTGCACCACCAGGGAAGCCCTTGTAGACTTTTTAACGAAGGCCATCCTGACCAGTGTGAGGTGGTACCTTACTGTAGTTTCGATTTGAATTTCTCTAATAATTAGTGATGTTGAGCATCTTTTCCTGTGCCTGTTAGCCATCTGTATGTCTTCTTTAGAAAAATCTCTATTCAGGTCCTCTGCCCATTTTTGAATCGAGTTGTTTGTTTTTGATATTGTGTTGTATGAGTTCATTGTATATTTTGGATATTAACCCCTTCTCAGATATATCATTTGCAAATATATTTTCCCATTCAGTAGGTGGCCTATTCATTTTGTTGGATGTGCAAAAGTTTTTTAGGTTGATGTAGTCCTATTTGTTTATTTTTGCATTTGTTTCTCTTGCCTGAGGAGACGTATCAAAAAAAATTGCTAAGAATGATGACAAAGAGCATACTGACAATGTTTTCTTCTAGGAGATTTATGGTTTCAGGTCTTACATGTAAGTCTTTAATCCATTTTAGCTTATTTTTGTATATGGTGTGAGAAAGTAATCCAGTTTGATTCTTATGCCTGTAGCTGTCCAGTTTTCCCAACACCATATTGAGGAGACTGTCTTTTCCTCCTTGTATATTCTTGCCTCCTTTGTCATGGATTAGCTGACCTTGTACACATGGATTTATTTCTGGGCTCTCTATCCTGTTCCATTAATCTATATTTCTGTTTTTGTGCCAATACCATACTGTTTTGATGACTGGAGCTATGTAGTATAGTTTGAAATCAGGGAGTGTGAATGCTCCAGCTTTGTTCTCTTTTTTAAGATTGTTTTGACTATTTGGGGTCTTTTGTGTTTCCATACACATTTTAGACATACTTTGTGAATGGGTATGTGGAGAATGCCATTGGTATTTTGATAGGGATTGCATTGAATCTGTAAACTGATTTGGGTCGTGTGGACATTTTAACAATATTAATCCTTCCAATCCATGAACACAGTATATCTTTCTACTTGTTTGTGTTGTCTTCAATTTCTTTTTTCTTTTTAATATTTATTTATTTATGTGGTTGTTCTGGGTCTTAGCTGCAGCAGGCGGGCTCCTTAGTTGCAGCTCGCTGGCTCCTTAGTTGCGGCTCACCAGCTTCTTAGTTGCAACAGGCAGGCTCCTTAGTTGTGGCATGTGGGATCCTTAGTTGTGGCATATGAACTCTTAGTTGTGGCATGCATGTGGGATCTAGTTCCCTGACCAGGGATTGAACCCAGGCCCCCTGCATTGGGAGCCCAGAGTCTTAACCACTGCACCACCAGGGAAGTCCCTCATCTTCAATTTTTTTCATCAGTGTCTTATAGTTTTCTGAGCATAGGTATTTTACCTTCTTAATTAGGGTTATTCCCAGATATTTTATTCTTTTTAATGCAATTGTAAATGGGATTGTTTTCTTACTTTCTCTTTCTGACAGTTCTTTGTTAGCGTATGGAAATGCAACAGATTTCTGTATATTAATTTTGATGTTGCAACTGTACTGAATGCATTTATTAGTTCTAATAGTTTTTTGGTGGTGTCTTAATAATTTTTTATGTATAGCATCATGTCATCTGTAAACAGCGACAGTTTTATTTCTTCCTTTCCAATTTGGATTACTTTTAAATATTTTTCTTCTCTGATTGTTCTGGCTAGGACTTCCAATACTATGTTAAATAGAATTGGTGAGAGTGGGCATCCTTGTCTTGTTCCTGATCTTAGAGGAAACACTTTCAGTTTTTCACCGTTGAGTATAATGTTAGCTGTGGGCTTATCATATATGGCCTTTATAATGTTGAAGCAGGTTGCCTCTATACCCACTTTGTTGAGAGTTTTTATCAAAAATGGATGTTGAGGACTTCCCTGGTGGCACAGTGGTTAAGACTCTGCCTGCCAATGCAGGGGACACGGGTTCAAGCCCTGGTCCAGGAAGATCCCACATGCCGTGGAGCAACTAAGCCCGTGCGCCACAACTGCTGAGCCTGCACTCTAGAGCCCGCAAGCCACAACTACTGAAGCCCACGAACCACAACTACTGAAGCCCGTGTGCCTAGAGACCGTGCTCCACAACAAGAGAAGCCACTGCAATGAGAAGCCCATGCACTGCAACAAAGAGTAGCACCGGCTGGCTGCAACTAGAGAAAGCCCACGTGCAGCAATGAAGATCCAACGCAGCCAAAAATAATAAATAAATTAAAAATAAATACATTTTTTAAAAAAAGGATGTTGAATTTTTGTCAAAAGATTTTTCCACATCTGTGGAGATGATCATATGATTTTTATTCTTCAATTTGTTGATGTGGTGTATCACATTGATTAATTTGTGGATATTAAACCATCCTTGCATACCTGGGATAAATCCCACTTGATCATTGTGTATGATCCTTTTAATATATTGTTGGATTTGGTTTGCTAATATATTATTGAGGATTTTTTTTAATCTATGTTCATCAGGGATATTGGCCTGTAATTTCCTTTTTTTGTAGTGCCTTTGTTCCTTCATTTGGAACATATTCCTCTGTAGCCTCATTTGCCTAATTCTCTGTTTTTATTTCTGTGTATTAGGTAGGTCAGTTATGTTTCCTGATCTTGGAAAAGTGGCTTATGTTGGAGATGTCCTATGCGACCCACCCAGCAGCACACTCCCCTCTGGTCACCAGAGCTGTATGCTCTAGGGCTGCCCTCTGTGTGGGCTGCAAGGGCCCTTCTGTTGTGGCAAGGCCTGCTACTGTGGGCACACTGGTAGATGGGGCTGGCCCCTGGACCAGTTGGCTGCCAGACCTTGCCTCATGCAGAGGGTGCAGGCTCACTGGTGGGTGGGGCTGGCTGTGGGCACAGGGGATCCCAGGTCTGGTGCCAACCTGCTGGTGGGTGGGGCTGGATGCCTACACACCTGGCTGTTCAGCCTGCTGGCTGGTGGGCAGGTAAGCCCGCAGCACTAACGGGTGCACTTGGTTTAATGCTCTTGTGCTGCCATCTGGAAATTCTTAATAACTTTTTAACAAGGACCTCTGCATTTTCAGTTTGCATGGGGCCCTGCAAATTATGCAGCTGGTTCTGGTTCCAGGGACACTCAGCTGATACAATGCACAAAGACCTGGGTCGTGAGCATGGCCCTGAGAAAAAATGCTGACAGGAAGACCCAGGTGCCTTCTCCGCTCCCACAGCAGCTTCCAGCACCCAGGAGGCAAGAACACCCGCTGGACAGGGAACATGGGACTGGGGTTCCAGCAGGCAGGCAGGAGCACGCTCCAGGGATATGGTGGGTCTACTCCCCAGCAGGCCTTGAGCTCTGGCCTAGAGCTCCGCAGGGGAAACTCCACTAGTGTCCAGTGCAGGATCCACCCCTAGGCACAGTGCTGGACCTTCAGCGGTGCCCCCATCCCATTGCTCACTGGACTAGAACAGCATCTGACCCAGACTGGACAGATCAGATTCTGACTCCTGGATTCTGCTCATTGGTCAGCACTTCCAAAGCCTGGAAGGACCAGTTCACTGCTACTGACCGAGAGAGGCAGTGTGTCCCACACGTGTTCTAGAGGCCTGGCTACTTGTCACCCTCAGTCCCACTGCGACCCCCATCTTCCAACCCAAACTCCGGGGTTGCTCCCTGAAAGGCTCCCTGAGGCCCTGCGAGGTGTGCACCACGGGAGGGCCCTGGGGCGGCAGCCCCCACCGCACGGAGGAAATGAGCAGGCTTGGAGCAGGAGGTCGCTTTATTGAGAAGAAGGCCAGTGGTCAGGTGGAGGCGGGAGACTGGAGGGGAAGGGAGAATGTAGTCCCGGGGTGGGGGAGGGGTGGGCGCCAGCTGGCAGCATCACAAGTCCTGGGCTGACTTGTGAGAGTTCCGCTTGTCCTAGGCACCGTTCTGGTGCAGCAGGATTCCCGGGCTGAAGGTGGCCCCCGGCGGCCAGTGGCGGACCACGTGCCGGTACGACGTGGCCAAGCAGTCGAAGTAGTTAATGTTGAGCTTCCGGGCAATATGACGGCCGAGGTATTCCATTTGCTGTGCGAGCGGGTGGCGGTCAGCTCTTGCCTGAACAAGAGCTGCGCCGGAGGCGTCCCCTCCCCTTGGCCAGACCGCACCTCCAGCCCTGCCCATCAGCCCCGGCGCCCTCTCCGCTGGCTCCCAGCTCGAGGGCCTGGGCCAGGTCCCCGTTGTATGCACTCTCCACCTGCGAAATGGCTCTATCTTAAGACCCTAAACAGTGGCTGGCGTCATGTTGAACCAAGGAGGGGAAGGGAGCGTGTCTGGGACCCCGTGGCGGGCTGGGAGGGACCCACCTCGTAGCGCTCCGACAGCTGCACCAGCACCAGCGGCTCCAGCTTGTGGCCGCACAGAACCAGCTGGAAGAAGCACCTTCCGTAGGCTGGCAAGGGGCAAGCCGCTCAGCCCCAGGTCCCTGTAGAGCCGGGGGCGGGGGCTCCGGGGGCGGGGGCTCCGGGGGCGGGGGCTCCGGGGGCGGGGGCACGGGCCAGTTGTCTGCTCCTCCCCACTCCACGTGGCTTCCCCTTCCCCTGGACGCCATCCCCCAGTCCGCGGCCCGCCCCGTGCGTCACCATCGGAGCTGAGCGCCATGCGCACGTAGACCAGGTGCATGGGGGCCTGACACACGGTGCGGCCCTGGATGGAGAAGTGGTACACGCCGCGCACGTGGTTCAGCACCAGGCGGCGCCGCGGCAGCGACGAGATCATGAGCCACAGGCCCACGCCCACGCCGTAGGCAGGGAAGCCCCAAGTCTTCTGCTTCTGCACCTGTGGGCGCCGCGGGGACTTTCTGAGCCGCCGCGGGACCCGGGGGCGGGGCACCGAGTGGGGGTCCGGCCCCCAGGGTAGGAAGGCCGTGGGGGGCGGGCCCAGGAGCTCAGACCTCGCTCACAAGCCCGAAGCTGACGAGGAAGAAGCAGACGATGAAGAGCAGCGTCCCCTTCCACAGCGTGTCCAGGTAGTACTCGAGCACGAAGACTGGGGGCGGCGCGGCAGAGGCGCGTGAGGATACCGGGACCCTGCTCGCAGCCCGAGGTGGAAGTGCCAGGGCTTGGACCCGGAACTGCCCGCCGGCCGCAGGGCCCGGGGCCGCTGTCGGGGTCCAGCCTGCAGTTCCAGCGCCCGCGAAGGCCGCAGCCGGCCCGGCCCCGCCCCGTTCAGATTCCAGTCCCCGCCCCGCGTCGCCGCTCCGCCGGGTTCTGGTCCCCTGGCAACTGAGTGTCGCGCTCACCGTTGGGCTGCTGCTGCGTGAACGGGTAGAAACTGTTGTTCTTGAGGCGCTTGGCCAGGTTGCGCTCGGTGCAGAAGAGTCCTTGGGCCCAGAGCTGAAAGGGCTTGCTGCCGGCGGTCGTAGGCAGGCCGCTGAACCTGCCCTTGGGGGCCTGGGTCGGGGTACAGACCGTCAGCTGTGCGGCTTGTCTGTTGCCACTGCCCACGGCTCACAGCCACACTCATACCTGGGAGAATAAAGCCTTCAGGGTTGCGGTCCAGGAAGGAGCAGTTCTCAGGCGAAGGCAGGGGAGCGACACCGAGTGGCGGTCTAGGCTGGGCGACGCCGGCTTCTAGAAGCTCTGGGCTGCGCCGGCTTCTAGAAGCTCTGGGCGGCGGTTCTATTAGGGCCGTCCTGTTGATCTTCCCGTCTCCAGGGAGTCGCCCGGCCCGGCCCGGCCCTGCGGTGGGCGTGCACTTCCCCCGCTAGGCCCCACCCCACCGGAGGCCCCCTGTACAGCCTGGTTCACAGTCCTCACCTGAAGGGTGGGGTAGTGGGACATCCCAGGCCTGAGCTGGAGAGGAATCTGTAGGCAGGGGCCCCACCACGAGCCCCGTGGCTGAGCATGGCCTCCCCTTCCCCACTGCCGCCTCTGCCCGGGTCAGAACCTCATATACAAACACAGACAGCTCACCTTAGTGTCCCTGAGGGTGGAAAGCACACACACACACACACACACACACACTCACTCACTCACACTCAGTCCAAGATTTGAGCCCAGGATTGAGCAGGCAAGGCCCGGCCACAGGCTGACTGAGGAGCCCTGGGGGGCTGCCCCCAACGCCGCAACACACAGGTTCTGGGCCAGCTGTAGCCCCAAGTAGTTCCCTCAGGGACAACCCCTAGCCTCTCACTGGGATCCCAAAGACCACACATGAGTTCCTAAAAATGTTTTATTGTAACAAAACGCTCACACATTCAAAACTGGGAAAGGGGGCAGGGCAGGGCTGGCTGGCTGGAGCTGCCTAGCTGGGAGGGGCCAGGCTGGTGAGCAGCTGCCGCAGGCACCACTGGACTTCCTCCGCGCCCCGGTAGGCCCGCTTCAGGCCCCGGGGAAGGCAGCGGCAGGACTCCAGGTTGAGGTACAGCAGACCCGGGCAGTTGCTGATCACAGCGCTGTGGGAGCAGTGCAGGCCATGGGAGGTTGAGCCACTGGCCCCAAGAAGACCCAGGCACAGCATGGCTGAGCCAGTCTAAGGAGCCCTCTCTACCCTTGCACCGCAGCTGGCTCTGCCACCTACAGCCCAAAGGCCCAAGCCCAGTACCCTTGGTGTCCCTGAGGCCAACCCCAAGCAGGGGCTGGGCCAGGATGGGCTCCCTTTTCAGAGCCCTGGAGCTGGCGAGCCAGGCAGGACAGGGCATCAAGCCATACTGGCTCCAAGGAACTGGCGGGGGTGGGGATGCTGACCTGACTGTGCTTGCTGTGACCCGGGTGCCCCGGAGGTTGAGGGAGCACAGTGCCAGGTGCGAGCCCCCGGGGGCGCCTGAGAAGGCAGCTAAGGCCTGCTCCAGGTCCCTCTCACTGAAGCCCTGGCCACTCAAGTCCAGCTCCTGCAGAGTGTGACACCACTTCTGAGTTAACAGAAGGCTGCCCTCCTTGGCTAGAGTCAGCCGGTCTGACATGCCATACAGGCCCAGGTGAAGTTGCTCCAGCTCTGGAGGTGAGAGGAATGGGCATGAGCTGCGGGGTGGGCAAGAATCCCCACATCCCACCTGCCCAGCCACCACCCGGGGAGTGCTGACCCTGACATGGAAGGTCATGCAGGCCAGCAGGTGTGATTCGAGCACAGCCGCGGAGATCCAGCAAGCGCAGGTGAGGGGAGCCGTGGAGCAGGCGGTCCAGGACCTCGTTGCTCACAAAGTTGCAGGTGGAGCTGGCAAGGCAGAGCTCCTCAAGGCTGGGGAAGCCTGGGCCAGGAGGCGTCGCTCGCCCGGAAGGCTTGGGAAGCCACATGAGGTTCAGCAGCCGCAACACCTGGGAGCGAGGCCCAGGCTGCAGGTGGGGAGGGGGCGACAGGTGGAAGGGGTGGGGCGGCAGGTACCTGCAGCTGGGGGCAGCCTTTCTGCAGGGCCTCGACAGGCAGCTGGAGGGGAGTGCTGTTGTGGTTGAGGCCTGTGCTCACCTCCAGGAGCTGGAGTTGTGGGCAGCAGCTGCCCTGTAGAGGTGGGGGAGAACACAGGGTCGGAGGCCTGGCAGTCCCTGGTTCAGCACCCAGCTCTGCTCCTGCCCGTGACCAACATACCAACAGTGCACCCAAGATAGCTGTCGTCTGGGAGCTGTAGGTCAGCCACAGCTTCCGCATTCGGGGCCCCGCCTCCTCCAAGAAGCTTACCACAGCCGTGGACTCCACCTGGAGACCCAGCACAGAGGTACCGGTCAATGCAGCCCAGGCTTCCTTGGGGCCCCTGGGGACTCCTGGGCTCACCATGGAATGCTGTATGTCCAGGCTGTGGAGCTGGGGGCAGGCTTTGGCTAGCATGATCAGAGTGTCAGGGGTCACACCGTGGCAATCGGAAAGCTTGAGGAAGGTGAGCCGGGGACAGGACTCGCTAACCAGCTGTGGAAAACAGAGGGCCGGTTGGGGGAGGGCAGGCTGTGGTCCACAAGGGAAACGGACCAATGGCTGACGCCAACCGCACTTTACTGCCTCAGCAATGGTCTCCTTTCTGGCCATGCCAGGCCTACCTGGGTGCTCCCACCTCTCATACCTCCCTGCTGGAAGACACTCCAGGAAAGGAGAACCAAGCAGGCATCTTCATGGGGCATCGTTGGGCCCCACGGTACCTGACCCACTCCCTGGTGGGTAACCCCAGAGTGTCATGGCTGGCGTGCAGGGCAGCCTCGAGCTCTCACCTTCAACACAGGGTGTACCTGAGACTTCCAGTGGATGAGAGTCAGCCTCTGGAGCTGTGAGAACCTGGGCCGACAGCAGAGGCAGAGCTGCACAGTGTTCCCATGCTGCCCCTTCTGCCAGCCTTCTCCCCACCCATCACCTTCGTGCAGGGAGGCAGGAGGGGGCCTGGGGCATTCACACAACACACAAGCGGAATGAGGGGATAAGAAAAAGATGGAACTGCTCACCGACTGGGCATAAGCCACTCCAGGGATGTAAGAAGCTTCTTCTCAGTCTTGGTCCCACTCTTGGCGGGGCGGCCAACCAGCGGGGGTGACAGGGTGAGGGTGTGCCAGAGCGCTGGCTGGGAGGCGGCCTCGTGCCAGCGGCGGCACACGCGTGCAGCCCTGGGAGAAAATCTCTCCTGAGGGGCCGGGCCTTTTGTGGTCGATGCTCGCCCTCAATGGCTGTCGCTATGGGGTTTTCTAAGAGGAGGGACCTGCCCCCCGCCAACTCTCACAACGCTGCGGACCCCTCAGTTCAAGGTCGTGCCCCTGGGATTCCAGCTGGACGCCCTGAGAGACTGCGCTCTCTGAGACGCGTGTGTGGGCGCTCAGCCACCCGCTGAGTGCCTAAGAGGTCAGCCTGAGACCCGGCGCTGTGCGCGATGGTCCTGGGGTACCTGCCAAGGAAGGGTATAGGCCCATCCGCCGCCACCAGCAGCCCGAAAATCTGCAGCAGGATTTCCAAGGGAATGCGGTCGCCCCAGCCCGGGTCGGGCTCCTGCTGCGGTGCGGGCGCGGGTGCGGGTGCGGGTACGGTCCTGGGCTTGGCCTTGGCCTCAGCGGCGCGGGCCCCGTGGAGCCGCAGCAGCTGAGCACGGCGGGCGGCGCGCCTCTGAGCGCGGCGGCGGGCGGGCCCCGGACCTGGCAACACCAGCAGCATGCTGTCCGACTGCAGCAGGTGGTAACCGGAGCCGCTCGGGGCCAGCCGATCCCACCACCAGTCCTCCGCCGAGCGGCTCCGCGCCCCGGCCAGCGGCAAGATCCGGACCCTTTGCCGGGCCCGCCGGGCCACACCCGGAGCCATAGCCACTCGCTGCGTTCCGAGTTCCGCCCAGGGGGAGCGGAAGAGGCGGAGCCTGCGGCGGAAGGGGTGTGGCCGGCGGAGGCGAGGCTTGCCTCGCGGGGCGGGGTCAGGGCCCCGGGCTGGCCCTACCCGCCCCTGCCCCTGGACTCCCCACTCGATTTCCGGAGCGGGATATCGGGCGCTGGGGCGCGCCGGCGGGTGGTTTCTGCGAGTCCCGGCGGGTGAGTTGGAGTCCTCGCTCCCGCTCGGCTGCATTTTCCGGCCCCACCCGTTCTGTGCTGGGTCCTCGACCCTGGGCCGGAGGCGGCGCCCTCGAAGTGTGGCGGGACGGCCGGTCGCCGGGTCAGGGAGCGCGCTCGTTCAGGACCGGGAGGCTCAGGCACCCCAGCGCACCGGTCGGCTCTCCGCCGCCCCCGTGGTGCAGCGAGGGGCGGTGCCCGCCGTGGCCACATCCCCAGCCCCGACTTGGCTCCGGCTGTCCGGGGTCTCGCAGAAGCCGTAGAGGTGTGCTTGGCGCCTGAGAGGTAGACCTGTCCCGGAGTCCTTGTCCCGTATCCGTGCGGGGTAGTGCTTTGGCGGTCTCGGTAGCTCACACCCGAAGATCATCTCCCTCTTTCATCATACTCTCCTGGGCTTCGGCGCCTTCTTGCTTCCCTGCCTGGCGCCGGCCTTTGCTGTGTCGTGACCCCGACACAGGCTGCCGGTGTGCTTTGTCCCTTCTCCCCATCCCCCACCCCCGGCATCCCCCCAGTTTCCCTGGTCTTGGCCGTCTGGTCCTTTCCTGACAACGGTTCTGTGTCTTTCCCTTGTGATTTTGCATGCATGTTACTTTTTTTCAAGCTAGACGAAGTCTTCAGTTCCCGGAGGAGCCGAAGGTCTTTTGTGGACCTACGTGGGGAAAGAAGAGCTGGCCGTGACCTCTGCCCTGTCCTGAAGGCTCCGGCCTTGGGCTAAATGGCAGCACCCCCGCTGGGCCGTCTGGTGCTGACCCACGTGCTGGTAGCCCTCTTTGGCATGGGCTCATGGGCTGCCATCAACGGGATCTGGGTGGAGCTGCCTGTGGTGGTGAAAGACCTCCCCGAGGGTGAGTTCATGTGGGCAGGGGGCGAGGCTGCGTGCGGGGGAGGTGGGTTGCAGCTGCTCTCTGGACCTGCGCATCCTGCCCCTGACACGGCTTCCTCCTTTTTTTCCTTGCAGGTTGGAGTCTCCCCTCCTACCTCTCTGTGCTTGTGGCACTGGGGAACCTGGGTCTGCTGGTGGTGACCCTGTGGAGGCGGCTGGCCCCGGGCAAGGGCGAGAGGGCCCCCATCCAAGTGGTGCAGGCGCTGAGTGTGGTGGGCACGGCCCTGCTGGCCCCCCTGTGGCCCCACGTGGCAGCAGTGGCGGGGCAGGAGTACTCAGTGGCCTTCCTGACTCTCTCCTTCGTGCTGGCGCTGGCCTGTTGTGCTTCGAATGTCACGTTCCTGCCCTTCCTGAGCCGCTTGCCGCCTTCCTTCCTGCGGTCCTTCTTCCTGGGTCAGGGCCTCAGCGCCCTGCTGCCCTGTGTGCTGGCCCTAGTGCAGGGTGTGGGTCGCCTCGAGTGCCCACCAACCCCCACCAATGGCACTCCTGGGCCCCCCATTGACTTCCCAGAGCGTTTTCCTGCCAGCACTTTTTTTGGGGTATTGTCCGCCCTATTAGTCGTTTCAGCTGCCGCCTTTCAGGGTCTCCTGGTGCTGTTGCCGTCACCACCGCCTGTACCCACAGGAGGCCCAGGGCCTGGCCTGCAGGCGGGAGCCCCTGGAGTGGAGGAAGAGGAAGAGGCCTCACCCCTGCAGGAGTCTCCCAGCAAGGCGGCAGGCACCACCTGCAGCCCAGAACCTGCGGCCCATCGGCTGCTCTCCACCCGTAGTGTCTGCCTGCTGGGCCTGCTGGCCGTCACCAACGCTCTGACCAATGGCGTGTTGCCTGCTGTGCAGAGCTATTCCTGCTTGCCCTATGGGCGCCCAGCCTACCACTTGGCTGTGGTGCTGGGCAGTGCCGCCAACCCCCTCGCCTGCTTCCTGGCCATGGGTATTCTATGCAGGTATACGGGCAGCCCAGGCCACTCAGGGTGGGACTTAGGGGTGAGAGCCTGGGCCTGAGCCCTGAGTTTTTGCTCACTCCTGGCAGGTCCCTGGCAGGGCTGGGCAGTCTCTCCCTGCTGGGCATGCTCTTTGGGGCCTACCTGATGGCGCTGGCAATCCTGAGCCCCTGCCCACCTCTGGTGGGCACCTCTGCAGGCGTGGTCCTTGTGGTAAGTATGTTGGGGCACAGTGAAGCAAAGAGGGTGGCAGTAGGGAGGGGGTTCACCCTAGAGCAGGGGCATCTCACGCTCAGCCTGCTACTGTGTCCACCTTCCCAGGTGGTGTCGTGGGTTCTGTGTCTCGGCGTGTTCTCATACGTGAAGGTGGCTTCCAGCTCCCTGCTGCATGGGGGCGGCCAGCAGTCGTTGCTGGCAGCTGGCGTGGCCATCCAGGTGGGCTCTCTGCTCGGCGCCGTGGCCATGTTCCCTCCCACCAGCATCTACCATGTGTTCCGCAGCGGGAAGGACTGTGTGGACCCTTGTGGCCCCTAAGCCTGAGCAGGTGGGGACTCCGCTCCACTCCACTTGTCTTCAGGTTGGGGTTGCCACAGTGCCTGCGTGCCCACAGCCCAGGGAGGCCCACCCTACAAGCAGCCTGCTCACGGATGCCTGCGTACTCCACGGGAGAACCTGGCACTGCAGGCCAGGGTTGGGACCACAGAGCAGGCTCGGAGCCAGAACCCAGCTGGGGATGTGGATTTGGCCCAGGCCCAGGACGTGTGTGGGATTTGTACAATAAAGTGTGTTCATTTCATGAGTTGGAGCTAACCCTAGGAACAACTCTTGCTGTGTAGATAGACCTCCCCTGAGCTAGAGCAGTAGCCTGACCTGTTCAACAGGGGCCTGTCCCACTCCCTGGGGCACTCATAGGTCCTGGGGGTCATAGAACCTCCTCCTAAACACAGATACACATAGAGAACTGCCCAGAGGGAGGGTGAAGGCCAGCCCCCAGGGCCTGGAGTGTAGGCCAAGGACCCACACAGGCTACGGCAGTCAGAGGCTGTCCGGTGGGCCGAGCCAGCCAGGCATGAGGGTCAGGCCGCATGGGCTGCCTCGTAGTCACTGCCTTTGTGGCCTGGGTGTGGCCCACTTACCCGCTGCTTTATGGGAGGATCCTACCGGGGGATTTGTGCCCGGGGCTTGTTGCCAGGTCCTGGCACAGAAAGGGCTCAGCGAGTGGGACTTAGAAGAGACCAAGGTGTGAGGGTCCAGCCGATCTTGGGATTCTTCTGCCCAAGGACGTGGTCCCCTCCCCCAAACCACCAGCCTCGTTTGTAGCTCCTGTGATCAAACCTGCAAAGGCCCCAAACCCTTTATTCACACAGACGCGACAGTGGCTGCCTTCTCCCTGGGCTGCTGGCAGATGGCCCTGGCTCTGAGCAGCCCACGCTCTGTCCCCACCCTGGGACAGCAGTCCAGGCCTTTGCTTGTTGGTGTCTGCAGGGAGCTCAGCACCAAACACAGGCTGTCCTGCACCGGGGGCTCCCACACACAGGACTGGTGGGGACTGGAGTGCGCCCCGAGCCAGGAGGGCCGGGACGATCCGAGGGGATTCAGGCGGGGCTGCCGCAGGGCCGGGGCCTGGGCTTCTGCAGCCTCCTGGGCAGGTGGGGAGCACAGGCTCCCCGGGGGGGCAGGACACCTGAGCCGTGAGCCAGCGTGACTGGCGTGGTACTGAGCGCCCATTCTCACAGACAAGGGGCCCTGCAGCTGCCAGGGGCCGAGCGTGGGCTCCGGGGGGAGCGGCTCCTGCCCTGCTGGCCAGCCCTCTCCGGATGCCGTTTCTAAGCTGCTGAAGCCGCCTGTCCTTGACTTGGGCTGCGCGGAGGCTTCTCAGGGGCTTCCTCCCCGGCCTTGGCAGGACCGGCTGAGCTGAGGGACTTCCTGGCGGGAGGGAAAGATCCCCAGGCCTTGACCCCCCCCCCCCCATCAGGCATGTGGTAGGACCAGGCTCCCAGCTGGCCCAGACACAGCCCAGCCCTTAAGGCAGAAGGCCACCGCCCTCCAGAGCGCTAACCACCCGGCCCCCTGACCTGATAGGGCTGGGGAGGGGGGCGCCGGCAGGCGGGTGTGAGCTGTGGAAGCCACCTCTGGAGAGTGGGAGGGAGGAGGCCGAGGGTGTGACGGGGGTGGTGTGGCCCCGGGCCTCCGCGTGCCCTCCCCTGGCCTCTGACGCTGCCCCTCACCCCTCCCCTGCCCACCCTGGGGCCGGAGGCTGGTGGAGCCTTCCCCCAGTTCCTTCCTGCCTTCCCTCACGTTGGGCATGTGGGCAGCCTCCCCTGCCGGCGTGTGTGTCTGCGCCACGTGTGCCAGGCGTGAGGGCCCCGGGAAGCAAGGCACGGTCTCCCGAGGGGGGCTGGCCTTGAGCCCCGGAGGCCAGGACTGCAGGGGTGGCTTGAAGGAGCCCCTGCCCTTTGGCGTCTCCAGGGCGTCCGGTCAGCTACCCGAAGGGAACAAGGCAGGAGCCCAAACAACCAGGGGAGGAAGACGCCTGGGGTCAAGTCCTAGAGGGCCGCGCGGCACGCCCTTCCCGCTCACGGCGTCCGGGCACGAGGCCAGTGGCTGGGAAGCAGGGCGGCCAGCCACACCAGCCGCTCAGACCTGAGCGTCCCCCCAGGGCCCTATCCGGGCACCCACGCCTCCAGCTGGACAGCAGGTGGCCAGCCACTCAAGCTCACAGCCCTGCCCAAAGGGTCTCTCAGGCCCGGGGCGGTGAGGAACTAGAAGGAGACCCCAGAAGGGAGGCGGTGTCCCCTGTGTGAGAACAGAGCTGAGCCACGGGCCCTCTGCGGTCTGTGGCTCAGCTTCTCTCGAAACCAGAGAAGAGGCAGCCAGGGTGTGCCCTGCCACACGCAGCAGCCCCTCCGCAGGTGTCAGCCACTCCCCCAAGACAGAGGGACGAGGCTCACCCGGCTCTGGTTGAGCAAGTAGAGGTGGGGCCTTCACCTTCCTTCAGCACCGCCTTCGTCAGCCCACCGGGGTCCCTAGGCAGGTGTGGGTCCGACGCGGGCATGAGTGTGACGACACCGGGGTGAGGGGATGGTCACACCCCTCATCTGCGCCTGTTCAGAGCCCCACTGCCTGACTCGGGGGCAAGGGCTGAGTCCTTTCAGGGGTGCCCTCCCCTCCATGGGTTCAAAGGGACCTCCTCGCTTCTGTGGGGAATGGGGCCAGAGGATGGGAGTGTGGGAGTGACTGGGCCTCTGGTGAGGGAGCGGGTGCAGTTATCAGCAACTCCAGAGTCGGCCACTCGGACCGGGCCCACACTGGCCTGGGGTGCTGCCCACCTCAGTGGGGCCACATGCTCTCCACTGCACCTTCCAGGGGCTGTCAGTCACAGGCCCCTGCCTTCCCCCCTTTGGCTGGGTGGGTGCCCAGCTAATCCAGCTGGTGCCCACCCTCCTGCCCATGGTGATTGAACTGGGAGCCCTGGGCCTGGGGAGCAAGTCGGGCGCTAACAGAGATTTGCCTCGGGGTGTCAGTCATCCCAAGAGCTATAAAAAACACCCAGACTACTCAGGGTGCACACCAGAGAGTGAAGGCGTCCCAGGGCAAGCAGAGCGAAGGGTGGAGAGAGGCAGAATTCCGAGAGCATTCTGGGATCTCCTGGATCCAGCTGTACCCGAAACTAAGCCCCTTGGACTTGCAAGTTATGTGGGCCCACAATTTCTTGCTTAAGTTGAGTTGGTTCTTGTCTGTCACAGCTGCAGGAGTTGTGAAATCCTCTTTCGTCTCCTCTCTGAAGCATTTAGGACTGTTCAGACTTTGCACGCACAGCACTGGTTAATCTTTCCTTGCCTGGGGGAGAGTCGGTCATTCTCTTGGAGATGCTCCCTGTTGTACTCCCCATGACCCTTCCATCTCCCAGGCCGCCACTCCAGCTCCTGACCAGGGTGCTTCCCTGACCCACTTCCAACCTGCGTAGAAGAGTCTCCTGGACGTCCGACCCTCTGAGAACACCTCAAGCCAGGCCCGTGGGGGAGAAGGCAGGACCTTGCTCGGCAGGACCCCCCGGGAGGAGGTTTCTGTCTGCGTAACTGTATGAGCTAAATGAAAGGCAAGTGGCAAAGCAGCCTGGAAATTCCCCTCGTTTTGCAAGACAGGCAGGAAAGCCGAGCTCTTTAGAACGCAGATTGCAAAAGATTCCCTACCTGATCCCTCGTTGATACCCCGAGCCAGCCCTTGATATTCCCTTTGCAAAACATTCTGTGGACAACACCCTCTGAGAGCGCTGAGCGGGTACATGTTGTGGCCGGGGAGACCAGGGCGCCAGTCCTCTAAAGGCAAGTCGTGGGGAAGGCAGCTCCCCAGCGCCCCGCCCCCCGCTGCAGGTGTCCATGCTGCCTATGCCCCCCCACCCCACCCCCACGCTGACTTAAGCCAGAGGGATGCGAAGAGTTGCTGAGGCCAGGGTGCTCGGGCTCCAGGGCCAGTTAGCACGTGGGCTTGAACATCCAGAGAGGAAAAGCAGGCAGATCCACAAACGAATGTGTCTGCTCTCTATTGCACTGCAGGTCCTGGCAAGGGTAGTTAGGCAGGAAAAAGAAAGAAAAGGCATCCAGATTGGAAAAGAGGTAAAACTATCTCTATTCTCAGATGATGTGATTTTTTTAAACTGATTTTCTTTTTTTTTTAAAAATATTTATTTATTTATTTGGCTGCGCCGGGTCTTAGTTGTGGCACGTGAACTCTTAGTTGCGGCACGTGGTATCTAGTTCCCTGACCAGGGATCGAACCTGGGCCCCCTGCATTGGGAGGGCAGAGTCTTAGGCACTGAACCACAGGGGAAGTCCCTCAGATGACACAATTCTATGTTTAGAAACTCATAAGGAGGGACTTCCCCAGTGGCGCAGTGGTTAAGACTCCACACTCCCAGTGCAGGGGACCCAGGTTCGATCCCTGGTCAAGGAAAGAGATCCCACATGCACGCCACAACTAAGAGTTTGTATGCCACAACTAAGGAGCTCACGTGCCACAACTAAGGAGCCTGATTGCCTCAACTAAGACCCAGCACAACCAAATAAATAAATAAGTATTTTTAAAAAGGAAAGAAAGAAACTCATAAGGAATCCACAAAAAAACTATTAGGACTAAGAAAACAAATTCAACCAAATTTTGCAGATTACAGCATAGATATACCGAAATCAGTTGTATCTTTATATACTAGAAGCAAAAAATCTGAAAATGAAATTAAGAAAAACTTTTCATTTACAATAGCATCAAAAGAATAAAATACTTAGAAATAAGTTTAACAAAAGAAAAGCAAGCCTTTTACATGAAAACTACAAAACCGTTGGAAAAAACTAAAGATGCGAGTAAATATTCATGGATCAGAAGACTTCGGGTGTTTATGTGGCAGAACTCTGCACACTGATCCAGAGATTCAAGTGATGCCTATCAAATTCCAGCTGGCCTTTTGCAAAAACCTAACAAACGGATCCTAATGTTCATAACAAGATGCAGGAGACCCAGAGTAGCCAAAACAATCCTTTGTTTTTTTTATCACACTGTTTGTGGGATCTTAGTTCCCCAACGAGGGATTGAACCCGGGCCCTGGGCAGTGAAAGCGCTGAGTCCTAACCACTGGACCGCCAGTTCCCCAAAGCAATCTTTAAAAAGAATAAAATTGGCTACAAAGCTACAGTAATCAAGACAGACACATAGATCAGTGGAACAGAATAGGGAGCCCAGAAATAAACCCACACACTTATGGTCAATTAATCTACAACAAAAGAGGTGAGAATATACAAAGGGGAAAAGACAACCTCTTCAATACATGGTGTTGGAAAAACTGGACAGCTACATGCATAAGAAACTGGACTACTTCCTCACACCATATATATACTTCCTCACACCTCATATATACTTCCTCACACCTCACACACAAAAATAAACTAAAATGGATTAAAGACTTACATGTAAGACCTGAAGCCATAAATCTCCTAGAAGAAGACATTGGCTGTACACTTTGTCATCAGTCTTAGCCATTTTTTTTTTTTTTTTTGGCTATGTCTCCTCAGGCCAGAGAAACAAAAGCAAAAATAAATAAATGGGACTACATCAACCTAAAAAGTTGTTGCACTTTTACTTGATAGTAAAAGAAACTATCAACAAAATGAAAAAGCAGCCTATTGAATGGAAGAAGATATGTGCAAAGGTTATATCCAACAAGGGAGTAATATCCAAAATATTCAGAGAACTCATGATGCAACCTCAGGAAAACAAACAACCCAGTTAAAAAAGTGGGTAGAAGACCTAAATAGACATTTTTGTAAAGAAGACATACATTCAGCCAGCAGGCGCGTGAAAAGATGCTCAACATCGTTAATTATAAGAGAAATGCAAATCAAAACCACAATGAGGTGTCACCTCACACCTGTCAGAATGGCCACCATCAAAAGGCAACAAATAGCAAGTGTTGGCGAGGATGTGGAGAAAAGCAAATCCTCGTGCACTGTTGCTGGGAGTGTCGATTGGTGCAGCCACTATGGGAAACTGTGGAGGTTCCTCAAAAAATGAAAACAGAGCCACCATATGATCCAGCAATTTCACTTCTGAGTATTTGTCTGAAGAAAACAACACTAAATAGAAAAGATATATGCACCCCTGTTTATTGCAGCATTATTTACAATAGCCAAGATATGGAAACAACCTATCGGCAGATGAGTGGATAAAGAAGATGTGCTACATATATACAATGGAGTATTACTCAGCCATAGAAAAGTATGAAATCTTGCCGTTTGTGACAACATGGATGGATTTTTTGTTTGTTTGTTTTTTTGGCTGCGTTGGGTCTTCGTTGCTGCGTGCGGGCTTTCTCTAGTTGCGGCGAGTGGGGGCTACTCTTCGTTGCAGTGCGTGGGCTTATTGTGCTGACTCCTCTTGTTGTGGGGCACGGGCTCTAGGCATATGGGCTTCCGTAGTTGCAGCACGCGGACTCAGTAGTTGCGGCACATGGGCCCTGGAGGGCACGGGCTTCAGTGGTTGTGGCACATGGGCTCAGTAGTTACGGGGTGCGGGCTCTAGGGTGCGCGGGCTTCAGTAGTTGTGGCGCATGGGCTCAGTAGTTGTGGCTCGTGGCCTCTAGAACGAGGCTCAACAGTTGTGGCTCATGGGCTTAGTTGCTCCGCGGCATGTGGGATTTTCCTGGAGCGTGACTCAAACCCGTGTCCCCTGCACTGGCAGGTGGATTCTTAACCACCGTGCCACCAGGGAAGTTCCAACTCTTTTTTGTTTGTTTTTAGATTTTATTATTTTGGCTGTGTTGGATCTTAATTGCGGCACGCGGGATCTTCGTTGAGGCATGTGGGATCTTTTGTTGTGGCGTGCAGTCTTCTCTCTAGTTGTGGCGTGCGGGTTTTCTCTCTCTGGTTGCGGCGCATGGGGTCCAGGGCGCATGGGCTCTCTAGTTGAGGCGGGCAAGCTCAGTAATTGTGGCACGCGGGCTTAGTTGCCCCGCGGCATGTGGGATCTTAGTTCCCTGACCAGCGGTCGAACCTGCGTCCCCTGCATTGCAAGGCGGATTCCTTACCACTGGACCACCAGGGAAGTCCCAACATGGATGGACTTAGAGGTTATTATGCTGATTGGAATAAGTCAGACAGTGAAAGACAAATACTGTGCGATTTCACTTATATGTGGAATAAGAAGCAAAACAAACGAACAAACATATCAAAGCAGAAACAGACTCATAGATGCAGAGAACAAACTGGTGGTTGCCAGAGAGGAGAGGGGTGGGGGATGAGTGAAATAGGTGGGGGAGATCAAGAGGCACAAACGTCCAGTTACAAAATAAATGAGTCACAGGCATGAAACATACAGTGTTGGGAATATAGTCAATAATATTGTTGGGGCTTCCCTGGTGGCGCGGTGGTTGAGAGTCCACCTGCTGATGCAGGGGACACGGGTTCGTGCCCCGGTCCAGGAAGATCCCACATGCCGCGGAGCGGCTGGGCCCGTGAGCCATGGCCGTGGAGCCTGCGCGTCCGGAGCCTGTGTTCCGCAACGGGAGAGGCCACAACAGTGAGAGGCCCGCGTACCGCAAAAATAATAATAATAATAATAACAATAATACTATTGTAATAACTTTGTGTGGTGATGAAACGGAGCAGGACCCTATGGTCCTTGCCCACCATGTCCTCAGCCTGCCTTTTGTCTGTGGAAAAACTTTAGCCAAAGAAAAGTTTAATCAGAGAGAAGTGAGAAAATGCAGAAAAAAAGGAAACAGTCAAAGGAGACCAAATAGTAATAGCTTAGTCATTAAGCAGAGTCAGATTCCTTTAGTTCCTTCTCCAGGGCTATAGATCATGTTCTGAGCCGTATCCTGTGAGCTGTCTTATAGATACTGAAACCCCGCCAGGTGGAAGAAGTTAACTACATGATGACCAGGCTGTAGCCATGACATAAGCTGCCACAATTCCAAGAACTGGCCTCAAAGGAAAGGGAACAAACAGACCCTGGAACTGAAGATTAACCGTGCTTAAAACAATCAAGATGATGCCAGTCAGACCACCAAAGACTAATTTCAAGATGACTGTCAGAGTTGACTGTGCTGTTTCTACACATAGCCCCTCCGTCTGTCTATAAAAGCTCTTGCCTCCGGTTGCGGGTGGCGGGGGCAGTCGGCCTTTGGACAGGTGCGCCCCCCACACCAGTTGCTGGCATCCAAAATAAAGAAACTTTCCTCTCCACCACGTTGCCTCTTTATTGGCTTTTGAGCAGGGAGCAGCTGGACCCCACTTTTGGTTACAGTGGCCGCTGGTAACTAGACTTATCCTGGGCATCATTCTGTAATGTGTAGAAATATTGAATCGCTCTGTTGTTCACCTGGAACTAACCTAGTGTTGTAGGTCAATTATACATCGAAAACAAACTCAGAAAAAGAGATCCGATTTGTGGTCACCAGAGGCAAGGGGTGGGGGGAGGGGGAATTGGATGAAGCTGGTCAAAAGGTACAAACTTCCAGTTATAAGTGCTAGGGATGTAATGTACAACATGATTAGTATATTCAACTGCTGAATGTTACATACGGAAGTTGTTAAGAGGAAATCCTAAGAGTTCTCAGTACGAGGAGAAAAACGTTTTTTCCTTTTTCTTTTATTTTGTATCTATATGAGATGATGGATGTCCAGTAAACGTACTGAGGTCATCATTTCATGATGTGTGGGAGTCTAATCATTATGCTGCACACCTCACACTTATCCAGTGCAAACATCAATTACATCTCAATAAAACTGGAAGAAAAAAAGAAGAGCATTTGCTTTCAAAGCATATATGTATGTATGATAATATAAAAATGTGGTCATGTATAATATAGAGATATAATATAGAGAGATGCAATAAAATATTAAACACACTAAAAGAAAGAAAAAGAATAATGTTGGAGGAATCTCTCACAGTTCCCAGTTACAAAACTTATTACAAAGCTATGCTAATTGAGGCAAGGTGGTGCTGGATATTCAAGACACATGGATCGATGGAACAGAATCACAGGTTCAGGATGAAACTCTTACGTTTATGATTAATGGATTTTTGGCAAGGTGCCAAGACAATTCAATGTTGAAAGAATAATCTTTTATACAACTGAATATCCACATGCAAAAGAACGATGTTTGACCCCTATATCATACCATATACAAAAATTAACTCAAAAGTGGATCGTAGACAAATTTAAGAGTTAAAACTATGAAATTCTTGGAAGAAAACGTAGGATTAAATCTTAACAATCTAAAAGCATAAGCAACAAAAGGAAAATTAGATAAACTGGACTGTATCAAAGTTAAAGACTTCTGTGCTTCAAAGGACATTATCAGTAAACTGAAAGGACAATCCATGGAATGGGGAGAAATGTTTGCAAATCATCTATCTGATAAGGGACTTGTATCCAGAATATATAAAGCACTCTCACAGCTTTACAGTAAAATGACAAGTAACGCAATTAAAAATGGGCAAAATATTGAGTAGACATTCCGTAACCGAGCAGGACCTACGGGACCTTCTTGGAGCAGACCCCCGCCACACACACACATGTCCTCTGCCTGCCTCTTGTCTGTAGAAAAACTTCAGCCTCCTAATCCTTCCCTGAGTTCTAAAGAGTAAATTTAATCAGAGAAGTGATAAACTGCAGAAAGAAAGGAAAACAGTCAAGCAAAGTCAAAACAAAATAATAATAGTTTAGCCATTAAAGCCAGGGACCTTTAGTTCCTCCTCAAGGACCATAGAGACTATTCTGAGCCATGTCCTTGAGCTGATCTGCAGATGCTGAAACCCACACCAGCTGGAAGAAGTTAACTGTCTGCTGCCCACAAGCCCATGGACCCCAGACCAGTTGGAACCAGAAAGTTGATGATGTTGACTCCCGGTTACCTCACTACCAGCCAATCAGGAGAATGTCCACAAGCTGACCACTCACCGCACAACCCTGTCCCTCACCCTGTTTTTTTTGTTTTTTTATATATTTATTTATTTATCTTATTTTTATTTTTTGCGGTACGCGGGCCTCTCACTGCTGTGGCCTCTCCCGTGTGGAGCACAGGCTCCGGACGCGCAGGCTCAGCGGCCATGGCTCACGGGCCCAGCCGCTCCGCAGCACGTGGGATCTTCCCGGACCGGGGCACGAACCCGCGTCCCCTGCATCGGCAGGTGGACTCTGAACCACTGCGCCACCAGGGAAGCCCCTCACCCTGTTTTTAAAAACCTTTCCCTGAAAGCCTTCGGGGGGGTTGGGCCCTTTAAGCACTAGCCGCCTGGACTCTTTGCTTGGCGCCTGCATGAACTCTTTGTCTAAGTTTTTTAAAAATTGGTTTTACTGGGGACTTCCCTGGCAGTCCAGTGGTTAAGACTCCGTGCTTCCGATGCAGGGGGTGCGGGTTCGATCCCTGGTCAGGGAACTAAGATCGCATGTGCCACGCGGCCAAAAAAATTTTTTAATTTGTTTTACTATCTTTGCATGTCACAGAAACAACCAAATTTTTTTGTCAGTTGCATCGTTCTTATTTTGACCCTCGTCAGACCTCTTCCATTTGAAAATGTTAGGTAGTAAATTAGCCACACCCACTGAGTCTCTTATCTTTTGAGGCTCTGCCATCAGCCACAGGAGAGAGACTGAGCCTTCATGGAGGATAGCCCCAGAGTCCCTGAGAAAAAGTTGGGACCATGTCCTTCAAACTATTGACCTATCCGAGGATGGACATTCGGATGACCTTTGGATACCTTGAGGCGGACTCCCCATTTCCAGCCTCTCATGGAGAAGCAGCCTGTGCTTTGGGCTCACCCCAAACCCAGCTAACCAGAAACTGATAACAGGACAGCGTGAGCAGGTGAGGGAAATGCTTCCGTGGTCATTTGCCTGAACACCATTGATGTTCTTTCAATGCTCTGTTTCCTGGTATTAAAAAACAAAAATCCAACCAACTAAAATTTGAAGGTCTAATTGGTGTTACTGACCAATTAATGAATTGGGCAGCGTGCCATCCAGCAAGTATAGGGGAGTTCCAAAGGGCTCCAGAAAGGGGAAGGTTTTTAAAAGCAAGACAAAAAACTCATAAACAAAAAAGACGATGTCAGGCTTAGGTCACCTACTTATGGGGGATGGAAGGGGTCATTGTGGCGGATGACTTCCTCTTCCTCTGTGGGTGGAGAGGGCCCATGTGGCAGGTAACCTCATTGGTGCCGACCAGAGAATTCCTGACTGACCAGTTAAGACTGCATTTCTGGGGGAGGTTGAAGCGTCAGTGAGGGTTGGTGTTAAGCCCTGGTTTAGTGGCCTGGCCGAGCATAAGTGATTCCCTGTGGGGGCTGTGGCTTTCTTTTTAACACTGGGTACGGTACGTAAAGAAGCCCTTTCTCTCTCCTCAAGCTATCTGTAACCCATAGTCATTTAGTAGACTCTTTTTGTTTTTGCTTTTGTTTTTGCGGTACGCGGGCCTCTCACTGCTGTGGCCTCTCCCGTTGCGGAGCACAGGATCCAGACGCACAGGCTCAGCGGCCATGGCTCAGAGGCCCAGCCGCTCCGCGGCACGTGGGATCTTCCCGGACCGGGGCACGAACCCGTGTCCCCTGCATTGGCAGGCGGACTCTCAACCACTGCGCCACCAGGGAAGCCCTAGTAGACTCTTTTTGTAAACTGAAACGCAGCCTTTTAAAATGACACCTGCGGGCTTCCCTGGTGGCGCAGTGGTTAAGAATCCGCCTGCCAGTGCAGGGGACACGGGTTCAAGCCCTGGTCAGGCAAGATCCCACATGCCGCGGAGCAACTAAGCCAATGCGCCACAACTACAGAGCCTGCGTGCCACAACTACTGAAGCCCGTGCGCCTCGAGCTCGTGCTCCGCAACAGGAGAGGCCACCGCAATGAGAGGCCCGCGCACCTCAACGAAGAGTAGCCCCCGCTCGCCGCAGCTAGAGAAATCCTGCGCACAGCAACAAAGACCCAACGCAGCCAAAATTAAATAAATAAAATATATTTAAAAAAACAAAAACAAGCAATACAGAAATGTCTTACTTAAAAAAAAAAAGTATCATGCTGGTATCTCCAGTGTTGTTTAGCGCGTGCCCTTCCGGGTTGTCCAATTCTGACTTCGTCGGGTCCCTGCCGTTCATTGTCTGTGAGCTGTTTTATAGCTCTATAAATTACCCGTGACCAAGAGCAATGAAAATACTTCCTTTTTATAGACATGCAAATACATTTGGTCCAGTAGAGGTTCACTTGTATTTTTCCTGTGAAAAAAGCCGATCTCCATCTATTTTAAAGTTTATTTTAGCATTCCTTTACTCCATATAAATTTGTGGTTTTCGAACCTCTTTTTTTGAATTTGTAACCCCTTTCCTGGTTCTCGCATTAGTTAATGAGTTAAGTAAACCTTTGACACACTGCACTAGTTTTCTAGGACTGTTGGAACAAATTACCACAAATCTGGTATCTTAAACCAACAGAAATTTGTTCTATCACAGTGCTAGAAGTCAGAAGTCTGGAATCAAGATGTTGGCAGGGTTGGTTCCTTCTGAGGGCTGTCGGGAGGATCTGTTCCAGGCTCCCATCCAGCTTCTGGTGGTGCCAGCCATCCTCGGTGTCCCTTGGCTTGTGGCCACATCCACAATCTTTGCCTCTGTCTTCACATGGACTTTTCCTCTGTGTCTCAGATCTCCTTCTCCCTTCTCATGTAAGTACACCAGTCATTGGATTTAGAGCCCATCCTCATTCAGGATGATCTCCACTAGGGAGCCTTAACTTAATTACATCTGTAACAACCCTATTTCCAAAGAAAGTCACATCACAGATTCCAGAGGTTAGAACTTGGACAAACCTTTTGGGGGAACGTTGTTCCCATCATGTCTGTGTGTCATGCTTCTGAATATACACCTGCACTCTTTTTCTTTAAGGGCAGCTTGAAGATTCAAGGCCCTGGAAACACAGGGTGCTGGGAGATTGTGCAGATATGCTTGGGGGTGGGGGATCCACTGGGGGAGACTGGAGGAGACTGTGTCTGGGGTGTGAGTGGAACGGGAGTGGTGGTCACTGCGGGAAGGTTTCCTTGGTGCCCCTGGGGCCCAGCAGTCCCAGTCTGAGGGAACTGACCCCATACAGCACCGCCAGGGGTGGGGTACCCCTGATTCAGTCCAGGGGCTTGTGTCCTGCCATGCAGAGGGAGGACCTGCAGCCCTCAGCCCTGGTGGGAGCCCAGGCTAGTACCAGGGCCCTCTGATGTGGAAATAGGTCAGAGTTCATTCCTTTGTTCATCTGGGGGCTGGGAAACAGCTATAAACCCTCCTCCCACCCCCATTCCCAGCCCAGGGCAGTTGATGGCCCAGGCTTCCAGTGCCATCTGTACCTGAGTACCCGGTCAGCTCATCCTGCTACCTTGCACCTTGCTTTTGTCCCTTCTCAATGGTGGCATTCCTGTGTCAGCTACACCTACCCTATCTCCTGGAACTGGTTCATTAAATGTTATGGGGTTAGGTGGGGAGGTCCAATGTGTACAACCGGAAACTTTCCGGAAAGCCTGGCCCTGGGAGGGGCTCCAGATCCACTCTGTCAGGCCCTGGCCTGGACACGAGGACACAGCAGTGGAGATGAGAGGCCACATTCTTGTCCTCCTGGCAAGGCAGGCAAAAAATCAGTGCCTGAACACAGCCATCTGTACTCAGCCAGGGTATGGAGCCCAGCATTTGTTACACTGGGGACAATGGGAACGAGGTGATTCAGGACATTGAGGTACATCGTAGCAGAAGGGAAGGAAGGAGGCACAGGCCTGCCTGGGCCCAGGGATACCCAAACGAGCAGGCACCATTGGGAGGAGGAGCCATGTGAGGGGGAGGGGTCATGTGGGAGGGGAGGGGCCACGTGGGAGAGGGAGGGGCCACGTGGGAGGAGAAGGGACTGACAGGAGAACCGCCAGGTGGGACCAGACTTCAAGGAGAAAGCTTCCTGAGGCATCAGTGTGAAGGTGGGGTCCTAGTACGTGTGGGGTAGGGGACACGAGGCCCAGGGCATCCACTGCAGAATGGCCAGGCCACAGGAGCACTCGGGACAAACCCCTGTCCCCGACCCTGAGGGCGTGAGCTTCGCAGAGGTTAGCACGTGGCTGGCTGGTGGATCTGCCCTTGAAGAAGTTATGCGGAGTGAGACCAGGGGCTGGTGGAACCTCGGAAAGGGGGCCGCGACGGCCAGAGGAGAGAACCTGAAGGAGTGGGCGCTACCTGTCAGGGTGACAGGGAAGCAGGCGAGGGGAGGGGAGAGAAGGTTTGGCATCAGCTGGGAGGGCCATTGAGCAGAGAGGACGGGCCCTGCCCTCCCAGAGGGCGGCAGGAGAGGAGGGGCGGGAGAGGCTGGCAGGCCAGTGACGGAGGCAGAAGCTTTCTCCGCGGGCCTTGCCTCCCCTGTGCGCACTGTTCACGGCGTGGTTACTGAGTGTCCACCTCCCCGGTCGCCCACCCGCACACAGCAGGTGCTCGCATCAGTGGCGTAGATCCAGGTGAACAGCAGGCATTGCATGGATAGGGAGCTCTATTAGCTTGTGACTTATGACCTCATTTTGCAGCGAGGAAAATGAGGCTTGAGCAGTTAGAGAGATTCACCCTAATCCGTGGCACGGAAGTGCTGGGCCGGACTGGCCGCCCCTCCCCCTCCCCAGGTCCAGCTCCAGCTCCAGCCCTCGGCGCTGACCTCCTAGTGGGGTCCCTTCTCTCTCTCAGCTTCCGCCCGTTCTGTGAGCTCCTGGGCAACAGGTGAGCTGACCTCCCCGAGCCTCACTTCGGGGGTGGGAAAAGACACCAGCGGCAGGAACCGATGGCGTGCCGGCCGGAGGGACTCGCCGCGGTCCTCAGCCTTCACGAGGGCCGGTCCTTGCCCTGAAGCTAGGTCGCCGGGGGCCGCCAGGGGGTGCTGCTCGGCCGCGGCCGCGGGCCCGCTCGCGGCATGGCCTCCAGTTCCCGCCCACTGGGGCGGTGCGCGCGTGCGCACTGCGCCCCGCCCGCAGGGACTGCTGGGCCGGCGACGCGAGCGTGCGGCCGGCGGGAGCGGAGCTGCGGCCCCGAAGATGTGGAGACCTGTGAGCCCCCCGCGCGCCCGCGCCCCTCCCGCGGCCCGGCCGGGACCCGCAGGGCCCCGAGACCCTGCCCCCAGAGGTCCTCTCGCCCGACAGGGACCCTCCGGGCTCTAGGAGGAGCCCGTCACAGCCCTCAGGCGTCCTGTCCTTCGGGCCCCCGCTTCAGCCCCCAGGCCCTGTGGGGCGATGCCGGGAGCCACTTAGGGGCCCGCTGGAGAGGCTGCCTTCCCGACGCACCCCACAGCCCCCCTTCTCAGAAGCACGTTCTCCCTGGTGGAGCCTTGTCTCAGGCGGCCTCTCCAGCCCCGCGAGGGATGACCCTCTAGTCCCCTCGCGGGCTCCCCTCCCCAGGGAGACACTGCCCAGCGCCTGGCCCCTCCTCCCGCCCCGTGTCTCCCTTGGACCCGTCGCTGCTGCAGACTGCCAGAATCCCAGACCGGATGCCCCGTCTGTCTTTCTGCCTGCTCCCTTGGGCACCCTTTTCGCCTGGTCACCAACCCCCACGCCCTGGGTCATCCTGGGCTGACAGCTGCCCCCCTGCTTCTGGGGAGACAGAGGACTTTGGGGGCCGGGAGGGGCGCAGAGCCACCCCTCCTCCCACGCTGTCTCCGAAAGCCCCTCTCAGGCCTTCCTAGGCTTCTGCCTGGCCCTGGGCTGCCCTCCTAGCTCAAGCTTCTTTTGATCCTGAACGTGGCAGCTGACTTTCCAGTTTTGTTCCTGGTCGGGCCTCCCCGTTTTATCGCGTTTCTGCAGTTTGGATTAGCACCTTTCAAACCGGGTGTCATAGTCATTGACCCAGATCTTAGCCACTCCCTCCCCAGGAATCTAGCCCTTTTTTCCTGTGGTTGGTTTAGAGCTGAAGAGACTGAGGGGGGCTCATCAGCGTTTCAAATTGGAATTTTCTGTAGACCTTGTCTTTTTCTAATAAGCCTAGCCTTGTGGGTTTAGGTATTAATACAGATAAACGCCCATTACCTTTTGTGGCTTGCAGTGAACAGCTCCGTTACATAAGGGTGTTTTATGGGCTGAGATGGTGAAGCAGTCTGAGAGTAAGTCTGAGAGTCAGGCGGAGAGACACTGAGTTGGTCTTTTATAGTTTATCTTTTTATAGTTTATAAAGCTGCTTCACACAGTCAGTTCACTCAAGCCTCCAGGCGGCTTTAGCCCCTGATGAGGAGATGCCCATGACCAGGAAGTGGAGCGGGGCCCAGTAGCCTTCTGAGTCCTGACTGGTGTTGAGAAGGTCACAGACCCTTGGAAAAGAAAAGGACAGGGCATTCATGGTCATCTCCACGCCTCTTCTGGGCCCAGATTCCCAGTCTCTCCTCCTAACCATGAGAACGCTTCTGCGCTTCGGCTTCCTCTCCTGGTGTGGGCGCAGGGCTGTTGACCTCACCATTAAACTGCCCAGGTTCTTGTCACCTCTTTGTAGTTTCTCTGTTTCAGGCCTCATGAGACTCAGCAGCTGCTTCTTACCGCTGGGGGCTGGTTTATCCTGCAGTGACCTTTCACCTTCCTTCTAATCTGCTGTGTCTCATCAATGGTGCGTTAGAAAAGCAGACAGCTCAGCTTGTGCCTAAAACACGAGTGCTGTGTTAAAGTACACACAGAGTTTGTGAGGGTTGTAGTAGCTGTCCGTGTTACTACTCAAGCTCTTTCTGCTACTTTGTAGATGGTTAGCTGAGTTCCAGATGGGCACTCCGTTTCTGCTGACCGACTGTTCAGGCACTCTTAAGAAAGCGCTAGAGGCTGGGGTAGAGGAGGCCCATCTCATCTTGTCCCAGCTGGGAGGCTTTTGGAGTGAGAGGGGTGCTGGGACAACCCCTATAAGCCAGGACCGCCCCTGGTGAGAAGGCACGGTGTGCGGGGTGTGCCTGGGGACGCACAGCCCTCTCTGTACATGTTTCCTGCCACGCTCTGGTGCCTGAGCTCTGGGTATGGTTGGGTTACATGTGATGTGGTGGAAACTGTGCCGGACTGCTTCTTGGAAGGTCTGGCTGCGGGCTCTGCCCCACATTTATAGCTACGTGACCTCGTTGGGCTTCAGGGATGTCTCCCCTGTGATGGGGACATTTGGGGAGTCGCTGGGCACCCCGGCTGGAATGAGCCGGGCACACTGGGGGCCCTGTGGGCACTCTGGCGTCGTCAGCAGGAGGCCTCATCCTTGGAGGCCGGCCCAGGGCCAGGCTGCGGTCGGGGCTGGGGCTGTCTCTCGCCTGACCGTGGCCTTCGCCCTGTTGCTCAGTGACATCCTCGCTTGGGCCATGTGGGGTTCTGGCTCATTCACCGTTTATCTTAATTCGGCGAGCATTCGTGGAGTTCCTGCTTTATCTTAGAAAGCACAGGGCTAGTCGAAGTACAGAGATGATTGACTGGTGGGCCCTCCTCAGGCTGGTGGAGAGAAGGACCGCGAACCACCAGGCACAGTCCTGTGTGATAAGGACAGTGGGAGAGGGATGGGGGGGGATGGTAACCGTGGTGAATCAGGGTGGGGGAAGGGCCTTCTAGGCAGAAGGGCAGCCTGGGGAGCAGGCCTGGCCAGGCTCTGCGCGGCTCTCCAAGGTCTGCCAGAGGGATGTTTATCCCGGGAGAGTGAGTGAGGAGTCAGTGCTGGGAATGATGAGCTGCAGCCAGAGCTCCTGCTGCAGTGGTGGCTTCTCAGAAGACAACAGAAAACTGTTACGGGGACGGTGGTCAGGGGCGGTTACTTTTCTGGCCGTGCCCCCTCTGCGTCGGCCGTGGGTTCGGAGGCTGTGGACTCTGGTCCTCAGCTTCCCTACCAGAGCCCTGCTGGTGGAGGATAGTGGTTAGGAGGCTGCGGGCGCAGCGCGGGCCTCATGCCTTAGATGATTCGGGTTCAGCATCCGCCTGTAAGAGAACTGTAGGTTTTAATATGGTCGTGATGTGTCAACTTATTTGTCAGTTAGGTGACTTGACTTTTCCTCACCAGACCCTTCCTACTAATGGCTCAGAGGGACAGTGTGCTCCGCCCTGTGGCTGTCAGGACCTGCCACCTGGGGAAGGAAAGGGTGACGACTGGGGCAGCGGTTTGACTTGGGCTCCACCCCCAGATTCAGCAGGCATTTCAGCTGTGGACCACGTGAGGAAATATGTGTGAAAGTCCCACCGTCAGAAAGGCCCACCTTTTGTTGAACACCTGTTAGGTGTCAGACCCTGAGCGAGGTACTTTATTTCTACCATGTTTCACCTTTCCAGCCTGGCAAGGTGTCAGCGGGGAGTCGCCCCCAGGCAGAGGGTAAAGGTACAGAGGCTTGCGGGCTGGGCCTGTGTTGCTGCAGCGCAGCGCTCGGCCCTCGTGGGCTCTGCCCGACTCCACGGCACCCCGTCAGCACGAGGGTGCTGAGTTCTGTGCCTTTCCACTGGGGTCACCAGAAAACCGGCTGGGGCTGCACACACTTCTCCTCTGGGGTGTCCTCACCGTGTGCCCCTCAGGGTCTCCCTGATGGACTCTGGTCTTTCCCCAGGTGGCAGGGCTTGGAGGGTGAGCCCTCTCTCAGGGGCGCCCTCCTCGCGCGCAGTCTTCCGCTGCTTCTAAGTCAGACATACGCAGAGCACGTGTGCGGGGCCTCTGGGGGAGGAGGTGTGATGCTGGGTCCAGCCGTGGTCTTGGAGCAGCTGTGCCCGGGCTCTGGGAGTGACAGCCCCTGCCAGCCCTCACCTCAGCGTTGGCGCCCGCAGCCTCTTGACTCTGCCCCTCCAGGTGGTTGGCACGTTGGCTAGAATAACTCGTGGACCTGTCCTTTCTTTCCTTCTGAATGTAATCATTATCAATCAGCTTTGGCCATTTTCCTTCTCTGTCTCAGGGTGCAGTCCCCATGGGACTTTGCAGCGAGGCCCACTCTGCTGCCCGTCCACTCCAGTAGCTGAGCATTTCCTCATATCTGTATATAATCTACTCCAGGCTTTTCATAAGTTGGTCCCTGACTCATGATGGTTTGACTTACGATTTTTCAACTTTATGATGCTGCAAAAGTGATACACATTCAGTGGAAACCATGCTTCGAATTTTGAATTTTGATCTTTTCCTGGACCAGCGATGCAGGGTGGATACTCTCTCCTGATGCTGGGCAGTGGCAGCCGCAGCTCCCCAGCAGCCCCGAGGTCACAAGGGTGCACAGCGGTGCCCTGACAGCCGTTCTGTATTCACTTTCAATCAATTACATGAGATAGTCCACATTTTAGTATAAAACAGGCTTTGTGCTAGATGGTTTCGCCCACTTGTAGGCTAACGTGAGTGTTGTGAGCACGTTTCAGGAAGGCCAGTCTCAGCTGTGACGTTCGTTAGGTTCAGTGTGTTAAATGCGTTTTCGACTTATGATGTTCGCAGCTTACAGTGGGTCTGACCCTAACCCTAACCCCATCGTAAGTCGAGGAGGATCTGTAGTCTCTCTTCTGGGCTAAACAAACCCTTTTTTCCTTCTGAAAAAGCAGGGGGCAGCTGACGATCTTTCAATATAAATAGTTGGACTTCCCTGGTGGCGCAGTGAATAAAACTCCGCGCTCCGAATGCAGGGGGCCTGGGTTCGATCCCTGGTCAGGGGACTAGATCCCATATGCATGCCACAACTAAGGAGCCCTGGAGCTGCAACTAAGGAACCCACCTGCCGCAACTAAGACCCGGTGCAACCAAATAAATAAATACAATATAAATAGTTTAGTTCAACCCAGCAAATACATCCTTCTTGTTAGGTGGGGTGGTCTGCAGAGCAAGGGGGGCAGGGTTGTTGGGAGGAGGGTTAGGGCATTGGGGACCAGCGGGCAGCTTAGTGCAGTGAGGAGGGCCTAGCGGCAGGTAGCTTCAGCGTGTGCCTCCGCCTGCCCTGCACGCTGGGCTGGACATTGCTCGAGGGCTTTGCAGATGTCAGCTCACTCACCCTCACTTCAGCAGTACAGCAGTCCCCACCTTACAGACAGGGAAACTGAGGCACAGAGGGAAGGCACTTACCCACGCTGCATGGCTGGTAAGTGCTGGAGCCCAGATTCCAGCTCCAGCCCCAGAAGTCTGGCTCCAGGTTCTACTTGAGTCTCTGGGATGGGGCCTTCCAGTGTCTGGTGTTGAGTGGTGTCCCTGGCCTCTACCCCCTACATGCCAGGAGCACCCCTCCCCCAAGTTGTGACAACTAGGAGTGTCTCCAGACAGTGCCAGGTCTGCCTGTCCTGTACCAGCTACCTCGCCTGCCACATGCTGCCTTCCTGATAGGACTCTGAGAGTATAGCAGATGCATTGCACCTTTGATCGTGAAAACATTTACACATAGGGACAAGCTGACAGCGTGGTCCCAGAGAGTTAATTATCCAGATGCCACCACCTAGATCTACCCATTATTAACATCTTGCCCTAGTGGGTCTATTTCTATATGAAAGTATATATTTTGTTGTTGTTGGATCATTTGAAAGTAAGTCACAGACATTTTGACACATAATCTCTGAACACTTCAGTGTGCATCCCCTAAGCAAGGGTATTATGTAGCCGCAATAACCGTCATGCCTAAACATCGTAATTTTTGTGCTCCCTGGTGTCTGGGGTCCCTCAAATGTTTCATAGGTGCTTTCTTTAAGATTGAGGTTTAGTCAGGGTTCATGCTTTGCACTTGGTGCAAAGTCATCCCACGTTTTTTCTCGTGACTTTTTTTTTTAACTTGTAAGGAAAAATTGCAGATACCTACAGAAGTAGAGAAAACTGATAAATGCCGGTGCCGGGCACCAGTAGTTCTCAATGCGTGGATGCTAATGGCTTTCTGGTGAGGCCGGGCTGCTGTTTAGAGACACCCCAGGCTCGGGAATTCTCAGGGTCACTGATAAGGACGAGGAGCCCCAGGGCTGGCAGCTGCTGGCTGTTGTCATTTCTGATTCCGTGGGCTTGTGATCTCGCTGAGACCAGAATCGCAGCAGAACGCTCGCTGGCCAGAGGAGCAGGCAGCTGGTGTGCGGGGCGTCCCGGCCTCGGCCGTCTTGCCTGGTTCCTCACGCTGGCCCTGAACCTACCCCACCCTGCACCCCCGCCCCCAGGCCACAGCTCCGCCTCGGGCTCCAGCCCCCTCCCAGGCTGACCACTCCAGCGTACGCCCCCTCCCTGCATGAAAACCCTGGGACACCCCCGGCCCCCGCTACAGCTCACTTTACTGTAGCCACCCTTTTCTGTCTGGGCGCCCCTCCCCACCTCTGACCACACATGTTCTCCAGTCACAAGCCGCACGGGCCTGTCTCCTCCCCAGCAACGCCCCCCAGTGTCCAGGTGGAAGACCCACTTGCTGCCAGGCCGCAGGGTCCCTGACGCCCCCTCACCTGGTGCTGCCCCTGCGTGCGGCGCGCGGGCCCCACCGCTAGGGTCTGGCCTGGGACACAGCCAGGGCTGTGGGCTCAGAGAGTGGGGGAAGGCGGGCCTGCCGGAGACGGGGCCAGAGCCAGAGGAGGGCAGCAGGGATGCGGGCAGGAGTGTTCTGCCTGCACGTGGCCCCTCACGGGCAGGGTGTGTTTGGTGGGTGTGTGGGGTACAGGGAGGGGTCTGCACACCTCGCAGAGAGCAGGCAGCGCCGGGCAGCCAGGCAGGGCTGCCTGAGGGGGAGGCCCGGTGTGGAGCGCCCCCCACGCCTGCTGGTGCCACAAACCCTTGTCATCTGTGGGGTGGGAGGTGACTGGGGTCCCAGCCTGCAGCCGCTGTGTGTGCCATGCCCCAGGCCAGGTCAGGTCGTGTGGGCCAGGTAGGGGGGCAGCGGGGTGGACGGCAGGCTGGGCCGCCCTCTGGCACGGAAGGCCTGGGGCTCTGCATGCCCGAGTCCACCCGCCACTGCCTCTCTTGCCTTTGCGGGGCTTTTCTTGAGGATCTGCCCTTGCTGTGTGTGGCCTTATGGGGTGGAACTTCCTGTCCTGTCTCCTCTTGGGACGGCAGGTCATGGACCTTTTCCTTTGACTTTTGTGTTGTTCTGCATCCTCGAAATCGCCTTCAGGGCTGTGTGCTTTGGCCAGAAAGTGATTGGAAAGTCAGTTCCCTATTTGGCCCATAATAATAATACTGATGTTCATGATAATAGTGTTAATGTCTGTGTTGTGGGCTATGACTTACTTTGCACAATCTTTTTTTTCCCTAAAAACTGAGAATTTAGAGTTGTGGAGTCTGTGGTTGAGGAACTCTTTAAGGTCTTATTCAAATAGGATTGGGAGACCAAGGCTGCCAGTGAGGGTCGAGGAGCCGCGATGTTTCTTCCGTGGCCCCTGAGACAGCGCAGCATGTTGGCCTGTCTCCCTGGCACTTGGCTTCTCTACCTGTCCCTCCCTCCTCCGGGCAGAAGCTTTCCGGGTCTGGCCGCTGGGGGCTCAGCAAGCACAGGTTCCTTGTGCCCTCGTTGGCTTTCGGAGCAGGCGCCACCCCGAGGCCCTCTGCCTCCTTTCTGATCGTGTGGTGAAGCATTCTCGACCCTTCCTTGGGAGGCCGCTGGTCTCAGCAGCGGGAAATAGGAAACGAGGGCTCTCGGGGCCCAGCAGAGTGTTAGGGGCAGGGACCGAGGGGCGTTTCCAGTGGCCTGTGGAGGGGCTTCCCAGGAGGACGCCCCATGTGCAGATGCACGTAGCCTTCCCTTCCCTAAGAGCCTTGCTCTTAACCCGGCGGAGTCTCTGCCTCCCCGCGTCAGACACGCGAGGGCCCAGGAAGCACCAGTGCTCTTCAGTGACGTGTCTGGGGCGGGGGGGGGGGGTGGTCCCTGCCTGTGTAAGGCCGGGGGGGCATGTTCCCGCCGCCAACCCTGTGCCCTCTGCTCACTTCGCAGTCCCAGCTCTGCCACTTCCACTCGGCCCTGCTGCAGGGCAGGCTGAAGCCCTGGCCATCCCCCACTGCCTTCTTCAGGAGAAACCTCGGGGCACCGCCTGCAAGGTGGTGAGTTGGCCACGGGCACCCTCCAGGGCATGTGCCCCTCATCAGGAGGGGCGACCTCCGTTGGGGGGCCGTGCCTTCTCTACGCCACCTGCAAGACGGGACGCACCTGCTCCCACGTGCGGTGCGCTGGCCGCCCCACCGCCAGGGTCCTGGCCTGGGCCTCGGCCAGAGCTGTGGGCTCAGAGAGTGGGGGAGGGCGGGCCAGAGCGGGAGCGGGAGCAAGGGGTTGGAGGGCCGAGTGGGCAGCGGGCAGGATGGAGCCCGCTTGGAGCCCTGGGGTCTGGGGGGCTGTGGGGCTCAGGCGAGGTGACTCGGACCCGGAGGTCAGAGAGCACTGCGGTGACCACACAGGCGTCCGGAGTCGGTGCTGCCTGCCGAGGTCCTGGTGAGGCTGCAGCGGCTGTGGGCTGGGCCCGGAGAGCCAAGGCCGGAGAGGCCGGGGCAGACGGGAAGTAACCCAGGCCGTGCGCCTGTCGTCTTCCAGGCCCTCGAGACCGCAGCCCCTGTGGAAGAAGGCACTCTCCGCCACGGTGCTGGGGGTGCCCCTGCTCCTCGGGGCGAGGTACCTCATGGCTGAGCCACAGGAGAGGAGGCGGATGCGGCTCATGGTGGACGGCATTGGGCGCTTCAGCAGGTAGGGGGCCGGCAAGGTGGCGGCTTCTCCCCACTGCGTCCCGTCCTCAGGCGTGCGGGGCCTTGTGCGGGGGCTGGGAGGGGCAGCAGGGTTTTGCTGGGAACTCTGAAGCTGCCTTCCAGGGATCTCTTGTGCTGCCCGGTGGGGCAGCCGAGTGCTGCGGGGCCCACACTATCCACGCTGGGCACGGCCTCCGCAGCCTCATCTCCCTTCGGGCTGCCCACCACTCCCAAGGAGAGTTGGCATATCCAGACGGAGAGTTTGGGGCTCACAGGGGGGGCTCACAGGGGAGGACTGCCTCTCGCCTCCACTCCCGGTGTCCTGGACTAGTGACGGGCCTTGTTGGTCATTGGCGTCCAGGGCGCCTTAAGCAGAAGGGTCTCTCATACTCCTGTGTCTCCCGGGGCAGGATTCTGGGGGTGTGGGGCGGTCTTCCCATTGGAGCAGCTTGGGCAGGCATTCCTGCTCCAGTCAGATCCAGGAATTCCTACAGCCACAGGGTCTTGAGAGCTAGTTCTTGGCATTGAGTGAAACTTCAGCTTACCCAAACCCATGGTTGGACTGGGGGTGCACGATTGCCTGGGGAGGGGGCTCACATGAGACCTTGGTCGAGGAGGCCGCTGCAAGTGTCCTGCTCTGCCGGCTCTGAGCTCCTGCTGCCCTTTGGGAGCCTGGGTCGCTTTCCCAGGGCAGGCTCAGGATGCCAAGGACTTGGGGCACTTGGCCGGAGCTTTGCTGAAATTTACCCCAGTGGCAGCCATAGGTGGGCAGGTGGCCAAACGCTTTACCTCATTCCATCTTCGGGATGAAACAAGGCCTTCTGTCCTCAGCTCGCTGGCAGCGGCTGCACCCACGCCATCTTCCAGGGTGGTTGTTTGATGGGTTTGCCTGGAGCTCCCAGTGGCCCTCCTGGGCAGGTTCTAGGCAGTGGCCTCTGTGTCCTGCAGGGTTTCCCAGTCTCCACAGCCTAGAGATTGATGAGGGCAGAGCCTGGGGTTGGCTCTCCTGTGGCTTTCCACCATGAGGGACCGCACAGGACCGGTGGGGACTGTCCCCAAGCAGCCTGGTTCTGAAGATCACACTGAGCAGGTCTGGGCCATCTCACCTTTTGCTGCTGCGTATGCGCTGCTGTTTCCCAGCATTAGATACCCCATGGCAGACTCGGTATACCCCTGCCTTCTCCACTTCCCTCCTGAAAAGGGTATTTTTACAGCTTGCTTTCAGAGGCTGAGCTAGAGCTATTTTCCCAACAATCTGTGCGGTCTCGTCAGCTCTCAGCCCTAACAGTTGCCAGGACAGGCAGGCCTGATGGAGCACCCCTGGCTGGGCGCAGGGTGACCACGGGGCCTCTGGAGACCTCAGGGCCCACAGCGCGTCCTGGGTAACAGGGCAACGTACGTGCAGGAGCCCAAGGAAGGAGCGTGGGTGGTGAGTAATTCAGGACCAGCTCGCCCAAGGGCAGCGGGGCTCATCCTGTTGTGGGAGGGGAGACCAGAATGTACCACACACGCCCAGGCTCACTCACAGGGGCTGGGGTGGTGGAGGGTGGCATCGGGGTCCATTTCTGCCCCCACCCCTTACTTAATTTTAACTTTTAAAAATCCTGTGGGCTTTTTTTTGACACAATTTCAAATGTCCAAAGAAGTTGGACTGATAACATAAAAGAACTTTTTTCTTTTTGAAACATTGACAAATAAGTTGTCAACATGCCCCATTACCCCTGAAACCTTGAGTTATTTCCTAAACAAGGACATTCTCCTCCACAGCCACAATCGGGAAGCTGACACATTGTGACCCTCTAACGCTCAGACCCTGTGTTACCAGGGGCCCCAGTAACAACCTTTTCAGCCCCAGGACCCCACCTGGGCCCATGTCAGTCTCCAGTCTGGAAGAGTCCTAATTGTCTCCTCAGCTCTCATGGCTAAACTCGAGGTCAGGGCATGGCCCCCCAGACCCCCACTTGCCCAGGGCGTCTGACACCAGCTGCAGGTTCCAGCGTCCCCAGTGGGTTCCCTCACCTCAAACCACTGGCTACAAATTGGGGGTCCCCACAGACTCCCTCAGTTTTGATAGTTCCCTAGGACAACTCAGGAGATACTGTACTTATGATTATGGTGTTATCTTAGCAGAAAGATAAAGTTGGAATCAGCAAAAGGAAGAGATGCCCAGGGTGAGGTGAGGTCTGGGAGGGTCCTAGCCTCAGAACTTCATGTCCTCTGACACATCCCCCGCCTCTCATCCCCCTCTGACAGTACACGTGGGTCACCCCCCAAGCTTTGGTGTCCAGAGTTTCATCTCATAGCCCTGATTGATTGAAGACCCTGAACTCTAATCCCGTGGTTGTCCTTTCTGGCTGGCAGAGCCCCTCCCTGGTGTGAACCGTCAAGGCTGTTATGCGGCTCCGATGCTGCCGTCACTCAGGAAATCTCATGGGTTTAGAGGCACCTCCCAGGAGCTGGGTAACGTTAATTCTTCGTCACATGATGACCTTGACATGTTTGTGGGCAGATAGGCCATAATATTGTACAACAGGGGTCAGCAGACTCTGGCCCTGTGCCAAATACAAGGGTCAGAGGTGCTGCCTGTTCTATAAATAGAGCTCCTTGGAGCGGCAGCCACGCCCCCCTCACCTTCCTGAGGCTGCCCCTAGGACCCAAAGTATTTATTGTCTAACGTTTTCAAGAAAAATTTTGCCGAGCCCTGATGTGGGTTTGTCTGATGTTTACTCCCAGTTTGTCCCATTGTTTCGCTCTTTGCTTCCCTTGTCCTTTGATGTGGGTGCCTGTGCCCCTTGCCCCTCCGTCGCTAGTTTAACGTCCCCAGTACTTCTCGGGTGAGCTCATTCCTACCTCTCAGCCGTCCCATCCACCCTGAGGGCTTGTGTTCCACCATAAGGGAAAACTCTGTCCTCCCACGTGTTCCTTCCTCTTGCTTGCGTCAGTCTGGACGGGGACATTTTACTCCGAGGGCTGCTCTCACTCAGCATCAGTGCTGTGTAGTTGCTGAGACTGGGTTTGGCTCATAGGAGGAGCCCCTCCACCTGGCTTTTAGGACCCTTCTCTCACTTTTTTTTTTTTAAATATTTATTTAGGCTGCACCGGGTCTTAGTTGCAGCACACAGGATCTTTAGTTGCGGCACGCAGACTCTTAGCTGTGGCATGCATGCAGGATCTAGTTCCCTGACCAGGGATGGAACCCGGGCCCCCCGCATTGGGAGCATGGAGTCTTAACTGCTGCAGCACCAGGGAAGTCCCCCTCACCCTTCTCTCTTTAAAAAAATATATATATTTATTTATTTATTTATTTTTGGCTGTGTTGGGTCTTCGTTGCTGTGCGCGGGCTTTTCTATAGTTGCAGCAAGCAGGGGCTACTCTTCGTTGCGCTGTGCGGGCTTCTCATTGCGGTGGCTTCTCTTGTTGTGGAGCATGGGCTCTAGGCACGTGGGTTCAGTAGTTGCAGCACGCAGGCTCAGTAGTTGTGGCTCACGGGCTCTAGAGCGCAGGCTCAGTAGTTGTGGCGCACGGGCTTAGTCGCTCTGCGGCATGTGGGATCTTCCCAGACCAGGGCTCAAACCTGTGTCCCCCGCATTGGCCCGCGGATTCTTAACTGCTGAGCCACCAGGGAAGCCCCTGACCCTTCTCTTAAAAGAGATTAAAATCTCCAGCATCTGACTGTAAATTGTTTCAAACATACAGCAGAGCTGGTGATTCTGGCTTTTATCAATAGCATCTCGGAACCCTTCCAATGCCCTCCGTCCTTTGAGCATTTTACTCCAGCTGGCAGCACAGTCACTCCAGGCTCAGCCTTGGAAGCAGCCAGTCTCCCGATGGTTCTTCGGGATGGAGCAGGGGCTCGGGGGCCACGGTGAGGATGCCGGTGTGCTCGCCACCCTGGGCTGTCTGCCCCAGGCTCCTCCATGGACAGGGGCTGCGGGTGTGCGTGCGTGTGTGGCTGTGAGCACACACGCCCAGGGCCGTATGTTTGCTTCTGTGGGCAGCCATCGACGGCAAACCCGCTCTTCCATTTGCCACACGGGTCATTCTGGTTTTCTCCCTTTCTGTGTCTGTAACTCCTTCTCCAACTGGGAGAAGCCCGGCTCCCCTTGTCCCTAATTTACTGACCTATTAGCTAGGCCACCCCGAGTATAGCCATCACCCCACTGCCCTCACCTGCACCCCTACCCTCACTCCTGGGCAGGCCTTGCATTAGCTTTTGGACGAATTATTCAGGAGGGAGGGCAGCTCCTCTTCGGGTCTCAGGTGCTCAGAGAAACCCGTCTCCTTGCTCGCCCTGCCTCCTCCCTGTGTCAGGCTGGGGTGGGTGGGACAGACCCGGTTCGTGGCACTCAGTCTGGGCTGACCTCATTGCTCTAAGACACCGGTCCCTACAGCTGCTGGGAGGGCAGGAAGCCCGTGCAGGATCCGGCAGCCTCTTCCTTCCCACCTTTTCATCCTGGCCCCTCGCGGCGGAGGGGCTGGAACAGGATATGCTGGGGCGGGCGGAGGCTTGGCCTGCACCGGGGCCCCGAGAAGCAGGAGCCCCACACCCTGCTCGTGACGGTTTGAGGGGCTGGGGTCTGCGGCACTGGAGGCCTGGATTCTGGTCCTGGATCCTCCCTTCTCCAGACCCAGGGCCGCCTTGTCCGTAGCCTGGGGCGTGGGAGTGAGCGAGGACCCCTGCCCACACCAGAAGGCCTGGGCCTGCGGGACTTCCCAGGGCTGTGCCCTCAGCCGGGAGAGCAGGCCCCAGCTCTGGGGTTTGAGCCCCAGGGGCTCCTGTCCACTCCAGTCGGAGTGCAGAGGAGACAGGACCAGTGGTGCAGGTCCTGTGGGCCTGAGCGAGGGCATGTCCACAGACGGAACAGCCGTTGCAGCTGTGCTGGCTCGTGGATGGATTTTCTTGTGTAACAAGTGTTATCAAAGGATGAAAAGAGCACGCCCGCTTGTTAGGGCCCGAGGCCCCGTTCCCATCCCAGGCGCCCCTGGGTGCACGTTCAGGGGCTGAGGGGTGGTGTGGATGCAGGATGCCCAGTCCACAGCCCAGCGGCTGAGACTGACCTGCTGGCCACGCAGTCCCGAGAGCCCAGCAGCCCCGCCAGGTGCTCACAGCGGTCCGGGGTGCTGGCGGGGATCTGAGGCGAGTGCCCGCTGGGGCTGAGGGCAGCCTGTGCCCACAGGTCTTTGAGGGTCGGCCTGCAGATCTCCCTGGACTACTGGTGGTGCACAAATGTCGTCCTGCGAGGGGTGGAGGAGGTTTGTTCCTGCGTCCTGGCCTGGCTGGTCCTGGCCTGCGGCCTGCGGGGATGGGGGTGCCCAGGTGGAGGTGCCCGCCCGCCCCCATCCCTTCCCTCTATACCTGTGGTCAGAACAGCCCGGGGTACTTGGAGGTGATGTCTGCATGTCACCAGCGGGCGGCTGACGCCCTGGTGGCTGGGGCCATCAGCAACGGGGGCCTCTACGTGAAGCTGGGCCAGGGGCTGTGCTCCTTCAACCACCTGCTGCCCCCCGAGTACATCAAGACACTGCGGGTGCTGGAGGACAGGGCTCTCACGCGGGGCTTCCGGGAGGTGAGCCCTTCTCGCGGGAGCATGGAGGCAGGAAGCGGCCGCAGACTGCTCCGAGCCATGCCCCCCACCCCACCCCGCTGTCCTGCCAGGTGGATGAGCTGTTCCTCGAAGACTTCCGGGCCCCGCCCCACGAGCTCTTCCAGGAGTTTGACTACCAGCCCATCGCAGCAGCGAGCCTGGCCCAGGTGCACCGCGCCAGGCTGCACGACGGCACCGTGGTGGCCGTGAAGGTACGCGGGGCCCCCGCGGGGCGCCGCGGGGGGCATCCGGGCGCCGGTGGCCAGTCCTCCCTGCAGCCTCCCGTGCAGGTGCAGTACATCGACCTGCGGGACCGCTTCGACGGCGACATCCACACCCTGGAGCTCCTGCTGCGGCTCGTTGAGCTCATGCACCCCAGCTTCGGCTTCAGCTGGGTCCTCCAGGTAACCGTGGGGGCCCGAGGGGGCCGGGGGTGGGCCGCCTCCTGACCTGGACCTCCAGCTGCCCATGTGGCCCCCAGGACCTGAAGGGGACCCTGGCCCAGGAGCTGGACTTTGAGAACGAGGGCCGCAATGCCGAGCGCTGTGCACGGGAGCTGCAGCACTTCCGCTATGTCGTGGTGCCACGCGTGCACTGGGACGTGTCCGGCAAGGTGGGCTGGGTCCCCTCCTGGGCGGGGGTGTGCAGGCCTGCCGAGCTGAGGCACCTGTCCTCTCCCAGCGCGTGCTGACGGCGGAGTTCTGTGAGGGCTGCAAGGTCAACGACGTGGAGGCCATCAAGACCATGGGGCTGGCAGTGCGGGACGTGAGTGCTGCGGGCCGGGGCAGGGGAGGGTGCGTGTGCCGTGGGCCCAGAACGATGGCCTGTGGCCTGGCCTGTCCCCAGGTCGCAGAGAAACTGATCCAGGCCTTTGCCGAGCAGATATTTTACACAGGCTTCGTCCACTCCGACCCCCACCCTGGCAATGGTAGGCAAAGGCCGCAGGGGGTGGGAGTCGGGTCTGGGGTCAGGGTGCGCCGGTGTGCGGCGGTGTGAGACGGCGCGCCCTGTTCCTAGTCCTGGTGCGGAAAGGCCCCGATGGGAAGGGACAGCTGGTGCTGCTGGACCACGGGCTGTACCAGTTCCTGGATGAGAAGTAAGCTGGGGGTGCGGGGGCTGGGTGGGCACACCCCGCCCTGCAGGCCGGCCTCCCCCCGCCGCCGCTCATTGCTGGGCCCCCCCAGGGATCGGTCAGCCCTGTGCCAGCTGTGGCGGGCCGTCATTCTGAGGGACGAGGCTGCCATGAAGGCGCACGCGGCTGAGCTCGGGGTGCAAGGTGAGGCCGGGGTGGGTGTGAGGCGGGGAAGGGGGCACAGCCCTGGCTCAGGCCCCCCCAGACTACTTCCTGTTCTCCGAGGTGCTCATGCAGCGGCCTGTGCGCCTGGGGCAGCTGTGGCGCTCACACCTGCTGAGCCGTGAGGAGGCGGCCTACATGCAGGACATGGCGCGGGAGCACTTCGAGGAGGTCATGGCCGTGCTCAAGGCCCTGCCGCGGTCCATGCTGCTCGTGCTGCGCAACCTCAACACCGTGCGCGCCATCAACACCGCCCTGGGCGCCCCAGTGGACCGCTACTTCCTCATGGCCAAGAGGTGCCCACCCCCACCCCACCGCGCGCGTGCGCACAGCAGGAGGGGCGGAGCCAGGAGGCGGGGCTGACGGCCTGTTGGTCGGTGGTCTCTGTGCAGCGCAGTCCGGGCCTGGAGCCGCCTGGCGGGCGCCACGAGCCAGAACACCTATGGTGCCAGCCTCCTGCGCCACATCAGGGTCATCTGGGAGTCGTTCAAGTTTGAAGTGGCCCTGAGGTGAGTAGGCGCGCGGGGTCCGAAGGGCGGGTAGCCAGGGCCCACCCCCCCCACCAACCTACGACCCTTTGATACCCCCATCCCAGGCTGGAGACCCTGTCGATGCGGATCACTGCCCTCCTGGTCCGAGTCCTGGTCCACCTGGGCCTCATGCCCAAGACCAAGGGGCTGTACGAGTACCTGGAGATCTAGGGAGCCCCGGCAGGAGGACCACAGAGCTCGCCCCACTGCAGGCTGAGGGGCCGGCCAGGGCCAAGGCATCAGAGGCCTAAGACAGACCTGGGGGCACTGGAGTGACTGTGGCCTGGAGTTGGGCCTGCAATGACCACATGCTCTTCTCAAATCAAACAAATGTTTTTCTTTGTGTTTTGTACAAAAGCGGGGTGGGCAAAGTGGCAGTACCCAGGGGTCTAGAAGTGGGCAGTGACTCGGTCCGTCTCCAACAGGTCGTCCAGGATCTGTGGGGAGAGAGGTGGGTGAGGGCAGGGGGCGGGGGGGGGTGGGGGCACGTGGAGGGGCAGGGCGGCGGGCGGCTCACGATGTCGGGCGTGGTGCCAATCTTCTTGGCCAGCTCCCCGCGCTCCATGGTGCTCAGGTACAGGTAGCGGTTGAGCAGCTCCCCATCCAGGACATTGCGCACCGCATTCTGTAGGACGCGCCGGTCCACGTGCAGCATCCTGGGGGTAGGCACGGAGGCAGTGAAGAGTCAGGACAGATGCGGGGTGGTGGGAGAGGGGGGCGGGGGGCAGCAGGCTCACCGGAAGGCGCGCGGGTTGAGGCCGGCGTGGTGGGGCAGCATGGTGGTCAGTGCGTTCTGCAGCATCAGCAGCCGCCGGTAGGTCTTCTCCTGCATGGGCAGCAGGAGGCCGATGCCACCGTCCAGTGTGGCTAGAGCGGACACGGTGTGAGCCCCGTGGACCCCCACCACACCCCACTGCCACCTTAACCCCCTCTGCCCCACGCTCACCAAACCACGTGATGTGCTTATTCTCCCACACAACGGACTTCTTGCTGGGCCCTTCAGCAGCCCCCCGGCAGGGGGTCCTCCAGAACGTGTTCACGTGGGCGCCCACGTGGAAGTCCGCCCGGCGCAGCAGCCGCATGCCCCCGAAGCTCTCCTTGGCTGGGCCAGAGGGACCTCAGGTCACTGCCTGCCCGGCCCCATGCCCGACCCCCTGCCCAGGAGAGGGTGGAGGGGGCACTCACCTTCTGGCAGGTACATGTAGACCATGAGGTTGCGGTCACGGTCGGACACTAGGGAACAGAGCCCACAGTCAGCCCCAGCCCCAGTGACGTCCCGGGGACCCCAGCCCCCATGCTCACCCAGGAAGCCCAGCTGTGCACTGTCCACCATGAAGTCCACGCTGTACACTTCCAGGGGTTTGGCGTCCTAAGGACGGGAGGGGAGGGGAGGGACGGACGTCAGGGTGGGCCTGGGGCAGCACTCACCCACCCGCCGTGCAGCCCAGCCCCTCAGTACCCGGGACACGAGGCTCAGCGTCTTGCTCTCCTCCTGGTAGCGCAGCAGCGAGATGCTCTTCATGACGTCTGCGGCCAAGATGAAGTTCTTGACGCTGATCATCTGGTGGATGTAGAGCTGTGTGTCGATGAAGGCCATGCCTGTCAGCTCGCTGGCCCGCAGGCTCCACAGGAAGATCTGGGGGGTGGGAGGGGTGGGCGGTGAGTGGTGGGCGGTGAGCGGTGGGTGCCGGGGTGGGCGGAGAGGGGCAAACCTTCTGGCCGATGGCCGACACCAGGTGGCCGTTGCAGTGGCACAGGGCAGTCACGGGCCCCTTCTGCTCCTTCTCGTACAAGACCTTGAACTTGTTCTTGGTCAGGGGCTGGCCGGGCTCGGGCACCACCTCGATCACGTCCATGATCAGGATCTGTCAGGAAAGGCGGGTGGGTGATTCACAGGGGCTGCGTGCAGGCCGCTGGGCACTGCCTGCCTCCCACCCCCTGCCGGCCGCTTACCCGCCCTCGGCACGTGACCTCCTCCCCTTGCATGAGGCAGGTCCCGGCGGCTACGTAGCCCTTGAGGCCCGACACGGTTTCCTCACTGCGCAGCGACACCGTCTTCATGCAGGTCACGTGCTCCCACTCCTCTAGCTCGATCCTGCATCAGCCCAGGTCAGGACAGCAGCCCAGGTCAGGACAACTAGCCCAGGTCAGGACAGCTGCCCAGGTCGGGACAGCTAACCCAGGTCGGGACAGTTAGCCCAGGTCGGGACAGTTAGCCCAGGTCGGGACAGGAGCCCAGGTCGGGACAGCTAGCCCAGGTCGGGACAGCTAGCCCAGGTCGGGACAACTAGCCCAGGTCGGGACAGCTGCCCAGGTCGGGACAGCAGCCCAGGTCGGGACAGCAGCCCAGGTCGGGACAACAGCCCAGACCGGGACAGCTGCCCAGGCCAGCCACCAGCCCCGACCTGGGCCCAGCCTCACCTGGCGTTGGGGATGGCCTCCCAGCTGACCGGGGAGATGAGCTGGATGGAGAAGGCCTCCTGCTGAGGGTGGATGTAACGGTCATCTGCACGGACAAAGGGGTGACAGTCAGGGAGGGTGGCCCCGAGAACGGGCCCAGCCTGGGGCGCCTCGCACCTCTCTCAATGGTCTCAAACTCCTTCTCCTCGCCCGTCATGCGCGGGATGCGGGTGCACGGCGTGTTGGTGCTGGTGGCAACGGCATACACCTGGTGGGGGGAGGGCGGGGAGGGTGTCACATGCCAGAGGCCAGGCCCGCAGGCCCCAAAGGTCCCTGGTGCGGTGGGGTGGGGGGCAGTGTCAGACCTTGGACTCCACATGGTAAGCCACATAGTGGGCCGTGCAGCGCAGCGGGATCTTCCTGACAGGCCACGGGGCATCGTAGGACAGGTAGGCAGGCAAGACACTGATCCTCAGCTCGCCCTGGGTGGGGCAGGGAGTTAGCGAGGGCTGGCACACCCCAAAGGCCAAGCCGATGAACCCAGGCCTCCAAGGGCTCCCTTGGGTCAGCCCTCAGCTCTGCTGGAATGGGTGGCGAGAGACCGCAGCGTCCAGGCAAGGCCTTGGAGAGACCACGGCCCACTGTCCTGTGCTTTGTGGGCTTCCCATCCCTTCAGCCAAGCTCGCCCAGGGCTGGGACACTGGCCACAGCTGTGGTCTGGGCCGGGACAAGGGAAGAGCCAGGCTCAGGGGGTGCTGGAGGCTGCAGGCAAAGGGTGGGCGGCACACACACAGGCCACGCCAGGGTCTGCACAAACAAGCACGGGTGCCCTGCCGGGGCCCCGAGCCAGTTTCCTCCGCCCACAGTTGTAAGCGCACCAGCACCTACAAAGCACCTACCACGTCACCATCACTGAGTCCTCAGAGTGCTGACACCTTGGTGACAGGTAAGGAAACTCAGGTTCAGAGAGGGTGAGCATCTCACCCAGTCACACAGCTTCTAAGGGGCAGAGCTGGGGTCCAAGCCAGCAGAGCAGTGACTGGACCCTGGTTGCCCAGGCGGGTACCCTTGTGGGCTACAGCCTCCAGTCCCGACCTCCCCAACTCGGCCTTGGCTCCCACCACCCTCTGGACACCCCCTGACTCTCCATTCCAGGGTGCCCCCATCCCGAGCCACTGAGGGCCTCTTTTCTGGGGCCCCAGCACCTGGTCCTGCTTGGGCAGCATCGGCGAGCGTCAGAGAGCCAGGCTGGGCCGCATGGGGCCTCCCTACCTGTCTGTTGAAGTACAGGAAGCCGCGGGGGCAGTTGACGTTGTGGAATGGGGCGAAGGAGTCGATGGGGCCATCGATGCCCATGGGGTGCAGCCGCAGGGCCCCCCGGCCAGTCACCAGGAGCCAGTGGGGCGAGGGGCCGCAGATGAACACCTGGGGGCAGGCAGTGTGAGGAGGCTGCTGGGGCCGGAGCCCTGTCGGCCGCAGCCCAGGCTCCCTTGGAGCCGCCAGCCTACCCCCGAGTAGCCGTAAATGTCCTCAAAGTAGCGGAACCGCGCCACACGGCCTCGGGCCCCGGCACCCTCCTCAGCGCTGCCGCCTTCGGCCTTCTTCTTGGACGGCTTTGGCTTCTTCTCTCGGAAGTTGATGCTGTGCGGGACCTGGGGGGGCGCCGCGGCCGTGAGGGCCACGTCCTCCCCGCACCCCTGCTCCACACCCTCCCCACACCCAGCAGAGCCCAGACGCTGCACCTTCTTGAAGCGAACTTTGAGGTTCCCCTGGCTGAGCTGTGAGTCGTGGGGGAAGGCCTCGTACACGAGCAGCTCCTGGTCCACGTGCACCTGGGGGCGGGCGGGTCGTCAGGGGCGGGGGCTGCGCAGAGCCCGGGGGCGGGCGGGGCCACACTCACCAGCAAGTAGGGCCTGCGCTGGCGGCTCCCCAGCGCCACCAGCAGCACCTCCTTGACGAGGGGCAGCTCGCCCTGGCGCGTGGCCTCCTCCTTCCGGGCCTCGCCCTGGGTGGTGGGCTGACCAAAGGAGCTGTCCACCAGGACCCGCTGCCCCACAGGGAAGTTCTTCACCAGGAACACCAGCCGCCAGTCGGGGAGCTGGTAGATCTGCGGGGACAGCAGCAATTAGCTGGGCGGGGCGGGGCACGAGCGGGGGACGGGGGCCACGCTGGACATGGGGCGCCACGCACCTCCATGGTTCCGTTCTCCCGCACCAGCAGGCACCAGTGGGTGGGCTCAGCCCGGAAGGGGGTGGGGTCCCGGTCGGCGGGGGGCTGGCTGCTCCTGCGGGCCTCCTCCTTGCTGGGGCTGAAGAGGGAGCCCGAGTCTCCGTAAAGCATCTCCTCCTCGTCATCCACCGTGGGGCTGGGGGCCAGCAGACACGTCAGTCACGGGCAGCCTGCCCCAGGGACCCCGGCCCCAGCCTGCAGCCCAGCCCCACACACACCTGGTCTCTGAGCCCTGGCACTCGGCCTCTGAGCCGCTGCGGCCGCCCAGCTCGTCGCGGGCCCCGCCCAGGCGGCTCTCGGTGGTGAACAGGCCACTGACGTCCCGGTACACGCAGAGCGTAATCACCTTGGACTGCTGCGGGGACAGGGGGGCTCAGTGTGGGGGGGCGGGGGGATCAGCTGGCCCCAGGGACGGAGGAGGGAGCCTACGTGGTGCAGCGGGGGCTTGTGCAGTGCCAGGCGGTGGTGGCGGCCCCCATACGAGTCACTCTTGAGCAGGAACATGGTGACGTGGCCCTCGGCACTCATGATGACCACGTAGGGGTCGGCCACGGCGCACTGCACGATGGGGGAGCCCAGGTCCACGGGGATGAAGTGCAGCTGGTTCACTGCGGACACAGGCTGGTCAGCAAAGGGCAGTCGGCACGCACTAGCCCTGGACCCCATCCTGCCTGCCCGTGTGGCCTGGCCCACCTCCTTCCAACAGGCGGATGCCGAGTGGCGACACTTGCACGATGTAGCGATTGTCCCCGATGTTGCCAGCAAAGACTGTGGGGCCCTGCGTGGCAAAGCCGCTGGTGTCCAGCTCCATGATCTCCTGCCCCGTCTGTAGGATCTGTGGGTGACGGTGGGTGAGGTGCAGCCCCCACCAGCAGCCCCCCCGCCCCAGGCTGCCGGGCGGGCCGCATCACCATGGTGGAGTCTTCCCGGCTCAGGATAAGGAACCCGTGTCTCCGCCCATCGTCATCTGCTTCGGGGGCGCTGGGCTCCTGCTCCGCCCCCTCCCCCTTGGTGCTCTCCTCCTGTGAAGGCAGACGGAGAGCAGGAATCCCACCGCCCAGCCCCAGGTGCCCGGAGCGCCGAGCCAGAGCAAGCCCGTGGCCAAGCCCGCCTGAGCTGCAGATTGGCAGAGCCAGTGCTGGGACCGGCGGCCTCTGGGCCACCCACACACGGGCCAGGTGGGCGGCAGCTCTGGGCCCCCGCACCGCCCAGGCCTCGCCAACCTGGGGCGCACCTACCTGCTCCTTCCGCACAGGGGCGATGACTGTCCACATGTCATAGCAGCCAGGAAGCTCAAAGGTTGTCACCACCTGGGGCCGGATGCTCTTCTGGAAGGACACCAGGGGTGTCGGCAAGCGCACCCGGGCCCGCCAGGAGGCGCCACCCCTGCCCCCCACACACCTGCAGCACCGACAGGGCCCCGTTCTTCCCGTAGCCGGAGCACACCACGATCTCCAGGTCTGGCTCGGGACTGTTCTGAAACTGCATGGCGGGCAGGGGGGTGAGGACGGCAGCTCCCTGCTGCGCAGCCTGCCCCCCACTACCTCGCCCCCGAGCGGGCACCTCTTCAGAAAGGAAGGCGGGCTCGCCCATGGCGGCGTTGGCACAGGGTCCGATGTTGAGGATGCTGTCACACACCTGCGGGCACAGCAGTGGTCAGGCGGGCAGGCGGGGCAGGCGGGCCGGCAGGCGGTGACCCCTCTATGCCCAGGCTCACCTCAAAGGAGTAAGTGGCCAGCTGTGTGCCTGACTGGGCCTCGCTGCCGTACACCTCAATCTCGTCCACCTCATCCTGCGGCACTGACTTGCCCCCTACAGCATGTGGAAAGGCCACCTGAGCCCACCTGGCTGCCCAGTCCAGCCCCCGCCCTCGGCCCTCACCTCACGGCCCTCACCTGACCAGCCCGCTGTGGCGTCCACACGCTTCTTCTTGGAGGGCGGCTCCTCCTGTGAGGTAGGTGGGGTGGTGAGCAGCCCCCGAGGCCGCCCCGCATGGGAGGGCAGCGTCCCCACAGTCCCCGCACCCACCTTGTCGGCAACCTCCCGGGCGGTGCCGGCCGGGGGCTCCTGCAGCTTTTCTGTGTACTTGAGGAGCAGGGAGTTGCCCAGGCGAGAGCCAAGGAACAGGTATCCGGGCTCCATGGTGACCATCTGAAGGCAGGACGGGGGTGAGGGCGGGGTCCAGTCCGGACCCGGGGCCGCCCCCCCGAGACCCCACTCACACTAGTGGTGAGGACGCTGGCGGCGGCCTTGTCGAAGTGGAAGGCGCGGACGCTGCGCATGCCGTCCGTGATAAGCGTCAGCACGTAGCTGCCGGGAGGGACACGCTGAGCTGGCGCGGGGGACCCACACCACCCGCCAGAGAGGACGGGGCTCCCTGGAGTGGGAGACTCACATCTCACCGCCCTTGAGGGAGATGACCATCTTGTCGTAGGAGATGAAGGCTGCCTGGGCACAGTCCAGGGTGATCCGCACGCCCTCCTGGGTGCCTGTGGTGGGGAGTCAGCCAGACCCAGCAGCCTCCCGCCCCTCCCCCCCCACACCCCTCGGCCCCGGCACCCCGACACTCACGCAGGGGGAAGGCAGTGGTGCCGGTGGTGAGGCTGTTGAGGGCCACGCCGTAGGGGGGGACGCTCTGGTTCAGGTACAGCAGCGAGTTGACAGCAAAGACCACCACCCCGCCTGGAGGTGGACACGCTGATGGGTGGGGCCCAGCGCTCTCCATACCCACCCCCTCCAAGCAGCCCCACCTCACCTATGGGCTTGGGCACGGCAAGGGCCTGGGTGCAGTCAAAAGGCAGGCTGGTGAGGGACCAGATGACAGGGTGGACCTTCTGCGTGATGTTCAGCGAAATGGCCACGATGGAGCACGTGTCCTGCCGCACAGCCACCCGCCTGGGACCACGACAGCGCGTCAGTCCCCAGTCCCGCCCCACAGAGACTCGCCCAGCTCCTCCCTCCCTCCCTCCCCTGGGGCGGGCCTCTCCCCGGGTCAGGGCCACAGCCATGGCCACAGCAGCGCAGGACCTCACCCAGGCCAGGTCTGGTTGGGCTCAAACAGGATGAGCAGGGTGGGCTCGTAGTAGCCGTGCAGGAACTGCAGGTCGACAATGTTGAGAAGCTTCTCGTCCAGGGCCCTCACGTCAATGATGTAGCTGGGCAGGAAGCTGGACCTCTGCCTAGGGGCAAAGGGCTTCAGCTGGGGAGGGGTACGGGGAGGGAACCCCGGCTCGGCAGCGCCTTGCCTCCCCTGCCCGGGCACTCACCCCTCACCCACGAGCCCCTCGTGCTCCTCGGCCAGGCTCTCCCTGCGGAAGGGAAGGACCACCAGCCGCGTGCCGTAGATGAGCATGGCCGCGCAGCGCCCGTCGGGGTCCACGCGCACCCGCGGTGTGTGCACGTTCTGCACAAAGCCGTCCTGCAGGGGAGGGGCATCAGGCAGGCCCTGGCAGGGGACCCCGCGGGGGGCCAGGGGGCGGGGCGAGGCAGGGGGTGGGGCGGGGCAGGGGCGGGGCAAGGCCTACCCGCAGCTCAGGCTCCTCAAAGTAGTGCAGAGACAGGGTCTTGAGATCGTGGGTGCCCGGGTCGTACTCCACTACCGACAGCTGGGGGCGGCAGGTCAGAACCGGGCCCGCCCACCGCAGCCCCCCCCCCCGCCCGGCTCCCGCCCCCACTGCCCCCCCCCCCCCGCTCCCCGCTTCCCACTCCCACCTTGGCATCCTTGAAGCTCAGGAGCAGGGCATCCCTCTTGGCGCCCGCCAGCTGCACGCTGGCCATGGACATGACGTTGCCGAAGAAAGAGAAGGAAGCCACCAGCTCCAGCTTTTCCCGGTGCTCCCGGTGGGCCTTCCCCTCTGCGGAGAGCCAGTGGGTAGGGATCTGGGCCGCGTGCCCCAGCCGCCAACCCCCAGGTGCGTGGCCAGGCAGCCACCCTGCGCTCACTCACCTGCGCTCCTGTCATTCTTGGTCGGCACCTGTAGGAGGGAGAAGGAGGGAGGACAGTGAGGGGCCCACCTCATGGAGGGACAGGAGAAGACCACCTAAGGCCGGCCCTGCAGCCAGGAGCCCCACGGGGCTCGCCACAGTGGAGCGTGCGACCAGACACTGCTGGATACGGCCGTGCCCACAGACTCACACTGGCATCTGGGGTCCCCAGCCCGCCCCAGGGCTCCTCCTCAGGAAGCTCCCCACCCAGCTTCCCCAGCAGCCGTCCCGACACGGGACGCACAGGGTCAAAGGATGGACAGCACTCTCTGTGCACCCCCAACCCACCCCAGACTCACCCTGGGCCCAGCCATGGCTGCCACCAGCTGCCAATGACTCGTGATTGCTATGAAGAAGGAACCCCGGCTCTGCTGACATGCCGGGCGCACCCCTGAGCCCGAACTGGGCGTGACGGTGACCCCAACACAGGGCTATGGCCCTTGCCCCATCTGTGTCCTACCGACTACCTTCCCCAGGGCAGGAGGGTGTCTCCAAGTGAGCCTGGTGACATTTGAAAGGATACTACACCACAACCAAGTTGCTATTCCAAGCATACAAAGTCAGTTTACCACAAGAATGCCCATTGCTACAAGCTACCAAAGTCTCAAAATGAAGGAAAAAATCATGTATTGTTTTCAATGGATATGAAAAGCATTTGATAAAATTTAGAGCCATTCACGATAGAAATTCTTACTAACCCAAGAATACAACTTCCGTAATCAAATAAAGGTCATCCACAGTAAATCTATAACGAGTGTCGCACGTGAACTACAATGTGAAATGAGGACTGGGCCTGGACAGCCTCTCCCCTCGCCAGACACGAGGTCAAGACCCAGAGACCAACTGCGATTCTGTACAGACGCAAGACACGGAGTAAAAACGTAAATCCATTGTAAGAGACATAGGGACATACTCAAATGGTCTAACGCACCACTGGCAACACAGAAGGACGACGGAGGAAGGAAAAGGACAGAACCCATAACTGAAGAAATGACCAAAAATATTCCGCTAAGAAGCATCGGCCTACAGATTCAAGGCCAGCCAGCGAGTCCCGAAGCAGAGGGTAAATGCAAAGCACGTCGCAGTTGAAGGACAGGAAACCAAAGACAAAGACAAGTATCGTAACAGTGGTCAGAGGCAGAAAGAGACAACACCTGCATACAAACTCATATTCAGGGACTTCCCTGGTGGTCCAGTGGTTAAGACCCCGCGCTCCCAATGCAGGGGGCCCTGGTTCGATCCCTGGTCGGGGAACTAAGATCCCACACGCGTGCCACAACTAAAAAGCCCGCATGCCGCAACGAAGACCCCACGTGCCGCGAGTAAGGCCCGGTGCAGCCAAAATAAATAAACATTTTAAAAAACAAACTGATTTTCAACAGAAACTACAGAAGCCAGTGCTTTAATGTGATGAAAGAAAAAAGTCAACCTAGAATTCTAAACCCAATGAAAATATCCCTCAAAAGGGAAGTTGAGGGCTTCCCTGGTGGCGAAGTGGTTGAGAGTCCACCTGCCGATGCAGGGGACACGGGTTCGTGCCCTGGTCCGGGAGGATCCCACATGCCACGGAGCGGCTGGGCCCGTGAGTCATGGCCGCTGAGCCTGCGCGTCCGGAGCCTGTGCTCCGCAACGGGAGAGGCCACAACAGGGAGAGGCCTGCGTACCGCAAAAAAAAAAAAAAAAAAGGGAAGTTGAAATAAAAACATTTGCAGACAAACAAAAGTGGAACAAGTTCACTGACAGCAGAAACTCTTCAAGAATTGCTAATGGAAGGTCTTCAGGCTGAAGACCCCAGAGGATAAAAAAAAGCTACAACCTACTGAATAGAATAAGAATCCACGAGCCTGTGGTGTTATAAAGAAAGGAATGAATACAGGGAGAAAGGAGAGCCCACCAAGAAGGTAGCAGAGAGGGTGGGGTCAGGAGAAGCACCACAGTCGCGTCCCCGTCACCATGGACGCTGACAAACACAATCACTGCTGCTGAAACTGGAAGAGGAAGGTCTGAGCAGGAAGACGGCATTTACCGTCTCAAAGTCCCAACATCCCAGTGGGAGAGCTGGCGGGCTGCCCACCCCACCGAGCCACCTGCGGCAGCACCCAGGGACTGTGCCAAGGAGCACCACAGGACGCGCTGGCCAGGTGTGACCAGGCCTGAACCACACCAGCACCGGCATCCCGGTTCCGACCACTGGCCTGTGGTTCTGCAGAGACTTTGGTATTGTCTGAACACACGTGACATGCTGACCTCTAGCAGCCACGGGGTCCCTGCCTGCAACCTATCCTCCAGGTCCAGGAAAAAAAGACAGAGATACGGCACAATGTTCACCTTTGGGACCCTGGGTGAGTGCACGCAGGAAATCTTTATGCTTTTGCAACTTTTCTGGGTCTGAAATTATGTAAAACCGAAGTGCTAACGACAGCAATAATGTTCTGCAGAGCTTCTAACCTACGCAGGGGCAAAACCTGTGACGATAGAACAAAGCGTGCGGGTCAAGAGGATAAAGGGTTACAAGGACTCCGTGTTGTTTGGGGAAGCTCAGTGGAGCCAGATTGTAATACACCACAGAGACCTCTTGCGGCCTGAAAGGTATCAGCTAATTAGAAAATAATGCAGGCTTCCCTGGAGGCGCAGTGGTTGGGAGTCCGCCTGCCAGTGCAGGGGACACAGGGTCGAGCCCTGGGCCGGGAAGATCCCACATGCCGTGGAGCAACTAAGCCCGTGCGCCACAACTACAGAGCCTGCGTGCCTAGAGCCCGTGCACCACAACAAGAGAAGCCACCGCGATGAGAAGCCCGCGCAGGGGTAGAGCCGGAGTAGACCCGGCTCGCCGCAACCAGAGAAAGCCCACGCACAGCAACAAAGACCCGACACGGCCAAAAATAAATAAATAAAATATAAATTAATTTTTTTAGAAATTCTTAAAAATAAACAAAATTACGCATTCTTGATTTGACTCTTCCATGTAAATCTCAGAATCAAGATTATGAAATCTTACAAGAAAGCTTATGGCAACTTTGAGAAAAAGGACATGGTTTTTGGATTCATCTGAAGAAGGTATGACATCTCTACAATATCGAGACTTCCCATCCATGATACATTTTCTATTTACTTGAGACCGTGCTTAATTTCAAGGAAGTGCTATCCACTTTCTTTCCTCCCAAAGGTCACAGCTGCCCGGCCCTGCAAAGCAGCGAGACCTGCTGCTCCCGCAGCTGCCTGGGGTCTGCTTCCCCCAGGACTGAGGGACCAGGCACACGCCCCACCCCCACCATCTGCTCCCCACTCTCTCCTTCCCTCCTGTCACCACGGCAGCCCCTGCACTCGCACTTGATTCTGGGAGCAGACGGAAGACAGCCTCCAGAGGGGGCTTCCCACCCGCTCTTGAATCCGGGCTGGGGGTGGTGCTCTGAAGGGCCGTCAGTGACAAAAGGGATGCTGTGCCCCCAGGGTCTGGCCCTGACCACGAAAGCAGCTCAACTACCTCAAGGCCGCCTGCCACGAAAACCAAGCCAGCCACGTGGAGAGAAAGGGGAGAGACGTGCCCTTCAAGTCACCCAGACAAGAGCCAGAGCTCACAGAGCAGAGGCCAGGCGTCCCCACGGTCCCTGCTGTGCCACCCAAGCTCCCGGCTGCCCACAGGTGTGCCACCCTGGCGACAGCGCTGTCTGAAGCTCCAGGGCGGGCTGTCCCGCAGCAGTGACTAGGCTGACCCCCAACACGCTCACCCCCCCGAGGACTCCACCCAGCCCGCACTGCATCTCCGGCTCCCACACACTCCTCTCTCTGGTGTAAGAGTAGGCAAACTTTCCTATGAAGGGCCAGGAGCAAGTGTCTGATTCAGGCTTTGCAGCCGCATCTACTCTGTCAAGGATCTTCTTGGAATCGTTTACAGCCCTTCAGAGGCGGGCGAGCTCCCCTGGATCTTGGTGGGCTGAGAGTGGGCTGTGCGGGGGGCCCTGCACAGGCAGCTCCTTCCCTTCGGAGAAAAATGTGCCGTCTCACTCCCCTTAAAACGTCCTGCTCTTCCTACCAGTTTCTGCTCCATTTCTTCTCTTCCCTTTGCGCAAACCTCTCCCAGGAAGCTGTCTCTGTCCACTGGTACTGACCCTCCTCCTGCACCAGGCTCTTGGCCTCACTGGCCCGCACCCCTGCCTGCCACCAGACTTCCTCGTCGGGGTCACCAGGGGCCTCCAGGCCTCAGGACCCACCTGAGGCTCAGAAACATGGGAGCCAGCATCAGGTCCCCAAACGCTGCCCTCCCTCGGCCGCCAGAACACTCTCTGGCTTGGGGGCCACCTCCCTGACCAAGCCGCTCCCGACCCATCCACGGCTTCTTCCCTTCGTCCTACCCCTTGATGCTGCGGCGCCCCAGGGGCCATCTTCGGGGTGATCGCAACCTGCTGCTACCGCGTCTAAACACCACCCACAGGCTGCAGATCCCAACCCTTCCTGGACATCGACTCCAGCTGTGGAGTGAGCACCTCAAAGTGCCTGTGGTGGCCCCAGCGGCTCCCTGCGCTGGAGGTCCACGGGGCCCTGACCACTTCTAGATCAGGTTACAAAAGACATGGGGCTTCCAACCCGGCAGACTGAGCCGTCCTCGGGGAGGCTGTGTGTGGTGCGCAGCCCTGTGGAGAGGCCACACGGTGAGGAACCGAAGCCTCGAAAGAAAGCAGAAAACACAACCCCAGTGGGGCCTTCAGAGGACGGCGACCCCAGCCGACGTCTCACTGCAGCCCAAGAGACCCTGTCGGGGCCGCTCCTGGCGTCCCACCCCGAGACCCTGTGAGGCACTGCCCGCTGCTTCATGCTGCTGAGCTTTGGGGCACCTTGTGATGCAGTAACAAGTAACTCCTACGATATCCAAAATGAGCTCCTGACCCCAGTCCCTACGCCCTCCCTGCAGCCTTCTCCCTTCTCAAGTGCCGCAACTCTGCCCTGCAGGTGCCCTGCAGGCGCTCAGACCGAAATTCCGACCCAGGCAAAGCCTCGACCCTGAAGATCCTCGGCATCGCCCTGGGCTCCTCTCCCCGGCCCACCCCACATCCCTCCGTCCTGACCCAGGCGCTTCCTGCCACCTCTAGCACCCGCTGCTCCTCCGCACAGCGGCCACAGCGACCCTGGGAGACACCGTCTGGTCAGCTCGCTCCTCTGCCCAAACCTTAACTCCCCATCTGCCTCAAGTCACCACTCAGTTCCCACAATGGCCCAGACGGCCGCGGTGCCAACGCCCCACCCCCGGCCCGTCACCCCTCTGACCCTCTGCTCTCACCGGCTCACTCCTCCCTCCCTCTCCGCCGCTGGGCTGGTCCCGGAACACTGGCCCCTACTGCCCTGGGACCTTCGGCTCTGCCTGGAAGCTCTTCTCCCCACACCATCCTCCTGGCCCACTCAAATCTCACCTCCAAGGAGGGGAGCTTTAGGCCACGCCTGGCTCCATCCCATCCTGCTGGGGGGCGCAGGCACTTTCGCCTCCAGCATGTGACGTGCTGGCAGCGTGTGGTCCGCCCCCCCAGCCAGAACCAGAGCGCCACCCCGGCGGTGGCGCTCTGAGGCAGCGCTCACCGACCCCTCCCAAGACGCTGTGAACCCGTTTGTAAAGCACATAACAATGTAAAAACTTCCAGCCTGTCTCTGCAAGTTGACTGAAAACCCGTCTCAGATTTAGTAACAGCAAAGATCCTCCTGTTCAGTGTGGAACCATATATATTTATTTGCAAAATTTCTTTTTCAGTTTTGACTGAAATTTTGACAAAAGCCAAGTACTGACCTCAAAACTGCTGTAGCGCAAAAGCTTAAACTAAGATTTTTTAATGACACGTATTCAGTCGCAAAGCTCTCACATCCTTGTATATTTCACTTGCTTTGTCACGTGTGAATTAGTACAACAGTACACACGTTTAACACAAAACAAACACCCATGTCCTGAGGTAGGTCCCCAGGAAGGTGGCGTCCTCCTGGCTGCCCTCTGGCCCTGTCCACCTGCTGCCCCGCAGACGACAACCCCTCCCACCCCACCTCCACTCTGCACCCCAGTCCAACCCCTCCCCCCTCCCCCCCCTCAATTACTTCTGGCCTGCACACAGGCCTTCCTTCTGCCTGGAACCTACCCCCTCCCCATCCTTGCGCCTGGCTCTTACTCCCGGCTCCTACTCCCCCTTCAAGAACAGATGAGAAGCCGCCTCCTGCAAGAAGTCCCCCTGGACCAAACCTTACACCTCCGGCAACCAAAGCACCCCTGTATCTCCTCTACTGATGGGTTCATCACACTTTACCGACCTCCGACCCACACCTACACCCAGCCTTGTTCTCTTTGCCAGGAAAGTTCTTCCCCCAACAAACTCCTACTCTGCCTAAAACAGGCTCCTCTGATCACTCATTCTCTCCTCCATTTCCTCAGCTGCCCCTTCTGCAGGCTGCAGTGTGTCTACAGGTGTGTTCGCACGTGTGCATTTGGTCAGCGGGTGTCCTCCTGCCCCAAGTTTTTCCAGGTTTTGTTCACTACTGCATCGCTACCACCTAGCACACAGCAGGTGTTCACGTAATTTGCTAAAAAGACGAAAGAGCAAATGAGACGCGCAGGGCAGGCCTCTGAGCCCGCCAGGCGTGGGAAGAGGTGGAGGAACGTGGCAGCGAAGAGAACAGGCTCTGGACACAACCAACCACGGGGCCCGTCTGGCCTGCCTCTCCGTCTGTACCGGGCAACCCTCCCGCGTGGCGCTGCGGCTGGAGCGGGCCTACCTACCTCGGCGTCGCGGTTGAGGCGGTACACGTAGAGCTGCGATGTCCCGGCCACCACGAGGTTGCGCTCGCTGTTGTTAAAAAAGTTGCAATACATCGAGAACTCGAGGCCGGTGGGCGGATGCGCCTGCTTGTATACGGCGTACATGGCGCCGAGCCCGAGCTGCACAGGGCCGGAAGGCGACAAGATGAGCCGGGCCGCCGGCGCACGACCCCAGGACCGCCCGCCCGCCGGCCACCCACCTAGCAGTTGGAGCCGGGTGGCGGGGGACCCGTACGGCAGCGAACACGGTCCGGAAGGGCCCGGAAGCCGCGCGCCGAGGTTCCGTGTTTCTGCGCTTGCGCAGTGCCGCCAAGGCGCACTGCCGCGGGGGCGACAGCGGCCCCTGGTGGTCTGGGGCGGCCTCGAGGCGCCGCCTCCGGAGCCCCGAAAACCGAGCTCTCTCAAGATCCAGAGTCCCACTGCGGGCGAACGCAGGAGCGGGTTGGAAGCTGGACGGGGGCTGAGGCGGCTCAGAGCCGCCGGTCAGGGCCCTGCCCGCCCCAGGACCTCAGAATGGGGTCACCGCTGAGGGTCTCGCCCGCAGGAAGAGGCGAGGTCTTAGGCGCCCTGCCGGGTGCCGAAGCCCAGCTCAGCCAGACGAGCCCTCGCAGTGTGGAGGCCGGGAGGGCAGGGACCCCCGGACATAAACACTCGCCAGATTACGCCCCGGCAGGTGCCGCTACTGTGGCGGACGCCCGACTAGTCCAGGGAGAGCTTCCTGGAGATGCCGTGTCCCGTCCCTGCTCAGTGATCCCCGCAGAGCGACCCCCCGACCCCCTCCAAAGCACGCGTACTCACGACGCGCGGCCCCGACTGGCACTGGCGGTCGCGTAGCTGCCGGTGGCCCCGCCGGCCCCTCTGCGGCGCTTTGCGCGCCTCTTGCCCACTGCTCCCTCCCGAGGCCTGGCACAGCTGCCCACTTCCAGGGCCTTGGAGCCAGGACCATGCACAGCTAAGCAGTCCTCTCCTCACTTGGCAGGGACTCGCCCTAGGTACCCGCGAACAGGTCTGGGATTTAGAAACAGAATTTTTTTTTTGGTCCCCCCGCGCGGCTTGCGGGATCTTAGTCCCCCGACCAGGGATCAACCCGGGCCCCTGCAGTGGGAGCGCGGAGTCCTAACCCCTGGACCGCCAGGGAAGTCCCAAGAAACGGAATCTTAGGAAATAAAACAAGAAAGTATAGTCACAGCCGAGAAAATGGCATAGAATATGTGTTCATGTTGCAGCCAGATGCGCTCACTTGCTCATTTCAGCAACAAGGCTTCAAATCTGGACCCTTGAGTGGTGGACAAAGGGGTCACTTGGATGCCTGGGCAGGTGTGTGACCCCTAAGTCACAGCAAAGCCCTTTAAAAGTCATAACAAAACTGAACCCTGAAAAGAGGGGTAGGCTGGGGCAGAGCTTACCCTGAGCAGGAGAGAACACCCGCAGCCCATTTCTCTAGGAGCCCCGCGCCCTTTCCTAGAATTCCTGCGACGTGTAATTGTGTCAGCCGAGCCTTTGTGGGGAGCCTGCCTCCCATACTTGCTATTTTATGTAATGTATTTATATGTATTTGTAGATGTGATAGAAGTCTTGGGGGAGTGGGGGCCAGCTGCTACTCTCCCCACTCAAGCCCCTTCTTGCTGTAGCAAAATAAGCCCCCTATTCCCCTTTTCCCTTCAGGCCTTCTATTAATACATAGCCCCCTGGCAGGCTGGTTTAAGGCAGTTTGGGTATTGGGGTCAGGTACCAATGAAGAATCACGACTTACCTCGCTCCCTTGTAAACCATTATTTGAGTTTTCGTCCTCGTGTAATTACTTTATTCCTTGACTTTTTTTCTTTTTTTTTTTTTTTTTTTTTGCGGTACGCGGGCCTCTCACTGTTGTGGCCTCTCCCGTTGCGGAGCACAGGCTCCGGACGCGCAGGCTCAGCGGCCATGGCTCACGGGCCCAGCCGCTCCGCGGCACGTGGGATCTTCCCGGACCGGGGCACGAACCCGTGTCCCCTGCATCGGCAGGCGGACTCTCAACCACTGCGCCACCAGGGATGCCCTATCCCTCGATTTTTGAGAAACTGGTCCTTTTGTCATTTGTCATGTTTCCCTCCCTCCAAATCTTGATCTGGGAATAGCAGAGATATAGCCCCCGCCCCACCCCCACCCCTGCCCAACATAAAAGTGGTACCTGTTTGTCTCCATACAGAGCAGGGACTTCTCCTTCTGTTCTGGTCTTGACCCCAGAGACATGCCTTCCTCCGGCTGACCACTTTTAAATAAGCTGAATTCACACTCAGAGATATTCAGCCTGTCAGCCCCAGAGACCTGCCTTCCTCCGGCTGACCACTTTTAAATAATCTGAATTCACACTCAGAGATATTCAGCCTGTCAGCCCCAGAGACCTGCCTTCCTCCGGCTGACCACTTTTAAATAATCTGAATTCACACCCAGAGATATTCAGCCTGTCAGCCCCAGAGACCTGCCTTCCTCCGGCTGACCACTTTTAAATAATCTGAATTCACACTCAGAGATATTCAGCCTGTCAGCCCCAGAGACCTGCGTTCCTCCGGCTGACCACTTTTAAATAACCTGAATTCACACTCAGAGATACTCAGCCTGTCAGCTCTCCTTTTAAAAAATCAAAGATATGCTTTTGTCTCCGTGAAAGCATGTCTCCAAGCAAAGGCGCCTCTATTCCGGTCGTCCTGAACCAGGTGGGTGACTGCTTCAGAGGTTTTCTCTTTTGCCCAAACTCCACCTAATAAAGTTCTGATAGCATGGAAAAAAAAAAGATAACAAAAACTGTAGCCAGAGCCACGTTGAGGGTGTACTAGAGGAGGGAGCAGGGGCAGAGGTGGGGTTGTGGCCAGAACACTAACTCTCCTCGTCCAAGTCAGATGGGCATAGTCATGGCACCCACAGCGCAGGGCATCTGTGATGGGTAAACAGCTCAGTGGCCACAGAGCCCTCAGACTCGAGCCTGGCATGTGGCAAGCGCCCTGACAAAGGAATGAGAGTTTGTGTGTGGGAGAGAGGCGGTCGGTGCAGAGAGAGGCAGAGATACTGAAGGAGCGCAGTCCTGGGAGAGCAGCAGCGGGTGGGGTGCAGCTGCATTCCAGTCACACAGGAGGAGAAGGTGGGCGGAGGGACTGGGAAGTTGTAGGGCTGCCAGCAGGAAAGCAGATGTGGGCCTGCCTGGTGGACGCACTTCTTCAATGGGAAATTTAGGGAGGCTGTCAGTGGAAGTGGTGGCTCAAAGCTGCTCGAAATGGACAGTGATGGGCTGGAGGATGGTCCAAGGCTGGGGGGTGGGAGGGGTGATGGGGCTGCCAGTACAAGAAGCCAGTAGAAGCTCACATAACAGATTCTTCCCTAGAGACTTCAGAGGAGCACAGCCTGCTGCCCCCTCGATTTCAGACTTCTGCCTCCAGAACTCGGAGAAAATAAATTTCGGACGTCCTAAGGCACCCAGTGTGTGGTGGGCTGTGCTACAGCCCTAGGAAACTACCACATGGGGACTCTGAGGATGGACACTTCTGCCGAGGACAGTGGAGCAGAGCAGTAGAGGCCCGGGCCTCACGGAGGGTTGCCACACACCCTGGTCTGATTATCTCCAGGCCCATTTTTCATGAGAGAGAAACAAGCCCTCACCTGTGTAAATGCTGCTGCTTGTTTTGTTTTTTCTGCTACAAGCAAACAAATTTGATTCCTGATTGGATCCCAGGTCCTCCCTGCGGCCCTCAGACCCTGGCCCATTTCTCTGGCTTCTCTTGCCATGCATTACAGATGAGGGGACTGAGGATGGCTACTTGGAGGTCCCTGAGCTCAGCTATACTGGCTCCTCATCAGGCACCAGGCACTGCTATGGGGAGAGATACTGCCCCACCTGTCGACCTTTCTTGGTGGGAGACCCTTCCCTCCCAGCGAGGTGAGCAGGCTGGGCTCCGAGCACAAGTATCTTTATTGAAGATGGGCACTGGGGCTCTCCGGGTGGCTGCGGTTTCTAAGGGGCTGAGATAGTGCAGGGCCAGGAGCCAGAGTCAAGGGCTGAGACTGGGGCAGAGGCTATCAGAGTGTGATATTATCCTCATACAGCGACAACAGCAGCAGGACGGTCCAGCCACCCAGCAGGCCCACGTTGTGCAGCAGGAAGAGGAGCCAGGGCCGCCGGTCCCGCACGTTCAGCATGGCCGGGAGCTGCGGAGGAGGTGGGCCCTGGGTCAGAAGTCAGCTCAGAGCTCCTGCTCAGCTGCCGCCCACTGCAGTCCCCTCCCGCACTCCGCACTGACCATGTCGCAGAGCGCCACGTAGAGGAAGAGACCAGTGGCTACCGCCAGGATCCAGGTCTCGCCGTCTTCGCCGACGCCTACCGCGAGCGCCACGTAGAGGCCGATGAAGGCCGTGAGCCCCGAGGCCAAGTTCAGCAGCAGCGCCAGGCGCACCGACAGCCCCGCGTGCAGCAGGGCCGCGAAGTCCCCTGGGGCGGGAGGGGCGGGGTCAGGCCGAGAGCCCCGCCCACCCCCGACAGACCTCGCCCCGCTCCGATAGTCCCTCCCAACTGTCCCGCCAACCAACCAACCGCACCCCAGGCAGGCCCCGCCCCGCTGGAACCCCTCGCGGCTCACCCAGCTCGTGCGGCACCTCGTGGCAGAACACGGCCAGCGAGGTGGACAGCCCTGTCTTCCAGGAGGAGGAGAAGGCGGCGCCCACGGCTAGACCGTCGGCGAAGTTGTGCACGGCGTCTCCCAGCGTGATCATGTAGGGCAGCAGTCTCAGCTCTGCGGGCGCGGCCGGCGTGGGTGGGCATCTGCCTCGCACCTCCTCGCCCCCGCCCCCCACCCCGCGCCGGTGCTGCGCACCGAACCCCTGGCACCCAGTGCTTCCGGGGCCTCCCTCAGGGCTCACCTGGGCTCAGTCTCCGGGGCTCCGGGCTCAGCAGTTCGGGGCTCTCCTCCGCCACCTGTGGGGCGGGGGGGGGGGGATGCGGTCCGCGTAGATGAGCCTCTGGGCGGGGAGGTGAGGAGGGGCTCGCGGAGCTAGGTCCTCAGCTCAGGCCAGGGGCAGAAGCCTTGGAGTGGGGGCTGGGAGTGCAGACAGGGCTCCGCGTGGGGTAGGGACGTCCGGTAAGAGCCAGCTCACCAGGTCTGCGCGCGAGCCCTCGTGGGGCTGCTTGGGAGGCCGGAGATCGCTCGGCGCTAGCTGCAGGGACACGCCATGGCTGTGGCCGCCGTGACTGTGGCCGTGGCTGCAAGGCCCGTCCTTTCGGTCCTGCGGGGACAGCGCCTCAGGGTCCACCACGCCTCCCCCCCTCCTCCCCACACCGCGTCCAGCCCCCATGCACCTGACCTCCGGGTCCAGGGGCAGCAAGAGGTTGAAGAGGCTCTCGAACAGGAAGAAGGCATAGAGACCACCCAGCGCAGCTAGGAGGCGCCAGGTGGGCTGCGAGCCAAGGCCTTCGCCATCATGCGAGTGCAGCCCCAGCACCTGGGGGGGCAGAGGGCGCTGGGCCAGTTGCCCCAGGGCCTCCACCCCCCAGACAAGGAACTAGGGGTTAGGGGTCAGGGAAGGGTCCCAGGAGGGTGTGCCTGGAAGGAATTCTGGGTAGGCGAGTCCCTGGTGGGGGAGGGAGGGTCCTGGCGGGCTGGGGGCCAACCTGAGGCATCAAGTGCAGAAGGGCGTCGCCTGTGAGCGCGCCCACAGCCATGCTCAGGAAGGTCTGGATGATGTAGTGGGTAGCAGTGCTGCATTTGGTGCAGGTGAGCAGCAAGAGCCCGAAGACGGAGCTGAGGCAGATGAGCAGTGTAGCCAGCGAGCCGTATAGGTACCCTGGGGGGGACACAGCCTCAGCCCCCCAGCCCCCGCTTCCCAGGGAAGGGTGTCCAGGTGGGGTCCAGGAGCGAGCAAGACCCGCCAGGGCCGCTCCCGCTAGCCCTCCGGCCTCGAAACCCCATCCTCTTCCCTTTCAGGCCCCCATATTCCCTGCTACCCCTCTACGCCAGCCCTGGCCCAGCTCTCCCCGCCCCTCCCAAACCCAGCGGCCACTTCCTCCTCCCTTTTCGGTTCCTCCTCCATGCTGCCAGGCCCCTGGGCACAGCCAGGCACAGCTGGGGAGGTGGGCACTCACTCTGCACCTGACTGAGCTGGTCCTGGGTGGGCTGCTCAGGCTGGGGGCTGCAGGCCCCACTCAGTTGCTGCTGGAGCAGGGCAGGGCTCAGCTGGGCCCAGGCCTCCGGTGTCACCCCAGCCTGCTCAGACAGCCCATACACAGCCATCACATCTCCAGCACTCAGGCAGACCTGGGGGGGGTGACAGGCCTGGGGGTCAGGGACCTGAGCAGACTGGTGGGACCCCACCTCTCTCCAAGACTAGGGCGCATGGACTGCTCACTGTGTCCCACATGCTGGAGCTGCTGTTGGGGGTGGCAGGGGGCACAGGGCCCTGGCGGTTGGCCCCCTCTCCCCGATGACCGTGGTCACTGTGGTCACCATGGGTCTCGGTCTCTCCGCCCACCCCCAGGCGCTGCATCAAGGCCTCCAGCTCTGGCAGGGAGGACAGAGTGACAAAGTTTGTGTGGGCTCCAGCCCTGCACTCCCCAGGGGCACCGATGCTGGGGTTCAGGGCACTCCCTGCCCAGTGGCCCAGCTCAGGCCTCACCAGCCAGTGTGATGTTGGGGTTCTCGCTGCTGTGCTGCCGGAACACGAAATCCACGAAGTACTGAGGGGTCGGCAGGGCTCGGAAGCAGGACCCGCTCCTGACGTGGTCCAGCAGGGCAGCCAGGACTGGGCCGGGGCTGCCGGGAGACCCCACCCCCGCTGCTTCCTCCAACAGCTGAGGCAGGTCTACACAGGCCTGGGGAGGAGCTGGACCTCAGTCTCACTGGCAGTGTGGACTTCCTGGCCTCTAGCTCTGTCATTGCCCCTGGTGCCCCCTGGACTCCAGTGACTCTGGAGCAGCTTCCTGGGAGCACCACTTCTTCTTGTTCACCTCAGACCTGGGCTGGGCCCCTCCCCTGCTTGGGGCCCCTCCCTGGTACCACAGGCCTCCCCCTTCCTGGCCCAGTGGGTCCAGGCCCCCACCTTCCCCCCAGGGCTCCTCCCTGTAGCCCCGGGAGCTTTCTCAGACTCTGTCCAGGGTCAGGGCCCCTCCTGGGGCTCCTGCAGCCCTGCCCTACTCAGTGGGGAGCGTCCATTTGTGATTCCCCCAGCCCAGACTCCCCCAAGTGCCCAGAAAGGCGTTGAGGCCCAACCCCCTAAGGGGTCCCCCTCCCCCCAATCCCTCCTGGCTCCTCTTCACCCACCACCCCTGGCCAGCCCGCCCGGGCCCCCACCTCCGCAGAAGTGGGCCGGCCAGCGGCCTGGGCCTGAATCTTCTGCAGCAGCCTGGTCAAGCCTGGGGTCAGGGCCTCAGGGCTCTCGAGCAGGGCCAGGAGCTGGTCGGCGCGGGAGGCCCAGCGGCCAGCCCGGACATCCGCACAGGTGCCCTCCGGGTTGCTGAGGTAGAGGGCGGCGGCAGCGCTGAGGCGGGCGATGTGCCTGGGCTCCAGGGCCTGAGCGGAGTGGAGCCCTGGCTTCTCAGGCCTGCCCAGGGCCAGGGCGTCTTCCACAGACAGGCACTGTGGGCAGAGACAGGTGGGCGGGGGCCAGGTATCTGTGGCCCAGGAGCCGCCCCCTTCCCTGCGGGGGCCTCACACAGGGACCACCATCCTCTCCGTCCCTCTCACAGCGACACCCCTCCATCACCTGCTCACTCACGCGCTCTCCCCACCATCTCTCCCCACCATCCCCCCCCAATGACAGGACGGCGCGTGCGCATACGTACACACACGCATACGCGCACCCCACACACACACACACACACACACGTACACACAGGGGTCCCGCCACCTCAGGGTGGTTTTTTCCTGGAACCACTGCCACTTTGCTGGCCTGGGGGCTGATGGGGTGGGGGTGGGGCAGCCCTGGGGTCCCGGAGCCGCGGGTCCCTACACGCCACCGTCCCACCAACAGGGAGGGCAGGTGGGTCTGAATGCGGAGTCGGGGAAGGTGGGCTCGGGCCTGCAGGCAGCGCCCGAGCGCCAGGCCACTGCACTCGGCCCGCCTCCTGGAGTTTGCCCGAGCCCTTTGCCGCCGGCCCTCGGGGTGGAGCGGCGGGCTGGGGTTGGGGCCGGGGGACCCGTCGGGTGGGGCCGTTACCTTTCCACACGGCCCGTCGGCGCAATGCACACGGACCGCTAGTGTATTTAACAGGCTGCCCAGCGCCTTGCGATCCAGAACACCCCGGCCTGAGGACAGCAGGGTCAGTAGACGGGCAGGTGGGGTCGCCGTCCCGGTCAACGCCAGCACAGCCATCAAGGCCAGCAGCAGCCCCGGCTTGGGCCCGGCCGGGCCAGCCAAGCTGCGGCCCCCGGGTGCTCTGAGTTCCAGGGAGGCCATGGTCGCCTGGGTGGCTGCGGGCCCCGTGGGCTGCCTGGTGCCAGACTCTGGGCTGGGCTGGGACCCGCCCGCCCCGGCGAGGCTCTCCAGGCATTTCCTGCGGGGCCCTGTGATTGGCTGCTGGAGGTGTCGCAGGTTAACCATTCCAGGTCCTCCCCGAGCGAGCGAGCGAGGTGCTGCTGCCCCCGGGGGGCGAGCCCGGGCTGGACTGGGCGGCCCACTGAGCTGTGGCCCCCGGCCACCCACTCTGCTCCCGCAAGGATCTTGTTACCGAATGCAAGTCTGTGTGCCCGACACACAGTGAGGCCAAACAAACCGAAACGTCGGAGTCTGGAGCAGAGACGGGTTTACTGGGGGGCCGAGCAAGGAGAATGGGTGGCTCGTGTTTAAAAACCCTGAACTCCCCGATGGTTTCTGGGGAGCCTTTAATAGGCAAAATTTGGGGTGAGGGCAGCAGGGCATGTGACTTTCTCGGCGGTGCTCTGGGGTCCCAGCTGGTAGTCGCCATCTTCCACCTGGGTGGGGGCCTTAGTTCTGGCAGGAGAGCTCCAAGGGGAGCCAGGACCTTGCCCCAAGGCTGTAGTTTCTTGACTGCCCCTCCTTTGTTTCTGCATCCCCTCCCTTCCCTGATTAGCAAAGATTTGAACCTGCCCTTTGGAACTCAGGGAAGGTCTTAGGGGGCTGAATGAAGCCCGTTTCCTACAAACAAGAAACGGGGGACGAGGGAAGGATTTGTACTCAGGAGGCCGCCCAGGGTCCTGCTCAGTTTCAATTCCCCCCCCCCCTTTTTTTGGTACTCCTCAGTCTTGAGGGGAACAGGTGTCAGACAAGACAGGGAACAAGATTTGCATAGAGAGGCTGAGGAGGAACTTGGCAGAGGAACTCGGTTTTAGGGGAGCTCCGTTTCAGTGTGGGTGTTGCTTCCCGGGGCCCTCTCTCTGAGAGCTGCCCCCAAGCCAAGGGGGCCTGGCGCAGAGGTTCCAAGACACCACTACAGGCCCGGTCCCCACATCCCACCTGAAAGCCCCCACACGGCCCCGCCCCACTCTCCTCCCTGCAGCATCCCCAGCAGGGCTCCCGCAGCCCCCTGGCTCAGGCAACTTAGACACCCCAGAGCCTTCGAGGGCCTCCCTGGGCGTGGGGTCCTGAGCTGCGATGGAATTCTGTGCTGAAATTCTTGCGGGGGCTGGAATCCGAGGGAATTGAGATAAGGTGCTGGCTGAGTCATGTGCCCCTCACCAAACCCTCCAGGGGAAACTCCCCAGGAAATGGCCAAAGCCCCACACAAACAAGAGCAAAGAGGAGGCTGGGCGCCCTGCCCATACCCCCCAGCTCACCGGCCAGTGAGGGGCTCCTGGGCCCTGAGGGCAGCAGGAAGCAGGAAGGGGTCACTAGGCTCAGGGAGAGGGGGAGAACTGTGGCTCCCGGCCCTGCCCCTCCCTGCTGCCTCCTGCTCCGGCCTTTGAACTTCTAGGCCTTATCTCTGCCTAGTTGGCAGTCTGGGGAAAGGGGCAGACCCCAGGGAGCTAGCCAACCCCAGTCTCGGGGCAGCCTTGCCTTCTAGAGGGAGTGTGTGGGTGGCTCCTTCCACACCTGGTTGGACCAACTGCTGACCCTGACCCTGTCCCTAGGGGGCGTGGTTGGGGTGGGGGAGGAGAGGCTCCAGGGGAGCTGGGAGCTCGGGCCCCAGGACTCTGTCCCCACCATCCTGTGCCACCCAGGGCGGGGCCTCAGGCTGAGGACGGTGTCCTGGGCCCGAGTTCAGGTGTGGCTCCTGCCCTCTCACCCACACACATGCTGGGTGGCACTGCAGTGTGACCTCGGTGGGGCCTCAAGGGCTATCAGGCAAGGGGAGGGGATGGGAAGAGTCTGCCAGGGGTTCAGATGACTCCTGGACCCCTGAGTCAATGAGGAGGGAAGCTGGAAAGATTTGGGCTACCCCCCGCCCCCAGTTGTTGGGCCCAAACTGGCCTTTTTCCTACCCCACCTTGTCAGGGCCGGGGCTGGCTGGAGCTGAGCCTGGCACCAAGCTGCTGCCTCAGGTCATCCACTGCTCAAGGCCTGCTTAGCTTCAGGGAAAAGGTCTCAGCCCAGCCGTTCAGGTCCCCTGGTGGAGGCCTGGCACGCAGCTGGCACCCCCTCGGGCCCCGGCACCCCCCTGCGTGGGCCCACGTTTCCCTGCTTCGTGTTCCCCCAACCACTTACCCATGCCCTCCCTTCCTAGCCCAGGGCAGTCGCAGAGTGTGTCACCAACTCCCCTGCACATCTGCCTGTCGCCCGCCAGCGCTGGGCTTATCCCCAGGCCCCTCCTGCATCAGTCCGTCATCCAGCAAGCGCCAGACACCCGCATTCGTCGCAGGATATTCACAGAAGCCCAAAGAGGGAAGCAGCCCAAGGGATCAGCGGGTGAACAGATAAACAAATATGGTCTAGACACACCACGGAATATTACTCAGACGTGAAAAGGAAGGAAATCCTGTCTCGCTAAAACATGGATGAACCTTGAGGGCATTATGCTAAGCGAAATGAGCCAGTCACAGAAGAATGAATTCTGTGTGATTCCATTCCTGCTTCGAGGTTTCGGGGGTCGTCAGAATCCAGGGGTAGAAGGTAGAATGGCTGGTGCCAGGGGCTGGGCGGGATAGGGAGCTGTTTAGCGGGGACAGGTCTAGTTTAGGAAGACGAGAGGATCCTGCAGACAGATGGTGGCAATGAACGCACGATGTGGTTAACGCACCCAATGCCGCTGAACCCAGAAATGTTTCAGGTGGCCAACTTCATGTTTTACATATTTCATTGCAATAAAAAATTAAAATAGACCCAAACAACCCTCCCTGGCCCTTTGCCCCCTCAGCTCCCTTGACAGCAGGTCGCGGGGACTCAGGCACTGGTGGCCTCTCCCAGGCTCCACTGAAGCCTCACCCCAACCCACACTGTTGTCAAAGTCACCGAGAGCCCTGCGGGCCAGACTCGGCAGGGCTCTTCCTCGGCTCGGTCCGCCCTGGAGCTCACCGTCCTCCACACCTGGGCCTCTGGTCTCCTCCCCAGGCCCCGGTCGCCCCTTCTTCAGCTCCTGCATTGATGCAGCGCCAGTCCTGCCCCTCGGGTAGAATTCCTGGCACCCGTGATAGCATGCCTTCACCCCAGACACCAGTCTTCACCCTTGTCTATGGAACTCCACCCGCTGGTGTCCAGCCACGCACTTGACAGTCCCCCTTGACCATCAGAGAGCCAAGTCCAGCTCAGCCTGTGCACACAGGGCCCCTCCTCCCCAGGTGTCCACATTTCAATAGGAGTTTCCACCCCTCCAGGTGCTCAGGCTCAAGCCTGGTGTAACCCCGGAGTTCTCATTCCACCGCTGCGTCCAGCAGACTGTGGGCGCCACACACAGCACGGTCCACACCCAGAAGCTGACGGTCTCTCCCCTCACTTGCTGACTCTGCTCTTCCCCCTAACACATCAGAGAGATGAGGGCCTCTGCTCTGAGTTCCTCACTGGCATCTGGGGCTCCTGGGTACAATCCCAAGTCCTGACCCACCTTCCAGCCCCGTTTCCCACCCGGCTTCCCACACCCTTCCTCCTTCCCCAGGGAGCCCTGCTCACTTCTCCTGGACCTTCTGTTCAATGCTGAGAGCTGCTCCTGACCACCCCGTATGCAATGGCAGCCTTGGACCTCCTCCATCACCACTCGAGATACCACACACTTTATTTGGTTGTCTCTAGAAGCCAGGTACAAAGTACCACTAAGAGAAAATGCTACGATGAAACTCTGGCGTGTCCCTTATCCCAGCACCACAGCTGCTAAAACTGGAACCCACCCCCCTGGAACCCAGAGCCTTGGTCTCTGGTTTGCTGCTTGCTGTCTGCCCCAGAGGATGAGGACGCAGACATGAACCCCGTGGGGCCAGGCAGCTTCCAGCACTGACGGCACAAGGCCTTGGAGCAGGCGTTGCTTCCCCACCAGGCTTTGGGCAAGGCCAGCTCTGGGGCTCCCGTGGCGTCTGCCAGCTGGGCCTTGCTCCCGGGTGAGGGACACCCTTGGTGGCAGGCAGGAGGACAAGCTGTGCTACTGTGAGCTACCAACCGGCGCTCCTGTGAGCCACCGCACAAGGATGGGCCCTGCTGCAAGGGTGTCAGGCTCTGCGCCGACCTGGCCAGCTGGGCCGCCGCGCTGCCTAAAGCTCTCAGCTGAGAGGTGGGGGAAGGTGTGGCAGGCAGATGCAAGCCTACCTGGCCTGCGGGGAGGCGCACCCCTGCTGGCTTGCCAGGCCGTGCCCACCAGGGAAGGCGCTGCGTCTAAAGTGCCACTGAGGCTCTTCCCTGATGAATGGGCTGCGTGCTCCCGAGGCCCAGAGGGCAGACAAACAGGCAGGGCGGGCCTGGGGCGGGCGGGGGGCGCCCACAGCAGCAGGGAGGTCAGAAAGCATCTTTATTGGGGGAGCGGGCTCTAGGCCACTGTGCATGGCAAAACGCTTGCAGACGTCGGGGGAAATGGGACCGTCGCAGAAGGTGGGGGTAGGGAGGCTGGGCTCAGGCGTGCAGGAAGCGGTTGAAGGCGTTGTAGGCTGATTCCAGGTCGAAGAGCATCTGGCGCACCTGGGAGTCGTCCAGCTCGTCTGAGGCTGACATGCCACTCAGGGTCTGCAGCCTGTGGGGCACAGAGCACAGAGCTGGGCTGGGGCAGGTGGGGGACTACGGGGCTGCGACGGACAGGCGGCTCAGCAGGGGACACTCACCACTGGCTGACCGTCTGGCGGCCCTCGAAGTCAGGGGGCAGGTGGCTCATGCGGTGCATGGTCTCCATCAGCTCCCGCAGGTCGGGCTGGATCTGCAGAAACACTACCGGCTTGGACACCGACCCTGGTTCCCCTGCCCCCACCCCCGACCGCCCGGGAGCCGCACCTCGTCCATGGCCCGGATCTCCAGGCGCAGCTTGTCCATCACTGTGATGAAGAGCTGGCGGCAAGGGTGTGTGTGAGATGACATGGGCCCCCGGCAAAGACCCCCGCCAGCCTGGTCCTCTGCAGGGCCGGGCCCGGGGCAGCACCAGCCGGCCCTCCCCCTCCGCAGCCTCAGCCGTGGGGTCACGTGGGCCCTAAGCCTGACCCTGCAGCTGAGGAGCGGTCAGTGGGTGGGAGCCCTGGGCACATCCCACGTGGGCCTTGGGATGGGAGGGGCCTCAGGGGGTTTCCCGGACGCTGCCCAGGAGGACTGCCCGCCCCCCACTCCAGCTACTCTGTGCACCGCGGGGCTGTGGGCACGTGGCCCTCCCGCCTCCGCACCGAGACCACATCGGCAATGCAGCGATTCAGGTTGCCCTTGTCGTCCTTGATGGTGATGGGCCGGTCCTCCTTGATCCTCTCCATGGCAAGCGGGCAGTCCAGCTGAGGGAGGGCACACGGTGCTGGGCCTCGCGGGGCAGCCCAGCCCCAGCCCAATGGCCTTCATGCCCACGCCCACCTCCGCCCCTCAGGGTGGAGGGGCCGCTCACTCACTCGGAACTTGCGGCAGAATTCATCGATGGAGCTGATCTCTGACCCCTGTACCTGCCGGAAGGCAGCTTTGTACTGGACTAGGAGCCGTGAGCAGGCCGCAGTGTACCTGGGGGGAAGGGTCAGGCTGCTGCCCTCAGCGCCAGGCCAGCGCCGCTTGGCACATCCTGCTTTCCCTCCGCCCTTCCAGACAGGTGGCATCTCACACGGAGGGCTGGGTGAAGGGCCAGGGATTGGCCATCGAGGACCGAGCCTTCCCACTTGGTTTATACAAAAAAAGAACTCTGGAAGGTGGCGGGAGGTGGTAACGGCCAAAATATGGCTGCCACACGGACCTGGCCTGGACTGTGCAGGTTGGCCCCCAGCCCAACACCAGGCAGAGGCCCAGCAAGACCCCTTGTGCCCGCTCCTCGGGCCATGTTGGCCGTGCCTCCACGTTGACAGCTCGTGGTCCTATGGGGGAAGGGCTGCTGCACCGAACAAAGGCCCCACATACCAGCTGGCTGCCAGGCCTGGCCAGCGGCACCCCACGGACTGACTGCCTGTGCCACCCTGCTCACCTTCTATGCCTTTGCACCGATGAGGCCCCAGGTAGCAAAGCTGGGGCAGAATGCTGCCGCCAGGGCGCTGGGCTCCCCTCCCCCCAGAATGCTGGGCTACTGCCGCCAGGGCGTCCCTGCCCGAGATGGTACCAAGGCCGCCAGCACCTAAGCGACCCTCCTTGCGCTGGGTGGGCCTCAGACCCCCGCCCCCGCTCCTTACTGAGCGCCCCAGCCCTGGAGGGCAGAAACAAGCTTCCAAGTACGGGTCGGTGGTGCAGGGAAGCGGGCTCTCACTCGTTGGGGCTGACGCAGTCCTTGATGTACGCCTTCTCCAGGGCCTGCATCGTCTTCACAACTGCAAACAGCTCTGCCATGTTGTCATACCTGAGGGGGCACATCCTTCAGATGCGGCCGCCACGGCAGGGAAGCCAAGGTCCCGGAGCCTAGGGTGCCAGTCCTACCCAAGGTGCCGCTGAGGCAGAGCTCCGTGTCTGGCTGCCCCTCTCACCCCACCCCTGGCAGAGGCTTCTTGGGACCCGTTTCCCTGGGCCGACCCCATGTCCTTCTGACCCTCAGTATGGGGGAGGCAGGCAGCCTGGGTGCTGGACTCACTTTTCCCGCTCACGGGCATTCTTATACAGCTTCACTTCCTGTTGGGGAGACAGGGCGGAGGGTCAGCCAGCAGCACCACAGTGGCTGTGGGGTCCCGGTGAGGACCACGCAGATAAAGACTACTGGCCAGCGCCGCCAGGCAGGTGCCCGCCGCTCACCTCATACAGCTCCGGCTTGTTTCCAGGGGCTGCGACAGAACAGGCAGACAGCTGGCAGGCTGCTTGCGAAGGTCACCCTGGCAAGCTTGTCCAGCGCCCTGGCCCAGCCCTGTCTCAGCGCCCCTCCCAAGGCCTCCCCTGGGCTATGTCCCAAAGAGCCCAAAGGGAGCTGGGGGAATTTCAATCTCAGCATTCCCATCAGCTTGACCTCTGACCTGAGCAGAGGACATGCCTCTGGGTCCAGGGGGCTGTGCGCCAGGGCTGGTCCTCCATCCCACCTGTTTCTAGGCTACCTTGCTTACGATGCAGTGATGGGCACACACGTTTGTCACATGCTCTGTCATCTTTTTCCTGGCTTGAGGACTGTGGGATACCTAAGACCCCCTGAAGTTCCAGCCACACTAAAGCTGTCATCTCTGCGCCCAGCTGACCCCACCTGGAAGAGGTCTCTGGGCCCCTGGCCACTACCTGAGATCTTGCGGGGGCGGACACTTACAGACCTCCCAAATGCTCCGGCCACCACTCCCATCAGCCTCTGCCACAGAGGTTGAAAGCCTAGGCTCTCTGGGTCCCTGGGCCCAGCTTGGGCCACACTCACCTCCCATGCCAGGAGTGGCTGGGATCCCGTGAAACATCCTGCAGGCTCAGGTGGCCACAGCAGAGACCTAGGGAGCAGAACCAGTGCTGACGCAAAGGTGACCCCCTAACACCCCTGAGGGCTGGGCCTCATGAAAAGCTTCCCCACCCTCAGCAGAAACAAAACCAGCAATGAACACACAGCGTGCTGTGCACTGTGCTGGGAACACCGAGCCACCCTGGAGGCTGCCAGGAGGAAGCAGGTGCAGGTGAGCATCTCAGGAGTGAGCAATGGCGGGCTGGCAGAGGGGGTGGGGTGGGGAGTGGCGGCATGGTCAGGGCAGGTTGCTCTGAGTCAGGTGACCAGGAGAGGAAGGGGCTGCAGCTATCAGATGAGTGACCTGGATGAACGTTTGGGCAGAGAAAACAGCACATACGACAGACAGCACGTATAATGTGAGGTCTTTATGCAGGAATGAATTTAGAGGAACAGACAAGCGGGGTGGACGGGGTGGACGTGAGCTTTCTGAGTGAGGGGCGTTCTAGGGGATGAGGACAGACAAGCAGGGGGATCAAAGGGCACAGATCTCACAGGCCAGGAGGAGGAGTCTGGGTTTATCCTGGCACAGCCAGAGGGAACTACAGGAAGACTGAAGAAAGTCCTCCCAGCTCCAGGTGGGCGGTGGGCTGAGCAGACCGTGGAAGCAGGAGCCCCTGACCACTCCGGAAGTTGGTGCGGTGGCTGGGGCCACGTCCTGATGTGCTTTGGAGATGGAACCACCAGACCCAGTGAAGAATTTGAAAAGGGGTAAAAATTAAAAAGGACTCAAAAATGACCCCTTATTTTTGGACCAGTGGCACCATGACAGCGAGGTGAACTGAGATGGAGAAAGTGAACGAAGCAGGTGTAGAAGGCACGCGGGTGCGCAGGAAAGCGCTGCGGCTGATCTGCTGGCAGACATCCGCGGAAGCTGCTGAGGCGGCTGGAGATCAGGGGAGAGGCCGGGGGCTGGCAGGGCTGAGCCAGTGGCACCGAGGGGGTGGATGGCGTCCCACAGGAGACGGCTAAGGGCGAACCACGGTAGGAGGGAGAGCAGCCCACGTTGAGCCCCGGGCACCGCGGCGTGCGGAGGCTGGGCAGAGGGAAGGCGGGATCAGGGCTGGGAAAAGCCAAGCTTGTACAAGTTAAGCCGCAGGGGCGGGGGGACGGGGCCGAGAAGGCCGATGAAATTACGAGAGCCCGCGGGGGTGGGGTGGGGCACGGATACCACTGCGCCACCCTCCCGCAGCATCAGAGAGGAGCTGCAACGGAGAGAAGGAATAAGGGAGTCGTCTGCGGCTCTACAACGGGATTCCACGCAGCCACAAGCGAACACTCGGCTGAACCTCACCAACCTGCCGCGACCCAGAACGGCGAGCTTCTAGAGAAAGCCCAGTGAGCGCGGTGGAAGATCGGGCGGGCCGGGTGCGGGGCGCATAGGCCGCGGGAACCTTCGGGCCCGGCGGTCTGAGCGCCGCACTCGGAGGCGCCAGTCCCGGGGAAACGGCTCTGGAACCCAGGGGGTAGCCAGGAGAGCCGGACACCGGGAGAGGGGACCACAAGACGGAGAGCCAGGAGGAGCACGGGCGCGGAGTGCCCTCCGCGGCACAGCGACACCCCCGGGCCTCTGCCAGCGCCGCCTTTCCCGCCCGCCCCCGGCCTGGAGTACCTGGGCGGCCTCGCGGATCCCGGAAATGGCGCGGGGGCGGAGCGCTCTCTGACGCCTGCGCTTGCGCTTGCGCTTGCGCGCGCGGGCCCCGATGTATGCGCCTGCGCACACTTTCTCAGCGCCGGAACCTGATGTCTGCGCCTGCGCGCGGGGCTGGGCCACCTGGGCTTCTGGCTACTTCCCCCCCAACCCCGCGCTGAGGCCGGGCCGGGGGTAACACTCTGCGGGTCTGATCCAGCCATGCCTGATAGGAACCGGAAGAGGTAACGAAGGGAGGTTTTGCCTTCACCTGTAGGACCTCTAACTGGCCGGATCTGCCCTTGAAACTGTGCCCCACAGGGTTAACAGAAATTGGTAACAAATCCTTGAGCTTGTCTTTACAGCTTCTTAAAAACTCCTCCATAAACAACAAGGACCTACTGTACAGCACAGGGAACTATATCGGGTATCTTTTAATAACCTATAATGGAAAAGAATCTGAAAAACAATACATATATACAAAACTGAGCTAAACTGAATTGCCTTGCTGTACACCTGAAACTAACACAACATTGCAAATTAAGTGTACTTCAATAAAAAAAAACCTTCCGCTTGTAACCTGCCTTCACTGGTCAAGCTCACCTTAATTGTCGATACAAAAACGTGCACGTCCTGCAAAATAAGATGTTTGCTCTGAGTTGTTTTCCAGGAACTTGGAGTCACCTGTGTCCAGTCTGAGCTCAAGCCAGTTAAGGCTGGTTGGGACCACCAACCCTAAAACTGGGCCTGCACAGGTGTCCAGTGAATGACCTTTTGACATCGGAGGGCCCAAACCCCCACCCTCAGATCATGTCCATTTTTTAAACATGGTCCCATGAAGAAGCAGGTAATTCAGACACGCCTCTGCAGAACACAGATTACGTCGCCTTTTTCCTACCTCCAATCTCCTCTCCCCACGCTTAAGATCACCCTGCCTTCTTTTCTTTCTGGCCACGCAGCTTGTAGGATCTAGTTCACCGAACAAGGAACCAGGCCCGGGCCGTCGGCAGTGAAAGTGTTGGAGTGCTCATCACTGGGCTGCCAGGAATTCCCCCAACCTGCTTCTTTGTCCCGTAAATATCCCACGCCCCTACTTTGGGGAAGCCAATCTGAGATCTGTCCTCCCGTCCCCTCACTTGGCTGCCTATGAATAAACCCTTTCTCTGCTGGTGTGGCTCACTGCTCATTGGGCAGGGAGGCCTCATTCCAGAGCGCTCTGACAGCAAGGTGAACCCCTCCGAAGGCCACAGCAGGGAGGGAGGCGGCAGCAGCGGCTTCCTTTATTAGAGGCTTGGGCATGTGGGGAGGGCGGGGCACGGCTCAGCCAGTCAGAGGTGCCTGAAGAAGAGCTTGGGTCCCCGATCCAGGGTGCATGCTTTGGGGCCCAGCTGGCTGGGCAGCAGCTGGTGCAGGGCATCCCGGTCCTCAGCAGAGAGACGTCTGCTGCACAGCTGCAGCTCCTGCAGCTGCACTGTTAAGTTGTCCCAGAGGCGCAGGCCCAGGGGGCCCTGGACAGCACAGCCTGCAGAGGGGAAGCAGGAATAGGCCTCAGGCTATGGCCGGGGGCCCGCGGGAACCAGTGGTGTTCGTAGAGGGGGCCCTGTGGGGCTTTCCTCTTTCAGTGTGGCCCTCGGGAGGAAACACACTTCCTCTGAGGCCCCAAGGGCTGCAGCGAGGGGCATGAGCAAAGGCCAGCAGAGGCCCGATAATTCTCTAGGAAGGAGTGTGCTCTCCCAGGCCTAGTGTGCCCAGGACTGTGGACTCCCTTCCCAGCCAGTGGTCAGGCACAAGGGAGGCTGGCTAAAGTAAACACTGCATTCACATCTGTGCCTCTGCCCTTGTCTGACGACGCCTGGGTCTCTCCCTCCATAAAATTGACCCAGTGGGCTACCTGTGAGTCTCAAGACACTGAGCTACAAGGCTCAATCCTCAGAGAGACCAGAGAATACCCAGCAGGCTCACGACCCAGGGAGTTTCGTGAGAGGGTGCAGGTGCCCAGAAGCCAGGTGTGTGGGGAGCAGCCCCTCAGCTGAGCGCAGGTCTCCTACCAGCCCACCTTCAGGGGGGCCTTCCTGGAGGAGCCAGCCTGGCCCTGTGGGCCCGTGGGCGAGGAGCAGGAAGAACCAGGGATCCCCTGTGTGTAGACCCACTCCCAGCCCTTGTTCTCCTAGAGGACAAAGCCTGGTCTGCCCTGCCCTGGGCCCCAGCAAGATGTGCCAGGCCGCTGGGTGGCCAGTTCACCAAACGCACCTCCCTGGGGTCCTTCTCAAGACAGCTCTGGTAGGGTCCTGCACCAGGGCGTGGCCAGAGAAACCAGCTAAGTCAGGCCACAGGCCTGGACGGTAGGGTCAGGGCAGCCTTGGCCAGGAAGCGGGAGGTCCCTCAGAGGCAGGTATTGCCACCCTAGCCCGACGTCCCTCTCTCGGTGACAACAGGAACGAGGAAGTCCCTGTGGCACTGGGTCCCCCGGCCATGGTCTCGAGGGTCAGGCTGACCAGGCCAGAGGCAGAGACCCACGGTCCTCCCGCCCTACGGTTTGAGGAGCGAGGCTCACACCTGCTTCCAGTCACACTGGTCACCGTCCTCCACTGTGGCGACCCCAAGGGGCCCAGCCCACCCTTGCGGTCTGGCTGGTGGCAGTGACGGCCCCTTCAGAGGAGGCACCTGGGCCTAAGGCAGGTCCTCGAGGAGGGAGCTGTGTCACCAGCTCCAGTGTGGCAGGTGTAGCCACCATACCCAGAGCTTACCTGACAGGCCGAGGAAGCTGAGGCCTTGGGGCCGCCCTTGGAGGGCAGACAGGAGCTCCTCCAGGCCGGCACAGCTGATCTTGGGGTTGGCAGACAGGTCCAGCGAGACCAGCGAGGGGCAGAGAGGCAGACATCTGAGACAGGGAAGAAGCCTGGGGGTCAGCTTCCATCACGAGGGGAAGCTGCCCCAGGTGACCCCAAGGCTCGGGGAGCTGCAGGCCAGGACCACAGGCTTTGCCCCCAGCCTGGCACGGGTGTCTCACACTCCTGCGAGCCAGCTGAGGCTGGAGGGCCACAGAAGCCATGGCCCATGCCTGGGCTGCTGGACAAAAGGTGACAGGAGGGGACACACCAGAGAGAAAGAGTCTCGAGAGCCGTGGGAGCATGAAGAGAGACACGAGGGCCAGCCAAGAGGCAGGCTAGTGGCTGGCGGCCAGGCCTCGGGGCATGCTGGGGCAAGGAGCCCCAGCTTCCCCGGGCTCCTGGGCCCTGAGATCAGAACCCCTGCAGGATGGTGGTGGCACGAGCTGGCTGGCATTACCTGCTCAGATCTCTCACGGCCTCGTCGCCCAGGTGGTTTGCCGACAGGCCCAGGTGCTCCAGGGCGCAGCCTTCCTAGACAGCAGAGGCCCAAGGGGAGCCGGCCTGAGTGGGGCACCTGCCCTCCCTGCCTCCCTGGATCCCAGCTGTCCTTCCTGCGGGCCAGGAATTCACAGCCTGAGGCAGGCAGGTCTACAGAAACCTTTCCCCGCCTCTGTTTTTTCCAAACGTGCAAAGCCTCTTCCCAGCACCACCCGCCAATCCTGGGTGGCCCAAGGTGCCTCTGGCTTAGTGTCCCTCCTTGACCGCATACCTTGGTCAGGTAGCTGACCACGGGCTCCGTGAGGCCTGGGTCGCTCTTGCTGGCGGCCACAGAGCTCAGCTCCAGGCGTAGGAGGGTGTGGGCTGGCAGGCTCTGCAGGGCCTGGGCCAGGGCGGAGGCACCCAGGCCGTTGTAGGACAGGGACAGTGTCTTCAAGCACTTGGCGCCTATACCAAGGGCCAGAACCTCTGTCAGCCCCGCGTGCTGCCGCCCCCAGCCCTGCCGCACAGTCCTGGGCCCAGAACCCTCGTGACCCTCGGGAAGCCGTCCTCGTCCCTGAGGTTTGGTGTGCAGGGAAACTGGGGTGGCTCTGGCCCAGTGTCTCCCAGTGGGGAGGGGGCAGAACTGGACTCCTGAGCCCAGCTTCTTCCCACCATTTCGGGGTCCTCCACCTGCCCCTACTCACAACAGGATGGCCCCAGGTGACCTGACACAGGCCCTAGGCTGGGACATCCACATGTGGTGGGGTGGGTCGGGAAGTACTCCGTCTGCCACCCCAGTCCTAGACCCCTCCTCCCCTGCCGCTGTGCTCATAGCTCTGTGGAAAGCCCCCTAGAGGACCCCAGTTTCCAGCTTCTCAGGGCTGGGATGGCGGGTCTCTGCAGCCCCAGTGGGCTTGCGGTGGAATCGTCTCTGGCAAACGGGATGCTCAGACCTGGTGAGAGCTGTGGGGCTGGGCTCTGGCCTGCAGCGTAGCTGGGACTGGGGCTGTGTCCTGAGGGGGCCGCCCAGGCCAGGCGAGCACCCAACGTCCCTCTGAGCCCAGACAGGTCCAGCACCTGCACGTCTACCTACGTGCTCCCGAAAGCTGGGCTCGTGCCCTAGGAGTCCTTGGGCTGGAGGCTCTCTGAGCCCTTGGGGCCAGGGAGTGGACGTGCCTGGCAGCTCACCTTGCAAGGCGCTGCGCAGGGCCGCCTGGTGGTTCAGGAAGAAGCTGCGGCCAAAGCCACAGGCCTGGAGGTGCAGGGTGCTGAGCAAGGGGCAGGCCCGTAGGATGGAGGCCAGGGCCTGGCCACAGCCGTCCCCGAGGGGGTTCATGCTTAAGTCCAGCTCTTCCAAGTTCTGTGGAGACATGGGTTCCCCAGAGGATCTGGTCTGGGCCACCCGGAGCTGGGTATTGGCCAGCACTCTCAACCGCACCTTCCCACCCAGGGATGGGCTAGATGTGGACGTTCAGATGCTGCCCTGGTACCGGTCCGCCGTTCCCCACGCCTCTACCTGCAAGGCGGGCTGCCCCTGGAGACCCACAGCAAGCTGGCGCAGCCCTTCAGGGCCCAGGTGATTGGAGGAGAGGTCGAGGAGGGTCAGGCCGGGCACGGTGTCCAGGGCAGCCAGCAGCTCGGCGACACATCCATCCCCCAGCCGGTTCCCGGCTAGGCGGAGCTCCCGGAGTGCTGAGTGCAGCTTCAGGGCCCGCAGCAGCGGGGTGAGCTGGGCCTGGCGCAGCGCCAGGGAGCAGGCACTGAACGCGGGGCCTGAGCCCTGCTGCTCCATCGCCTGCAGCACGCGCTGGTGCGCCCCTGGAGGGGGGACGTGGCGTCACCAGGGCCAGAGCCTGCCTGTCCTGCCCTGTGCATCACGAGAGGCAAACCAGGCAGCCCCTCCTCACTCACGAGCCCTGGGGCTGCCACCAGAGGCCTGTGGACCCCATGGCCCAGGAGCCACGCCGCACAGCCGGTGGGTGGCGCTCATCTACCTCCAGACGGGGCCAATCTACCCCACCCCACCCCACTACCTACACACAGGGCTGCTAGGTAGGGGAGGAAAAGCCAAGAATAGGTGGGCTGGGAAGGAACCCTGGTGGGCACCTGGGGTCCTGGGAGTTGAGGCCCGCGGACCTGGGAGTGGCACGGGCAGGAGGAGCCCACACACCCAGCCCTCTGCCCAGGCCACCGCTGCAGGGCCCCCTGGGCCCTTACCTTGCTCCAGGCTCTGGCAGGCCCGGCGGTAGCGGTCCGTCAGCGGGGGAAGGTCCCACGAAGTCACCTCAGCCAACACCTGGAAAGCACCAGCGGTGTGCAGCCCCCGGCACCCAGTATTGGCGAACACCCCGAACTCAGGGCCTGGCCTGCCACTCACCTCCTCATTGCTCTGCAGCACGTCGGAGATGGGGTCCTGTGGGGCCAGCAGGGCCCCCTCTTTTTGTAGGGAGAGCCGAGGCAGCAGCCCAGAGGCCTGGTAGTAACGCTGGGCGGCCTGCTCAGCCAGCCAGGCCACGGAGTGGGTCTCCCTGCTGTGGGGACAGAGGTCGAGCTGAGTCCTGTACCTGGCCAGGTTCCCGCACACGTTGAGAAGCGGCCCCCGGGGTCCTGCCATCCCAGCTTGGCATCCACAGCTCCCTCGTCTGGCTCCTTCCTCTCCCCCTGCCCCTATGTGTGACATGCCAGTGCCCCGTGCACACATGCAGCACCTCCGGGCTGTTTCTAGGAACGCAGGGCCTCCCCGAGCCTGTGTCTGCCATCACCTCCCCCAGCTGCCAGCCCCCCCGAGGTGGGGTATAAAACCAGATGGATTCGCATCGCACATTCCATGCCATCTGCAGCCATGAAGGCCCTCTGCTGCCCCTGGGCACCATCCCCCGGCCCACAACCCGCAGTGGCGCACAGGAGACCAGGGGTTGGGAGAAAACAGGTGACACCTTACCTCTGTGGAACGGGGATGAGGAAAAGATTATGCTGAACACGAACTCGAACTCGGATGGGAGGGAGCAGGGCCTGACCCTAGCAGGTGTGGGCGGGGAAAGACAGCCTGAGTCAGGGAAGACGGAGCCCCCTGCCCACCACCCGCAACCGCCCCAGCCTGGGAGGCAGCTCTGCTCCAGGCCTGCACACCCACCAAGGGCTGGCCTGCTGCAGGGCTTCCCCCAATGGGCTCCAAGGCCCTGGGGACATCAGGGCTCCGCGGGGGCTCTGCGGCTGAGCTGCAGGCTCCATCTGCTCTGACCCGTGCACTCCAACTCTTGAGACAGGACAGCCGGCTCTTCCGGGCCCGGGCCCGAGGCCTGATGGCGCTCGCCTCACTGCCTGACCCCGAGGCACTGTGTCTGCTGCCATCCGCACTGCTATGGGGGCGGGGCGGGTAGCTGCCCCCATGACCATGGGCCAGCGGCAAGTCCTCTTCTAGCCAGTCCCCGGCCAAGCACTCCTCCTCAGGGAGGAGTGCTGCCCGGGGGCTGGGGGCCTCGCCGGGGCCTCGAGGCGGGCTGGGGCGCAGGTGGTGTCTCTGGGCACTGCCCACACTGCGGATGGCCGCCCGGTAGGCTGCCCAGCCGGCACTCGCAGTGGCTGCCTCTCCGTCACTGGCGGGGCTGGGCATCCGGGGCCTCTTCTGGGGTGGCCGGGGCGGGCCTGGGTTTTCCTCCCCATCCGAGCTGCTACCGCTGGCCAGCTTGTGTCTGCTCCCCCAAGGCCTGGCCGCGGCCGGCACCGCCAGCCCCTGGGAGACCCTGGCGCTGGCCTGACAGGCTTCTGGGGGTCCTGGGCTGGGACTTGAGGGAGGAGAAGTCTCAGGGTCAAAAACATGGTTACTTGGGACGGTCGGGGGAGCCAGGGAGCTGTGGGCAGCTGCAGAGAGATTGAACCTATTGTGAGGCAGTGCCTGGCACCATCCCCGCCACCCAGGGCCCGGGGACCCTCAGGCTACGGAGCGAGGTCCTTAGGAGCAGAGGAGGTCCCCGCTTGCCTTGGCCCGAAGAGGCCGCCTGGAGCAGCGTCTCCATGGCAGCAGCCTTCTCTCGCGTCTCGCCATCCAGATCCTTGCAGTACAGCTTCACCCACTGCTGCAGCGTCTCCAGCGGGCTGCGGCCCTGTGGGGTACCCAGCTAAGCAGGGCTGGCAGTGGCAGTACCGCCAACCACGTGCGGCCCACGCCTGCCTGGCCTGCGTCTGTGCTCACCTTCCTGGTTCGAAGAGTGACCGATGCTCCTCGCTCGATGAGCAGCTGGGCCACCTCAAAGTGGCCACAGTTGAGAGCATCGTGCAGGGGAGTGATACCCTCACAGCCTTGGCCACCCGGGTCATCCACCGCGGCCCCGTGGTCCAGCAGGAAACGGACGACGTCTGTGGACGGGGGGTATGAGCCAGCTCCCAGGCCCTTCCTTGGGAGGGACCCTTTCCCTCTCCCTATCATATGCTAGCACCCCGCAGCCCCACACTCACCCAGATGCCCGTAGTTGCAGGCCTCGTGCAAGGGTGTCCAACCACAGTAGTCCCGAGGGTTCAGGGGGTGGCCCTGTGACAAAGAATGGGAAGGAGCCTGGCCCCGAGTAGCCCCCAGCCTGGCCTTGCCCTGGGGCTCTGGAGCCTGAGGAGGGCCCCCGGGGCCCACCCCCGAGCCTGGCCCTGGCCCAGGTCACACCAGAGTGAGGGAGACACTCGCCACAACAAGTACAGAGTCCCCAGTGCTGGCTCCGGCCCCTGTACCCTGCCCTGGCCCCTGGGGAGACAGTACCCCAGCGAGAGCCCCTGCTATGGCCGCAGGGTGACTGGGGTGGGGCAGCGGGCCCACCTGCCTCACGAGGTCCTGGACACGGCCCAGCTGGCCCTCGATGCAGGCTCGGTGCAGCAGGGTCTCCCCGACGTCGTTGCGCCGGTTCCACTGTGGGCACAGTCGCCCCGTGGGGGCGTAGGCGTGAGGGGATGGGGGGCACTGGTGGGCACAGGAGGGCGACACGCGCTCAGCCGCTGTGCTCACCTTGCCCACCCTCCGCCGGCCCAGGCAGCCCTGAAGCTCCTCCTCCTCCAGCCGCTGGGACCCGTCAGCTTCATCCTCTGGAACAGAGCCAGGCCCACCAGCCCAGGTGAGCCTAGCCCCTGCCCCGGCTCCGCTGCGCCCAGGAGGCTGCTCTGTGGGGCAGCCTCCCCCACCCCAGACCTCTGCTGTCTCCTTCCTGGGAAGCATCCTTGTCGGGCCACGTCAGGCCCAGGATGAAGACAGCTCGCCCCTGGGGCCCAGGCGTCCTCCACCTGCACGACTCCCGGTGCCTCTGCCTTCTCCCGCCTGCTCTCAGCCCGACACCCCCCCCCCCCCCCGCCGCCCCGGCTCCCTCCTGCGCCTCCTTCCCTTCTCCTCCGGGGGTAACTGCCTATGCCTATCGGAAAGTTGGAGAGTCGCCTGAAGTTCTCCTTTTTGGATCCTCTCTCCCCGCCCCTCCTGCGGACCCTCCCCTACACCTGCATACGAGCCACGCCCAGCTCAGCACCCCGCTAAGGCAAGGCTGAAACTTCCCGGGGGTTCTGGAGGCCCCTCGAGTTCAAAACTGAAGCCACTCCTTCTGGCCTCAGGGACCGTGCAGCCGGGAGCCAGCTGACTGCTGAAGCCCACCCACTGGCCCGCTGCCTGAGCCGGCTTCCGCCACAGCCCACCCTCACAGCCGCCCCTCGGAGCTGAGCACGCTGGCCTCAGGGGAACCGCGCAGGCCCTCGAGGGTCTCGGGACCGCCTGCGGTGCGTTTCCCCAGGTCTGCCCCGAGCCACCTCCCCTGCAGACGCCCGCCAGCCTCCCGGCACCGGCCCCTCCAAGAACGTCCCCCAGCTGTGCCCGGCTCCCTGCAACCCCCCCACCTCCACCCTCCTCCACCTGCCTCACCTGCGCCAGTTACCCACCCGGCGCTGGGCTGTTCCCTCCCATCCTGAGCCTGTGAGCAGGACCCACCGGCCCGGCCCCGGCGTCAGGGAGGGAACACCGGGGCTGCCAGCATGGCATCCGAGCCTCACCGCTCTCTGAGAGCTCCACCTCGATGGCCTCCAGGGCGGCGGCATCCCCCTCGTCCCCCTCGTCCTCCTCGTCGTCCTCGTCCCCCTCATCCTCCTCGTCTTCAGCCGCTCTCAGCTCCTGCAGCCTGGCTTCAGTGCCAGGGGCCTCCTGAGGCTGCAGCCTCAGCTGCACCGCGTGGAGATGCCGTAAGACCTGCCTCTGAGGAGCGGGGGACACCCAGCTCAGGGCCAGAGCAGAGATGGGGACGGGGGACAGGGGGACAGGCGGGCCGCGGGGAAGCTGTACGTGGGGATCCCAGCACGGGTGGGCGGGCTCCCACACCTGCAGCCGCGGCTGCTGGGCTTGCTGCGCACAGCTGAGAGCCTTCTGGAAGCACGGTGCCAGCACCTCGTAAGCATCCCCGGCATCCTCGCGGGACAGCGCGATGTTCAACCAGGTCTTGGCCTCCTAGAGGAGGAGGCGTGAACTCGGTGGCGGCCGCGCCCGCACCCAGCTGGCCCCGGCTCCCCATGGCTGCCCACACGAGACAGGAGGACGACAGCCCTCCCGTGCCCATCCCCAAGGGCAGCAGTCCTGGGACAGAGCCCCGGGCAGGGCAGGGCGCCGTGACCCCTCACCTCCAGGGCGCTGCCGTCCCGCAGCCTCAGCTCCTCTTCATAGTGGCGCACGGCCTGGCGGTGGTCCTTCATGTCCCCCAGGGTGGCAGCCAGGGACACGTGGATGACGGCCAGCTCAGGCCCCGGCCTGTTTAGCAGCTCCGCAAACTGCAGCTGGGAAGGCGGCAACAGTGAGGCCAGGGCTGCGCCACACCCCGCAGCCCACAGCCCCGGTGCCCTCATCCCCGCCCCAGCCCGGGCACGCACCTGCTTCTGGTAGGCCGCGGCAGCCTTGGGGAAGTCGCCCGCCTTGGAGAACAGGTCACCCAGCTGCTCGCAGATGCCCATGGCGCCCCGCGGGTCACTCTCCTCAGACTCCTCCAGCTGCTGCTGCAGGCGGACCACCGCGAGCACTGCCAGAAAGAGCCTGGTGCGGGGGCGGCACAGCCTGGGGCCTGGCCCTGTGCCCTTAGGCAGCCAGCCACCTGCCCGAGCCTCTGCTCACCCACTGGTAAGGGGGGTGGTAGGAGGAACTACTTCGTGGGCTCGCAGCAAGAATAGAAGAACCAACTAACGACAAGTCAGGGCAGGGGCTGGTCCGCAGCATGGGGTGGGGGCCTGCTGACCGCCACTTACCAGTCCTGCTAGGCCACACGCACCGTCCACGCTCCCACCCCATTAGGCGGGGCGGCTTTTCTCTAGTTTGCCAACGAAGCTGGCTTGTGCATAGACATTAGTCTCCTGACCACCCTGGGTGCCCCTCTGACACTCTGTGCTGCATGTAGCTCAGAGAAAAATGAGGCCCCTCCCAACAAGAAGTGGGGGGAGACGGGTGCCCTACTGGCGCTGCCACCTCCCAAAGGACACACGCCCAGGCCTCCTCTGCTGAAGGACGGGAGCCCTCCCTACTCCTTCTCAGGGGGTTCAGCACCCCCCCGATCCCCTCCTAGGCTCACCATACTTGAGAGTCCGGCAGACCACTGCCTTCTGCAAAGGCTTCTGGGAACCAAGCCGATAGGCCTTCTTCAAGGCTCTCTTGGCGGCCAAAAAATCCCCTAGATCTTGGAGGACCTGGAGGACAAGGGAAGGTGAGGCGCGCAGGCTCCTGAAGGCCCAAGCCCACCCGGGAGCAGAGCCCGGAGCCACCAAGAACCAGCACCTCCGAGAGGAGCAGGCAGCACTCGCTCTCCATGGAGCCCTGCTTCAGGGTGCGTGCGCACTTCCGCGCCCCCTCCAGGCAGCGCATGGCCTGAGAGTGCTGCCCCCGCCGCCAGTGGATGGCGCCGAGGTTGTAGCGGGCGCGAAACAGGTCTTCGTACAGGTGGTTCTGCCTGGGGGTGGGACAGGATCTCAGTGCCTGGGGCACTGTCGCTTAGGGACAGCACAGCAAGCACCCACCGATGCCACTTAGGGTTCCGGCCCCCACAAAGCCAAGGCTGCCCCTCTGCTAACAGGAAACTGACTGGGCAGAGGGGTGAGGTCAGCCCGGCTGCCCTCTCGGGAGGACCCTGGGAGCAGCCCAGGCCCCAGCCACTCCCTCCTGGGGCCGAGCGGGGGGCCTTACTCGGCAAGGAAGATGCTCTTCGTGAAGTAGGCGTGGCATAGCGCGGCCTGCTGCAGGCTGTCACAGGTGAGGCCCACGTTGAGGTAAAGTCGGGTCCTCATCTCACTCAGTTCTCTCTTGGCCAGTGAGCCTGGAAGACGCCCCTCCAGACACTCAGTGCCTTACCCCCACTTGGGGTCTCCAGCCCTGGGCCCTGGCCAACCACTCCTGGACCCCTCCTCCAGCCTCTCACTGTAGGTGCCAGGGGTTCTGCTGCAGGTAGAGCAGAGTGAAAAAGAGCAAAGGCAGCCGGACCCGAGATCGTGAGGAGCACAGGCTCTGCGGGGCAGGGGGCGGGGGGGGGGGGGAGGGCCGCTGCTTCTGAGAACCAATCTCAATCTCACAAAAGGAGGGTCCAGACAGGTGGACCCACCACACGGGCAGGGCGGGCAACGGGGCTGTAGCCTCTTCTCCCTGCAGAGCTCAGAAGGCAGAAGATGGGGAGGGCCAGTCTCCAAGGGCAATTACCCTGCAGCTTCTCATCTACGATAGCCAGGCTTTTCTCGAAGGCACCCTGTGCCTGTAGCAAGGAATCCTGTGACTGGTGGTGGTCAAAGATGTCCAAGTGGGTGCGGCCAATGGTGGCCCAGGCCCTCTGCTGCTCAACATGGTTGGACAGGGAACATGCGAGCTCCAGGTAACGGTGCTGGTGCTGGAGCACAGAAGAATGGTCGCTGTGAGCCAACCCCACGTCAAGCAAACCCCACGTGTCCCCCAAGCCCCCACAGAGCAGGCCAAAACTAGGCTGCAACACCCCGTTTTCTCTATGCTAAAGGCTGACTGTGGGGACGGTAGCACCACACTCAGACCAGGCAAAGTCACTGGGGGAGACACTGACCGGAAGTTAGCTGGGCTGTGGCAGCCCCAGAAGCCGGGGCCAGGTCAGCTCTGTGTGGACAGAGGGCCTGTGGCACACCCACCCGAGGACTAGGCTACCAGAGCCCAGCGCAGCGTGTCCCCCTCTCCCCTCCAGCCAGAGGCCTGGACAGCAGAGACTGGGCCTCCCTTCTCAGAAACGGACCCCCAGGATATGAGAGCCCAGGAGAGCTGGGTGTGGCCAGCGTGGGGGTCCACGTCGCGGCCTCCGCCCACCTGCAGGGCAGCCGAGTAGTCCTCCATCTCCGCCAGCCGCTCTCCGATCTTGCGGTGGGCCACGGCGCAGCCCAGGGGGTCGTCGGCCGACTCCAGGAGCTGCAGCTCCTGCTGGTGCTCTCGCAGGGCCTCCGCGTAGCACCCTGGGCGGGCGGGACAGGCTTCAGTCTGGCCGGGCAGAGGGCCAGGGGCCGCGAGGGCCAGTGGGGCAGCGGCCGGCCGGCACTCAGGAAGGCCCCCCCCCGCACCCCCCCCCCACACCCCGTCCTCCCGGATCTTCGCTCCCAGGCCCGGACTCCACCCCACGCACCATGGCTAGCCAGGAGCTCCCCCAGCTGGTGGCAGACGGCTGCCTCCTCCCGCAGCTGCCCGCTCCTCTGGGCCTTAGCCTTGGCCTTGCTCAACTCTGCAGAAAGAAGAACGAGGCCTGGGTGCTAAGCTTCTCCGCCCGGGAGGGCCAGGCCCGCCCCCGGCCCCCGCGTTCGGGCTCTAGTCCCTGGACTCACGGCGAAGCTCGCGGTCCAAGCTCATACTCCGGCCGCCGTGCCGAGGGTTCCGGACTTCCCGCGCTCTAGCGTCGCCACAGCAGCCCCACCCCCAGGCCCAGCGCGCAGGCCCACTCCTGACGCAGAGTGTCCCGGGAAGTGTAGTTCAACCGCCCGATGCATCCTGGTAGTTGTAGTAGGGCTGGCGCAGGGGCGGGAAGAGCGGCGGGCGTCTCCATGGACTCCTGGGTCTTCCTCTAGAGCTGAGCGCCCCCCCGCCCCGCCCTGCCCCGCCCCGCCCCGCATCCCGTATCTCGCATCCGCCCTTGGGATGGGGTCTCCTGGGCTCCCGCCGCGTGCTGCCGCATCCCGCACACAAGCAAACCTACCCACCCACGCTACTTGACCTGAGGAACGGCCTGCCCTAGCGTGGGAGGAGAGGAAGGCCTCGGAGACCACGGGCACTTGAGCACTCAGATTTGGGGTACGATCAGAGGAGGCGCCCCGCAGAGCCTGCGGATCAGCCTTGAACGCTCCACAGTCGTCACACGTGGGGACTCCGACCCCCAGTGCTACCGGCGGGAGGGGGGCTGTGTGTTTCAAAAAGAATCGAGCGCGGTCCTGCTTCCTCAGTGTGTACGCCAGTTTTGTATTCCTGGAAAACTCAGCGTGCGCTCGTTAAAACTGCAAAACCGTCTTGTGCTGAGAGGTAAAGGGAGCAGGATCCGGGCTCGGAGCGCTGTGACCAACCTCTCAACTGCATTAGATCGGGGGTGTGGGGAGCCTGGGGACCTCTAAATACCCGTCCTCTCCCCCAACCCCTGCCTCGAAAACCTGCCGGGCCTCGGGGCTCGCAGTCCCCACCCTGCCGCGCGGCCCTGGGCCCTAGGTGCCAGGGCTCGCGCCCCAAAGTCCCCAGAGGAGGCCCGGAAGGAGTGGGAGGTGGGCACTTTTATTTCCTGTGGAAATGGAAACAGACCCAGTGGGGTACCCGGGAGGGAGCCATGTGGAAGGTGGCTGGTCCCCAGGTCCAGGGGAGGCTGCAGGCGTGAGGGTGAGCTTGAAGAGCAGCAGGACGGCCTCCTCTTTGAAGGGTGTGGTGCTCCCTCCCCCTCCCTCCACCGTGGGGTCCCAGGAGACAGGACCGGAGGCTTGGAACCAAGGTGCTGCTTGGCAGGCAGGCTGGTGAGGTGCAAGGGGCACAGTGAGAGGCAGGGTGGGCATGGGGGAGCCGAGCCATGGAAACAGACTGTCTCAGCAGAACGGGTGAGACAGCACCTCCCCCAAGAGCCTTTCCCACTCCAGCACCAACATTCCCAGGACAGCCCAGGTCCTGGGGCCTGATCTCCCTTCAGAGAGGACCCAGCTTCTCTAGCCTTGGCCTCCCCACTGACAGACAGGAATGTGCATACGAGGATGCCAGCAAGGGCTGAAGGCCTGGGGTGGGGAGGCCGCAGGCTCGGGGCCAGCAGCTGACCCCTGGCTGGGAGGCTATCGGAGCCCAGGGAAGCCCATCCACGAGGCTGTCTTCTTGTAAGGAAATACAAACAAAACTTGGTTTGGACCTTTTTAAAAACTGTAGTCACATACAGAAATATCCAAAGAGAACACAGACCACAAAAGCAACATAATGTTAAGTCGTTTCCGACAGCGGTAAAAACACCTCTTCACTCCTCTCTTTAAAAAATTATTTTTATTATTTTTGTAAATGTCTCACTTTGGGCGTACTGAGAGATGTAGTGCTTAAAGGGAAGTGTGGGGGTGAGAGAAGGGAAGGGGGGCTGGCTCGACCTGTGCCCTCAGGCCTCCCCCAACCCTCACCAGCTCAGGATGCCAAGGTGGACCGGGATCCTGGAGACAGACTGCTGGTGTCTTCTCCTTTCTTAAGACAGGACTGGGACATCCTCCAGTAAACCAGTGACTCCCAGTGAGATGACACAAGGAGGTTTATGGCGCCAGCCTCCAGCGATGGCCAAGAGCGCACTGCAAAGTCCCAGAAGTGCCTGGCTCCACCTGGCTGTGAGGCTCAGCTGCCCAGACGACTGTCACAGGGCGGGGCCGTGTTGGTGGGTTAGCAGTCTCCTTGGGCCCCCCCAAACCCACCCACACCCCTACAGGGAGGGCCTTGCCTGGGTGCCAACCCACTCCCATGCACTCAGTTGGGCATTTGGAACTCGAGGGCCATGTGCCCCCAGCTGTGTGTTCCAGCAGCTGGAACTCTGATCCTGGTGCCACAGAGCCCAGCCCCTCTGGTACCCACCCACCCCCACAACAGGTCTGCTAGCCCAGCCCTGGCTTTGCCCTTCTCCTGCCTGGCCCTCTGTGGCAGCCACACACCTTCACCTGCCCCACCCAGGAGAGCTGCCGGGGGCCCGCCCCTCTGCTTCCTCAATCTCACACAGGCACCCAGGCACACACGGACCAGGCAAACCCACCCCTGTCCTGGCCCCGCTCACAATATGGTCACTTTGGAATCGACAGAGAGGGTGTCCATCCCCAAGAGACCCAACAGGGTGACAGGGCACCATCCATGCACAGGAGACCTGGCCCGTGTTGACGTGAATGTCATCCTCTGTGCCCACAGGCGGGCAGGGGCAGCCCCTGAGGGCAGTGGGACAACACCAGGGTGTGCCTGGGTCAGATGCCCACAAGGATGGGCTGGGGCTGGGGTGGGGTCTTTCTTTGTGGCGGGCAAGCCAGGCTGAGTCGGCCTTGTAGGATGGGACCCCCGCCAGCCCCATGCGCTGGGTGGGGAAGAGGGGACCTGCCAGCCTGGGAGGGCTGCTTCGTCCACTAGGAACTGGCTGAGGCTCGAGCTGTACCCCATAGCTCCTTCACTCCCCTTCTCAGCTCCCCACCTCGAGGGCCAGGAGAGAAAGGAGCCCCCAGAGACAGGCCAGGGCGGCCCTGCCCACTGAGCCTGCAGGGCCTGGGCAATAGGGGGCCAGGCCAGCAGGGGCTGCTCTGAGCACGCGGTGGGCCTGGCTGGGGGCGAAGCAAACAGTTCTTTGGTATTGAAGCAACGAGAAACTATTGCAGAAGAGCCTTGTCTCCTAAGCAGGGCCCCGAGCTCTCCCTTTCCCAGTAGGCCCCAGGGTCCCGGGATCCCCAGGCAGGGCTCCTTCCCCCTGCGAGGCCTGCACTTGGGCCTGCCCACCGCAGCTCTGGGGCAGGACTGCAGGACCTCGGGGGGCCCACCTCCCTCAGGCGAGAAACCACACTGCCCAGCGCTGACTTCCATGCAGAGCCCTGGATGCAGGGCCAGCAGCTGGTCCCTGAGAGCAGCATGGGGGCAGCTGGACCACTCAGACCCTCACACAGCCAGGATTGCTCACCGCAGGCAGACCCCAGAACTCTCCTCACAGCCTGGGGACACTGAGTCCTTAAGGCTGAATACAGAAGATAGACTCTCTCTTGCTAAATTTGCATAACTTGTACAAGAGCCTTGTCAAGGGGTTAATTGGTTCCCTGGGAAGAGACAGAAAATCACCCTGCATTCCGAAAAGTCGCTGAGCCCTGGCGGCCAAGTCCTGCCTCCCTGGAGCAGCTGGGGCTGGGATGTGCTGGGCTAGTGGGAGCCCCGACCCCGCCCGTTCCCCTGCCCAGGCCTGTGACAGAGGGGGCAGCAACTCCAAGTCTCTCCTGGGGCGGGGCACGTGAAGGTGCAGTCACAGGGATGGGCGGGCTCTGACCCTTGGCCAAACCGAAGACCCCATTCTGTCCAATTACAGCCACGCCTTCCCCTCGAACAAAACAGAAAGTAGGAAACAAGGGTGCCTTTTTAATTGCAATCAAATATGCCGTCTGAGGTCAGCGCCCCCGAGCCCGGCCCAGGGGCCGTGCGCAGCCCCATGTGTGGCCCAGAGCAGGCGTGTGGCCCGCTGCGCGGTAGGGGCCGGGGCCAGGCTGCCGTGCTGCGCCGCGCCCCTTGGGTCCCGGAGCAGCGTCTCCTCTGCGGTGGCCCGGCCTCCAGCGCCCGGGACAGGGGAGGTGGGGCAGAGGGCGAGGGGGGCGCTCCCACCTTCGCACACGCATGCAGACGTCCCAGTGTTCGCTTCTGTTCCTTCTCCTTGGCTGAGATGGGCGATGGCGCCGTGAGGCCGCTGCCGGGCAGGCATGGGCAGTGCCACGGGGCTGCCTACTTCTGTATTTGGAACAGGAAGAGCCGCAGGTTGATGTTCTTGGCAGCCAGCAGCTTGTTGCACTCCACGGAGTCGACGATGGGCAGCGGCACGTAGTCCGTCTCGTTGCTCTCGTTGGTGAAGACAAAGTGGTAGATGACAGGGCTGATCTTCACGTCGTCGTACGGGCCCTTGAGCAGCAGGAAAGAGCACTCCAGGGGCGCCGTCACCTTGCTCTTGAGGAGGAGCTGGAAGGACAGCGTGCGCTTGCACGACAGGTTGGGGTTGCGCTCCGAGTCGTTCACGCGCGCCTTTAGGACCCACGTCTGGTTCAGCACCGTGAACCGCGGCGTCTCGTAGTACAGGCGCGTGATGAAGTCATCCGTGCGGTACGGCCGGAACTGGACCTCTGTGGAGACAGACAGGCCGGGGAGCCGGCGGTCAGAGCAGGCAGGGCCAGGGGCAGCGCCTTCCCAGCCGGCCGGGGACACGGGCTCGGCCAGGGAGGAAGGCAACTTACCAGGACACAGCGGGCTCTACTTGTCACAAGGCAAATCAAACGCAATTATGGCAAACGGAGGCGCACGCAAGCTTTGGGGAAACAACTACGAACAGAAGTGACACGCGTTAGCGGCAGAGTCCAGAGGCTGCGAGAGGTGAACGGCCAGCCCCGCCTGACCCCCAGGTCAGGTGAGGCCTCCCTCCTCACCCTTCCCCAGGGCCCAGCAGAGGGAGAGGCCCCGCCCAGGGGGCCGGGGTAAGCAGACACACAGACAGGATGCAGTTCTGTGAACAAGTGTACTTTATTGGTTCCGATACAGAGCTGCCAGAAAAGCCGGCGGCCGGGCTGGTGTGTTGGGCCTCGAGGCAGAGTGCCATTGCGTGGCTGGAGCTGGGCTCTGCCGGCCAGCCGAAGGGCCCGTCGGTCAGTGGGCGACTGCCGTCACACAGTTCTCTCGGCAGAGCCCGTGGCCCATGGCTGGCGAGTCCCTCCACAGAGGCGGCCAGTCCTCCCTGCCCGGCCACGGCTGCAGTCACGACGCCTCGGTCCACCCAGACTCTCCAGGCCTGGCCTGGACTGTTTGTGACACAGTGCCCACCGGGGCAGCTGAGGCTACGACTGCCCAGCGGCCGCGGTCTTCTCGTGCTGAGACCCCGGCCTCCGCAGGCCCCCACCTATAGCCAGGCCCGGTCCAGGCGGCACAGTCTGACTGGCTGCCCGTGACTGCCCTTGGCGCTCAGAGCCGGCCGCCTGGTGTGGGCCGGGCAGCATAGGGCCAGAGTACCCCCGGCAGCTCCAGCGACAGCAGGGGCTTCTCGCTATTCTCTGTGTCTAGACCAGGCTCTGCTCCCCAGAGTGTCCAAAGGCAGTGGCGGCGGCCAGGAGAGCCCGAGAGATCCAGTGGGCCTGGGCGCAGTCCAGCCTGCCCATCCCTGGGCATCCACTCCCAGCAGTTTGAGTCGGGCACCCTCAGCTCGTTCTGGAGCCCCGGCCCTGACCATCTTCTCGCTGGCCTCAGGAGGCCCGTGGCCACTGCAGTAACCGCCTGCAGGTAGGACCTGCCATGACGAGTGCTCTTCTTGCCCCTGGCTCCGCAGGGCAGGCCCTCAGCTCCCAGAACCCCCCAAGACACGCCCACCTTCCGGTTAGACCCCAACTGTCCCAAGGTTGTGCAGCCCCACACGGTGAGGACACCACTTTGCTGGGGTAGCAGGGCCGGGGTGGGGAGGACAGGTGGGAAGGGCCTCTGTGAGAGCCATGCAGGTGCCCCCAGGGTCCTGCCCGGCCCCTCCCCGGCTCAGCCTCCAGCCCCTCTTCTCCCTTAGATGTCCTCCCATTCACCAGGAGCTTGTCCAGAGCCTGGCCATCTGGTGCAGCCCGTGCCACTGCCCAGACCCCATGGCTCCCCCGGCTCCCGGCCGCCGGCCCCACCCCCAGCCTGTGTGGCATGCAGCAGGCAGCAGGGCGCCTCACCTGTGTAGCCGATCTTCTCGAAGCTGAGCAGGCTAAAGATGCTGTTGTAGAGCTGCATCTCCTTGCGGTGGCTCTGGTCCATCTCGTCCAGGATCTCCATCAGCTCATTGCCCGTCTTGGTTGGGTGGGCACACGCGGCCTCGTGCACTGTCAGCTCGTGGAAAGGGCCGTGCCATGGGCAGCCGATACGCTTGTACTTGCACTGCGTCACCCTGGGGAGGAGGTGAGCCCTGCGGTCACACCCGCGCCCCGTGGAAGGTGGCTGTGCCAGTGGGCCTCCAACCAGCCCTGCTCACACAGACTGCTCCCTGAAGGACATGTTCCCCACGTGCCGGCCCTCAGGAAGGGGTCAGAGTGCGTGAGAGCCTGAGAAGGAGCAGGGCATGTGTGAGCTGTGCGTGTGCACGCCCCCTGCACCCACTGCCATGGGGCCTCTCTCCACAACGGTCCTGGGCCCCGCGTGGCTTCACTCCAGGGGAGGCTTGGCAGCCTGGCCCCCTGGAGGGGGGGATTGGGGTGCTAGTGGCACCATCACGCTGTGCTCCCAGAGCCCCTGTGCTGGCCACACTTTCCTGGTCCGGGGACACCACGGACAGTCTCTAAGGAAGAAGCCACCACACAGCCACAAGGAACCCTGGAGGGCCAGGATAACGTTCAGACGCTTCCAGTTGCAGATCTAAGCCCCCGAGTCTGTGAAGCCTCCCGCCCGCCCCCTCCACGGCCTGGGACCTGAGCAGCTTTGCACTAACCCGGCCCTGTGAGGTCGCCACCGGGTGGCGTGTGTGGAGCCAAGCCCCTTGCAGGCAGGCCAGGCGGCCCAGGTGCTTACCTGTCCTGGCACTCCTCTTTCTGGTGCCTCTCCAGGAGGGAGCGGGGGAACTGGCACAGGCAGAAGCCACACTCAGAGGGCAGCTCGCTCACGGCCTTCTCCACGGCCAGGTTGCGGCAGCAGAGGCTCTTACTGATCTCACAACGACAGTTGGGGCACGTGGCTTGCTCCTCCTTCAGCCGGGCATCTGCTAGTAGGTGGATAAAACAGCCAGCGCACATCAAGTGCCCATTAGTACACTGCGGAGAAGGAAAGGGAGATGAAGCTCACGGACCTGCAGGGCCGCGCAGACGCGCGCCCGCCTCACTGCCGGCCCCTCCCAGGGGCTGCGGTGCAGGGGCCGCGGGCAGGCTGCTGCCCAACAAGCACAGGCTGCCACTCCCACTCCCGAGGGAGGGCCAGGCTGTCCTCCCGGAGCCCTGTGCACGCAGCCAGCAGGGTCCCCATGGAGAGGGCGGGTCTCGAGGTGGCCCTCATTGGCAGCAGAGGTTCGGGCTCTTCACTGTGGTGGCCCACCGGCGGGCACTGGGTGGGCCACACGGGGGCTTTTCCCATCCAGGGGCTGGAGACTGTCCCCAAAGTCCACCACAGGGCCTGATTCAGGGACGCCCACGGAACGCGGGCTCTCGGCCAGCTGCCCATGCCGAGGCAGCTGCACCCTCAGCCTGGCCCCGCCACTCTAGCCTCCTGGGCCCGCAAAGGTGAGCAGGCAGCTGCCACCCGCCCAGTGGGGCTGGCTACCTGGAGGGGACCTTCCCAAGGACCGGTGGCACAGAGTCGTGGTGGGCGGGGAGGCCCACTTGGCCCAGGACAGGGCACGTGGGCAGCGTGCACCCGCAGGAGCGTTGCTGGCTTTGGGCCTAGGAGCCAGGCCCCCCCCTGGCTGAGCCTGTGGATCCAAGGAACAGACGACACCGTCGGCGACCTGCCCCTCCCTGCCGGGGGTCCTGGCGTGTGGACAGTGGGCTGCCGGCTCAGCTACCTCGGCTCTCTCACTGGCTCCACACACCTCCTGAGCACCCACTTGGTGCCCTTGAGACACGTGGCAGGCTATGGGCCTGGGCCTGCAGGGGCTCACGGGGTTGGGGGAGGAGAGGCCCACGCGGGAACCAGAGTAGACAAGCTGTGTAGACAAGCAAGAGTAGACAAGCTGTGTCCTCCAGGGCAGACACGGCAGTCTTGGAGCCCGGGGAACACTGGTGGGAGTGTGGGCCCCCCCGCCGAGGGCACCTATCTCCATTGGGAGACGCCCAGTGGCTGAGGGCAAGTGGGCAGGCAGTGCTTCCACAGGCTTCCTTGGGGCCCAGGACCCTTTTGCAACTGGGATCCAGTGTGGTAGAGGGACTCACATGGCCACTGCCAAGCCACGCCTGCACACGATGGGGTCCTCGGTAAACACCAGGGGTCCGTGCACCCTGAGCTGAGGGCTGCAAGAGGCTGAGTGAACTCTTAGCGCCTGCGGGTCGTGCTTGGGGTCCAGTGAGTGATGGGACCTATGTGCTGAGGACCAGTGGTGGGGCCGGGGACAAAGGCCCCAGTCAGGATCCAGGTCCACACAAACACCCTAGATCGGCTGCACTCACATCTTAATTTCTAAGTCAGGTCAAAAGTTAAGATGTGCGAGACAAGGAGGGGACTGGCAAGGGCCGGCCAGCACTGCTCTGGACACACAGCCTGGCTGGGGGTTGTGGAGCGAGGCTGGTCCCGAGAGCGGCCAGGGAGGAAAAGCAGTCTGCCCCGTCCACTGCCCGGGGTCAGCGGAGAAGCCAGAGACGCGATGAGTGGAGAGGGTGGGGGGACATGGCACCATAGGCTGCTGCCACCCTGTATGAAGCCCAGACCAAGAGCCCAGGTCACATGTGTTCTCAAAGCCCCGCCAAGGGCCTGAGCCCAAGAGGGCCTGGCTTCACCGTGCCACAGGCCCAGGGAGAGGATCGCTATGGCTTCTAGAAGGCAGAGAGGAAGCACTCAGTCACGGGAGGAAGAAGCTGCAGGGCCCCCGGAAGTGAGGCCAGACAAGGCAGCACTGGGCTTGCTGAAGTCCCAGCCGCTGCCTAGCACCCCAGGGAAGAAGCCAGGAAGGCCTGGGGACCCCACACTACAGTGTGGCCAGCTCTAGTTCTACATGCCCCAAGGCAGGGCCCGCGGCCTCATCAGAGAGCAACAGCCACTGCTGGGCCCAACTCAGCTGGCTTCTCCTGTCTCTGGTGGCCCAGCCAGGGCGTGGGCCTGCAGGCGAGACTCGGGATGGAGTCCTGGGACGTCCTGAGGGACCCGAGGCTGCCAACTGTGTGACTGCTCACTCCCAGCGCTGCCCTGAAAGCCCACTGCTCTGGAGCAGAGGGTGTGACCTGCGCACCCCCCTGGCAGGCCTTTCCTCAGAACCTGGGGGCCGCAGGAGTTCCCAGCCTCCAGGGCCAGTCCCCACCCCACACCCCCGGAGCCTCCAGACCCAACACAGGCTCAGGTACTAGGGCACCTGCCCTCTGTTGGGCTCTGGGGAGGCGGGGGCACTGCCCCTCCAGCCCTAACAGCTCAGCTCTGAATCGGAATGCGGCTAACCAGCAAGACGCCCCAAGTGCTGCCGGCCTGCCAAGGGACAAGCCAACGTCCACACGTGGCTAGTCCCTTACCGGCTGCCCAAGGTACGCTCTCTCGGTGGACCCAGGTGGCCAGCCTTGGCCCCAGCACCTACCCAGCCCAGGCAGTCTGTCCACAGCAGGAGAGTCACCGTGCTCCAGAGCCCTCCCCACCAGCCAGGCTCCCCCTCGGCCTCCAGAGCAAGACCCAACTCTGCACGCAGGCCTGGCCCAGGGCCTCTGCGGTGGTCGGGCTGGACTGTACCTGCCCCATTTTGCCCATCCAGAAGCTGGGCCCCAGAGGGCTCAGCACAGCGTTGGCCATACGCCAAGCCTCTGACAGACAGCACAAGCCAGGGCAGTCAGAGTGCCCCACGCTACGTGCCAGGGCCAAGCCCCAGAGAGCTTGGGCACTTCCAAGGAGCAGTTCCTGCAGTGCCCAGGATGGGCTGCCTTCCCACCACCTGCCAGGAAGACCCTAGAGACAGGGAGGGCTACGGAGGGGGCTCCACGATGCAGGAACTTGTAGGGCCTCCCAGGCCCTCCCAGGACAGATGCTGGCCAGAACCCACAGGTCACCAGCAGTATGCTCTGAGGCTGGTCACATCCTTTTCTGGGCCTCAATTTTCTCAGGCACAAAAGACAACAGGGGGCGGGGAGGTACTTCCCTGACAGCACAGTGGATAAGACTCCGCGCTCCCAACGCAGGGAGCCTGGGTCAGGGAACTAGATCCCACATGCATGCTGCAACTAAGAGTTCGCATGCCACAGCAAAGGAGACTGAGCTGCAACTAAGGAGCCCACGTGCTTCAACTAAGGAGCCGGCGAGCCACAACTAAGGAGCCCACAAACCACAACTAAGGACACACCTGCCACAACCAAGACCCAGCCCAACCAAATTAAAAAAAAAAAAAAAAAAAAAGACAACAAGTCCAGTGGTTAAGACTCCGCGCTTCTACTGCAGGGAGCACGGGTTCGAACCCTGGTCGGGGAACTAAGATTCTGCATGCCACACAGTGCAGCTGAAAAAAAAAAAAAGGCAACAGGGACAGGACTGGCCTTATTACGCACTGAAGAGGTAGGATAGGACCACAAGTGCGACACACAGTGCCCAGAGAACTAATGCCTGGCACCACACTCATCACCCAGCAGAACCCAGCTAGCCCCTCATGCAGCCCCTGCCCGGAAGCCTCAGGAAGGACTCCAGGCACAAGCCTGTGATTTCAGCAAAACCCCCTCTCCCTCTCTCAACCCTGGGTTCCCCAACCCCACCAAGTTGTGCCCCAGCCCAAGCCCCTCTGCAATGGCCCAAAAGTGGGCATTTGTCCCTGCCCCTAGGACATTGCCCAGCAGCCCCTCCCCCCGCCTGCCCAGTGCACCCAGGCCATGCAGGCTGGGGCCTCTATCTGAACCAGCTTCCCCCTGGGGGAGCTGAAGGAACTGTCCGGACTCTTGAGGAGGAGCCCTGGCCCCTGGGCCTTGGGACAAAAGCAGGTCTTAGAAAATCCTCAATCAGTAGGCCTTTTAGGCCTGGAGTCCACAGTCCCCTCAAACCCTGGGGTGCCCCCCAACTCCGCTCTTTACCACTAAAGGAAGGCTCAGCACCCAGACTCATGTGAGCAGCCCCATCTCCAAAGCACAGCGGAGGGTACCCACCCCCAAAGTGCCCCTCGGCCCAGCTGGAGGCCCCCCTTCACCAGGCCCAGCAGGGCCTCACGGCACCCCACACACCCCTGCACACTCGGCCTGAGGTTTCCTTGACCTCTTCCATCAAGGGGCCCGGAAGGGACCATGCAGGGTCTGAGACACGCAAGTGTCTCAGGGGAAGCCAGGACTGCAACCTTCCACCAGGTTTTGGGTTTGAAGTTCTGGGCCAGCAGTTCCTGATGTCACAGCACCCCGAGACTCGGGGACTTGGGTGGGGGCCGTCAAACCTGCAGCCAGGCTCTTGCTCAGAGCCCAGGTGCTGCCTGGATCAAAAGGTAACTCAAGTGACAAACCACCACTACAAAAAGCACAATTTCGCATCTAGTCAGAGACCAGAAGCGTGCTCTTCCCTCTGCCCTTGTCTTGGATAGCTAAGCAGATATATTTTCAAAGCTTTTTTCTCAAAGCATGAGCCAGTCATAGTCTTGGAGCTGGGGAAGAGGGTCCCAGGCCATGTGGGTGGGCAGCCCCATTGGAGATTCCTTAAACATCACCTTGAACAGAGTCTGCAGCACCAGGCAGGTCGACAGATGCCAAGTCGGCGCACTTGGAAGCTCCCCAAGGCGGGCACCCACATTGGCCAGGACGCAAGCAGAGGTGGAGCCACCCCTGCTTCCTGGGCCTTTTACCCACATGGCTGCCAACGAGCTAACCAAGCCAAGTGGGCTGAGCCGAGTCCTGGCGGGGACAGGAAGCGCAGCAGGACACCCTCAATCCTCCCACAGGACAGATGGTGTCAAGTGCCCAGGCAGGTGGGATGGGACAGGCGTCCTGTAGCAGGGAAAGGAGACGACTTCGGTGCAGGGGTGCTGCCTCAGTGGGGCCCACGAGGAGCAGGAGTGGGCAGGGGCAGGGACAGGAGAGAGCACCCAGGCAGCAGGGGCAGGAGAGCAATGGGCTGAAGGGGCGGGGCTCAGGTCTGAGGCAGGAGCAGTGGGCACAGGAGCCAGAGGCCAGTTGGTACCACATACTGTGACGAAGACCCCCTGCCTACTCCTCCACCCCAGTGGGGGTCACAGGAGCCTTCCTGGCTGAGAACCAAGTCGGGGTGGGAGAGCTCTGCGGCCCCTCCCTCCAGATGTTGGTCTGCGGCTCAGGGCCTCAGCTGACACGAGCGGGGTCAGGGCCAGGTCCACCTTGTGTGAAGGGCTGGAGGAGAGTCCCAGATGGGGTCAGGGATCAGGCTGCGGCTGCAACGATCCAGGCACCACCCACTGAGGCTGTGTTTCCCCCAAAGAAGGCAGAGGACCCAGCTCACATCGCCCTGGGGCCACAGGGCTGCATTCAGAGCAGGTGCCAGCACAGCTGCCCGTTGCCGGCTCCAACACAGAGCTCCTATGTGCACGTCACTGCTGCATCCCCGGCCCTCCTACCCCTAGCTGGTTGCCCGCTGCCGTGCCCACCCAGGACCCTAGAAGGTGCCTGCACACCTTGTCAGGCCAGTCTCCAAGAATACACCGAACACCCACACGGAGAACATCAAAGCCAGCACCTGCCACACCAGTTGTAGCCCAGCCCTGACCTGACCTGACCTGACCTAACGCAGGTCACGGCGAGAACCATTTGCAGGAGGGCCCTGGTCTGACACCAGAGCAAGAATCCCGACCCAGGTGGTGTGATGTACTGGACCCACGGCAGAGCCGACACTGTGGGGCTCAGATCAGGGAGCAGGCGACCAAGCCTAACCGTGCAGCCCGTGTCTGCTCTCACCACCACCCAGGCTTCCCCAGAGGCGCAGAGGCAGGGGCTGGTAGCCGGAGAGCAAGCTCTCGAGTTACTGCGTACCCAGCCGCATCCAGAGGCCCATGGAGATGCTCCTGCGGCCCCAGTACCAGGCACAGCGTGCAGGGCTCAGCACGGTCACTGGCTCTTCTCCTCACCCCAGAACTGGGTACCATCTGAAACAGCCCTCAGATGCGGAGCACTGCCGGCGCTTGCCCCGAACCACGTATCCTGGTGGGGTCAGGCAAAACGTTACCTATAGGAACAGAGAGCAAAACATACCACATGCCTGAAGCAGGTCCACCAGAGACAGCCCGTCAACGTGACTCACCAAAGAAGGCCAGCAGAAGCGGAGGGGCTGAGCCCAGGCCCAGAAGCGTTGGCGAGCAGTGGGCCCCAACCAGGGGCACACAGAGCTCTGCGTCCTCATTTCAAGGCAGCTCATGTGGAACCTGTGCTGTCCTTGACCAAATCATCCTGAGAGCAAACCCAGCTCTGATGCCAACCAGGCAATGGGGTGGGCCTCCGGGCCCATCTCGATCCCCCCCCCCAATAAATGTCCCCATGCAGGGTGGCTGTGAGGGTAATGCGGACCACTGCACACAGCAAGGAGCCACCAAGAAGCCTTCCCTCGGGCACCTCACACCCCAGGCTCCAGGGTGGGCACGGCTGTGCATCCATGCCCCATGGGCCCCCATCACACGGCAGGTCTTCCAGCAGCCAAAGCGAGTTCTGACCCGTGGCAGGGTTCCAGCCAACCCTTTTAGGGCCAAGGGCTCTCCCACTGATCACATGCTCTAAAGCTTTCTCCCAGCCTCTAGAGATGAGAGGGAATCAACTCCCTGCCAAGGCCCGGGTGTCACTTGGGAAGAATGAAGGTGGGGCAGAGGGCTTGTACCAAAACCCACAGCTCAGCATTGGTGGGCTCTCCTCACTCAGCGGGCCCGTTCCCAGGGAAGCCACTGAGCAGAGTCCACTAGGCCATAGGGAAGGCCACCGGCCAGGTGGCCCAGAGCCTTCATTCCCCATCAGAGCTGCTCAGCCACCTGCCTCCTGCCGGCCCAGAGCTCAGCTACCAGCACGGTGCGGACCGGTTTGAAGCAGCCAAGCTCAGAGGCCCAGTCACCAGGGGCTCCGGCCAGAAGCAGAAATGCAGCTCTCTGTGCTGAGTGGACCCAGAGCTGGTACCACATGGCCGGTTTTCATGCCAGGTCCATCTCCAGCCCACTCACACGAACAGAGATGAGGAACCCCTTAATCCCCCTGGGACCCCCCCACCATTGGCTTGGCTTCCTAGACTCTCACTCAAGGCCCAAGGAAGGAAGAGTGCTTTTGGGAGGATCAAAAGGTCGTGGGCAAGCCAAAGAGGCCAGAGAAAGGACAAGTCCTGAGGTGCACTCCCAAGGCTGAGGCAGTTATGAGAAGCGCTACCCCAATTTGCACTGGGCCAGGAGGCCTGTGGTACTCCTGAGCTAGGGCCTCCGGCCAGGAGCTTCCCAAAGCCCAGGAGGGTGGGTTGAAAGGCAGTGTCCTCTCCCCAAGGAACTCAACCCACTTCCCCACCAATGCCTCTTCTCCCTCCGTCACCCAGGCACACTGGGATCCTCCAAAGGAAACTCATGCCAGAGCGGGAAGGATTTGGAGATCCAGAGGTTGGGGAAACGGCAATTCAGCATAGCCTGCCCTGTTTACTACAAAAATGGCCCTCGCACCACAGCCCTCACTCTGAGCATAAGCAGGGGGACAAGGCCCATCGGCCATATCCAGCTCCTGTAAATGCAAAGAAAGGTGACAGGGTACCTGTTTCATTCCTCAAAGGGGCTGGGGGTGTGGGGGTAATCAGAGATGGGGGTTGACGTGCAGAGAGACACACAACGGAGAAAGCAGAACGCTGCGCAGTGACCCTGGGACCAGAGTGTGACCCTGCTGCTACGGGGTGCACGAGTGAGACCCCCTGGGCTAAGTACCCTCTCTGGCAGCCCTGAGCGGGTTAAGGACTCTTGAGTCCGGCCACCAGGCTGGCTCTTCAGACAGAAGGGAAGAGGACAGACCTCCTGGAGCACCGGTAGCCTAGGAAGCCAGACCTGATGTGGGTGAGGTGGGATGTGGTAGGAGCCCAGCCTGAGGCACAGCACGTCCAGAAAGCACTGGATTGGGCGGGGGCGGGGGCTGGGACTGGAGAAAAGACCCAGGCTGTGGGGCTTGATGTGAGCAGTTCATCCAGACCAGGAATGAGAGGAAGGGGTGGGGGAGGGCAAAGAGGTGAGCCCCTCCCTTCTCAACTTTCTTCCAAAAAGAAGTGACAAGGGAAGGGAATTCTTCCACACCAAAGGGTAAAGGGATACGGGACGAGCATGAGGACAGGTTTGGGGGGGGGGGTGTCTGCAAAAGAACTGAGAAGAAACACTTGAGGAAGAGCAAAGACCAGGGACCCCCGGAGCCCAGGGAGCTCAGGGCTGCGCGGAGCAGGCTCAGAAGTGGGGAGGAGCACGGGCATCTGTCGCCAGCTTTCTCTGGGGTCAGCTTGAGGTTGGGCTGAGGAGTGCTGAGAAAGGGGCAACAGGGGAACCTGGAAAGAAAAGGGGCGTCCAAGTGGGAGACAGGAGATTCCCATCAGGAAATAAGGGCAGTCACAACGAGAAAAAAAGGAGGTTCAGAGCAGGAAACAGGAAAGTTCCCAGAGGACGAGAATGAGGAGCTTCCGAACAGGCGCCAGAGTCCCACCTCTGGGCCCCAGGGCTCGGGCCTGGCCTCCGAGGAGACGCGGTGCCGGGGGGCCGGCCGCGGCGGGGCTGGAGCCGAGCCGGGTCTGGCCGGCGGCCCTACCTGGTACACGGAGGCCTTGGGCAGGTCCAGGCAGACCGTGCAGCACAGAACCGAGTAGAGCCGCTCCTCCAGCTTCCCGCTGCCCGCCGCCGCCGCCGCCGCCGCCGCCTCGGCCGTCTCGGCCGCCCGTAGCCGCTTCTTGGGCGGCGCATCGGAGTCGCCCGCCGCCTCCTGCAGCTGCCGGGCGCCGACCAGGCCCGCCTCGTCTGGGATCCCGGGCCCCGCCGCCTCGCCCAGCGCCGCCGCCGGCCCCGCAGACGCTCCGGCCCCGGCCCCGACCCCGACCCCGGCCCCGGCCCCGACCCCGGCCGGCACGGCACCGGCAGGCCCCGCGGCCGGGCCGCCCCCGCCGGCCTCCTCGGCGCCGGACATCGCGGCCGGCCGGCCCGGCGGGCGGGTGCCGGCGCGCTCCCGCGGCTAGAGGTTAGGGGCGCCGCGCGCTCCCTCCGCCCTCTCGCCGCCGCCGCCGCCGCGACCCCGCAGCCCCGCTCCCTGCGCCGCCGCCTCAGTGGGTTCGGCCCGCGCGTCGCCCCGCAGCCGCCGCGGCCACCGACCCCGGCGCGGCCGCCATCTTTGTTTTCCCTGTACGCTCCCCCACCCCGCCGCCGCCTACGCCCCCTTGTTCTCTCAGTCACGTGAGCGGAGCGAGGCCAATGGGAGGGCCGCTCGGGGAGACAGCGCGACGGCCAGAACCAATGGGCACACGAGGGCCCGCCCCTGCATAAGGTGGGCGGGGCCCCGGGCGACCCGCTGAGGGGCGATCTTTGGGGCCCGAATAGTCTTGGCGTCAGGGCTGAGCGCGGTGCTTCCCGCCAGTCCGGCCCGGGACCACACGCCTTGGGTGCCCCGGAACGGAGGGCAACCTTGGACCCCCACGTCCAGATGTGCCTGCGCCTTTGTCCCCGGACGCCCAGGCTAGCGTGCGCGGGGCTCTGGCCTGGCTGGCCGGAGCGAGAAACTGCCGGCCACCTCTCCCCTCCTGTGCGGGAAGAGATGTGCTTCCACAGGACGCGAGTGCAGGGACTCCCCAAGGGAGGACTCTGGACCCGGAATCTAACCCACTGCTCTGCCCGATCCCGTTTCATAATCCTGGGGTTGGGAGCTGAAGAGGCGTCCGCTGAGGAAAACGAGGGTCTTAGGAAATCAGGACTTGCCTTGCACAGGCCGGTGGGCAAACGGGTAGAGGTCGAGTCAGCCCTGGGAGGGGATGTACATTTCTGGGAACAGCTGTGGTGCGGCCCTCCCCTGCCCCCACCCCAGCCGGCGGCCGGTTAAGATCACTGCCCCATAGGGCCACCAGCCAGACCTTGCAAGGATATTCAGAACTCCACCGTGTTCCAGGAGAGCAAGGGCTCCTGTATCTTCTCAGTCCAGGGGTCCTCCTTACAAAGGTGCCGGCAGGCCAAGTTGAGTGAGGCCCCCAGGGCTGGTTCCAGCACAATGCCTTCCTTTGCTCAGGGAAACCAGTTGCTGCCCTGGGAGCCTTAGGAAGCTCACTGGAGGCCCTCTCAATCCGACTCAAGAATAGGCAGAGTCCATATTCCTGCTAAATCCCTAAGGTTTATTGGAGACCAAGCCTCTTTCTGGATCCACAACTATGGCCCGCCCAGAATCAGGCCCCGAAACATGCCCGGGACCCAGTCCCCCTCATTTTGGTCTAGGCAAGTCCTCACACTGCGCTAGAGAAGGAGATAGTACCCAGACTCTGCCCCCTTACCAGTCACTCTGCAGCAAGCTGGCTTCGGTTGAAGGAGAGTCTCTCCCTAGAGGAGGAGGCCCTAGGAGCAGGACCATGAGGGGAAAGTGGTAGCCAGGGCAGAAGCCTCGCCTTGCTGTCCCCAACCATCACCCCCACTGCAGGCGCTGTGTGTGCAGGGCCCGGTGGTAGGCCCAGCTGCCTCCGGCCAGGGCCCAGCGACAGACGTCCTCCTTTGGCAGCAGCAGCAGTCTGTCCTCCTCCAGCCGGCTCAGGAGGCCTGCGGCGCCGAGCATCACCCCCCCCAACATTCCATAAGTGTTGGTCGTGAAAACAGCCACAATGAGGATGGTCACTGCGACCACCAGCACCACTGCCTGCCCAGCCACAGAGCGGCCCTCAGCACCAAGGTGCTCACCAGCCACTGCCAGGACCATGCCTCCTCCCAGGAGCAGGTTGGCGGAGGAGCAGTCCCCATTCACCCAGTGGAAATCGAAGGCCAGGAGGGGCAGGCCAATGACAGTGGCCACCCAGGCTCCAGCAAGACAGTCTTCATCTGTGCCCAGCCCTGGGGCCAGCATGGTGGCAGCAGCCAGGGCCTGGAGCAGGAAGCCAGCAGCGGCCCCTCGATTTGCCTGTCAACACAGGGAAGGGAGATGTGGGAAAAAGAGGCCAGGACCTCCCTTTAAACAGGGAAGGGTCTGAAGGTCTCACAGAAGTCGGGCCCCCACACTTACCTCCCACCACCCTCTAGGGATTTGGGAGTGGGCTATGCCCCTGACCGGCCCCAGTGTACTCACCTGGGCAGTGCTCAGGGCTGCATACAGAGACACTGATCCCAGCGCCAGGTGGGACAGGGCGGAGCTCCACTCGCGCCCTGGCCTGGGGGCCATGACACGTCGGGCGGTAGTGAGTCTGAGGGAACGGGAAAAGGATCCTCAACTTTGGAGAAGAACGTAGAAGCCGGCGACAGGGGGCCCTAAGGGTGTCTCTCCAGGATTCCCAGGTTCCAGAACCCCATTTCTAAATATTGTTATGGGCTCATCCGAAACTCACAGGAGCCCTGAGGCCACTGGACACAACCTTTGGGGAAGAAGAACCTAAATCCGCCGGGAAAAGACGGTGCGGGGCCTGGACTGGGTGGGCGTTAGCTCTGGCGTCCTGGAACCCAAGTCGGCGCAGGGCCTGGGGGAGAGGGGCGCAGGGCCCCACGCTCGGGGAGCCGCCGTCCTCGGAACCCGGCCCGGAAAGAGCGACGGCGCAGGCACTCAGAGACCGCTGAGCTGCGCGACGCCGGCGCAGCGGCGAGCGGAGGCCCACCGCGCCGCCCTCTGGCTGCCGCTCCGCCTCCCGCGCCGGGTGTGCGACGGCCCCGCGCCAACCAACGAGAGGAGCGGAGGCTAGAGCGGCCGGAGGGGGGGCGGGGCCGGGGCGTCGCGGGCGTGGAGGAGAGCTAGACTGGGTTGTAAGAGTGGGCGGGGCTAGGAGAAGGGGTCTCTGCTTGGTACTGGACGCACACGCCCGCTGGTTTGGGGGGAGGGAAGGGGCTCGAGGAAGGAGCCGTGAGGGGAGGGGCAGTGAGAGGTGGGGTTGGAGGAAGGGGCGGGTCGGAGTTGGAGGAAGGGGCGATGAGGGGAAGGGCCGAGGAAAGGGTGGCGAGAGGAGGGGTTTCTAGGGGAGGGGCTGAGGAAGGAGTGGGGAGGGAGGGGTCGGGGAGGGGGAGAGGGATTGGAGGAAGCTGCGGTGAGGAGCGGGGCATTGAGGGGAGGGGTTGGAAGAAGGGGCCGAGGAGGACGTAGGGCGGAGTTGGAGGAAGGGGCGGTAAGGAGAGGGGCTGAGGAGGGGGCGGGGCCGAGGAAGGGTATTGAGAGGAGGGGAGGGCGGCGCGGGGAGGGGTTGGAGGAAGGGGCCGAGAAGGAGGTGGAGGGGAGGGGTCGGAGGAAGGGGCGGGAGGGGAGGGTCGGAGAGGGGAGCGCTTGGTGGAAGCGGCGGTGAGGGGAGGGGCCGAGAAAGGGGCTTGAGGGGAAAAAAGGTTGGACACCTGCGGGCGGAAGGCTCTGAGTGGGTACAGCCGCTCAGGGGTCCTTCGCAGAGGACCGGTAGGGATTCTGGAAGAGGAGGTGCGGGGCCGTACCGAGGGGGCGGCCGCCAGAGCATGCGCACGGGCTCTGCAGCGGTCGGGCGCGGAGTTGGGGCGCGGGGACGCGGGGCGGCGCGAAGCGGGGCCCTCTGCCGCCCCGCGCTCTCATGTACGCCTTCTACTCGCTGCTCATCTACATCTTCTACAGCCTCTTTCGCAGGGATGGCGGGGCCGCGGCGGCCGCCGACCCTGGGAACCCCGCCCAGGTGAGCGGGGGCGGGCGCAGCTCGGCCGGCGACCCCCTTCCGGAGAACGGTTTTGCAGGCCGGCGCTGCGTAGGTCCCGGGGCGCTGACGCGGGGGAGGGACCGTGCCGAGGACCCCGTCTCTGGTGTTGGAAGCTGAGAGCCCGGCTCCAGCCCCTCGGGCTCAGTTCTCGGAGGCAGGGAGCCCCACGGGCTGCCTGGCCTCGCCTCAGGGACTCCCCCCCGCTCCCTCCCTAGAGTGCCCGCGGCAAGCCCGGGGGTCGCCGCCGCCCCGACCAGCCCACCGCAGAGCTCTGGACCGAGCTGACCGGCCTGGTCGGTAGGTACTGTTGGTGCATCGGGAGTGCTGCGTCTCCCGGGGCAACGAGGGAGCGCCGCCGTCCGAGAGATGCAGGAGTGCCCGTGCCCTCATTGGGAGGGAGGGAGCTGGCAGGTGCCGGCTAGTGGCCTAGCATCCGACACGTGACCCAGCACGCCTACCCATCCCACTGCCTCGCAGGCTGCTCGGAGTCCGAGGATGGGCCGGGTGGGGCAGCGGAGGGCCGTCCGGCCGAGGTCTCACTGGAGGAGGCTCTCGTGCGTCTTGCGGAGTTCCTCTCAGTCCAGCTGGGGGCGGAAGAGAGCTTCGGGAATTCTGCCGACCTGAGCAAGGTAAGCAGAGTTGAGATTTCTACGGCAACCTGTTCTGTGTTCTCAGGCCTACTGATTTCCATCCATACGCCTGTATCTTCTCCACCCGGCCCCCATCCTTTTCCACTTGGATTTCTATTTCTTTCCCAGCCTGGTGATGTTCCCCCACTGTTGACGGTGACCGGTCAGCTCTTGGCCCTCCTGGCATGGATTCGGAGCCCCAGGGGGAGGCAGGTCCTGCCCCAGGCGACGCAGCCAGCCTCAGGGGTGCAGCCCCCCACTCCTGCTGGTGCGTAAGGAGTAGTGAGTTGAAGAGGGAGTTTGTCCAGGGAGTGACGCCCACCAGAACCCTAGCAGCCAGATGTGAGGTGTCCCTTCCTTCAGGCCAGAGAGCTCTTCTGTCCTGACTGGGTCCACCCCACCCCAGGATCCCCATCCCAAGAAGAAAGCCCTCCTGTTTCACCAAGGGGTGAGGCCCAGGGGCAGCAGCCTCCTCAGTTAGAGGAGGACCAGAGAGCTTGGCAGCGGCTGGGACAGCTTATCCTTGGACAGGTGAGGGGCCCAGGAGGCAGTGGGGGGTTCGGGGGGTCTGGAAGGGGACTGGAAGGTGGCGTTCCACCCTGTGCTCTTTCCTCCTTTCCAGCTGGAAGAGCTGAAGCAGCAGCTGGAACTGCAGGAGAAGGAGCTGGGCCAGCTGCGTGTGGGAGTGGTGAGGCTGCTGGGGTGGGGGCTGGACAAGGGGGACATGAGAGGGTCTCAGCCTCCAGGTGAGTTTTGAGAGCTTCCTTCTCTCCCAGGGGGCGACAGACTCGGAGAAAAGGGTTCAGCATCTGACTCTGGAAAACAAGGCCCTGAAACAGAGCCTGAGCCTTACTCGGGACCTCCTGCTGCACTGGGGCCCCGCCCCCCCCAACAGGGCCCCGCAGGTATCCTGCTCCTTAGCTGCCACTGTCCCTGCAGCCCGGGGCTCCTGCACCCTGGTCTCTAGCAACACCGCCTGGGCTTCCTCGGGACTTTGTGCTCACTGGAGCAGAGGCAGGGAGCCCCCTCTGACCCTTCAGACCTGAGGCCCGGACTGTGGGTGGCAAATGCATGGTAGCCCCTTCAAGGAGGCTGATGCCCTTGGGAGAATACCCTCCTTTCAGTCCATGGTTTCTCCCAGTGACTGACTCCAGGAGAGCAGAGAGACGTGGGGAAAGGAGCCCTGCATGGATTGGGAGGCGGGTGTGTGACCAGCTTTGTGAGCCCCTGTCGACTTGACTTTCTCATCTGTAAAATGGCGCAGCTGGAGTGCCCCTCCCTGAGTTTCCTCCTGGCTCCACACTTCAGCTGCCCCACTCCCCTTGCAGGAACAGGAGGAGGCAGAGGCACTGCTGGAGCTCCGGGGCCGGCTTCAAGAGGCCCAGGACACCACAGAAGCTCTCCGAGTCCAGGTGGGCTCTGGTCCCAGGGGCTGGGAAGTCTGGGGCTCTGGGGAGGGGGTGTCTGAGGCAGAGCCTGGTAAGTGCCTGTTTCCTCAGTGACAGGGCTGGGGTTGGGTGGGGCAGCTAGGGGTGCAGGAGGTGCAGCTTCAGGGCCTTCGGGGGGCCCTCCGGCAGCTCCAGCAGGAGGCTGAGCAGAAGTGCAGGAGGGAGCTGCAGCAGATGCGCGGGCAGCTGGCAGGTAAGGGCTGGGCTCCGGAGCTCACGGGAAGGCTGTGGGGTCTGGGCTTTCCCTCACAACAGCCTTCCTGCCCCCAGGACTTCGTGCTCGCATGGCCAGCTTGCGTCAGGGCTGTGGGGATCTCCGAGGACTGGTCAGCACCTTTACCCAGAGCTGCCAGGGTTCGCTGAGCGAAGCCCGGGGCCAGGTCAGGACCACTCGCTCCCCTCCCTTGCACTTGTTCTCTGTGCAGCCTCGTCACTGGCCTTCCCTTGGGGAACCCCTGCTCTCCCTTCCTTTCCAGCCCCAGGGTCTTGTCTCGTCTACTGCAAATCTTAGGTTCTGGAACCAGAACAACTGTGTTCTGTGCAAACTGGGATGACGGTGAATCCCTCACAGGATTGCCAGGAAGCCCACGGTCCTCCTCGGGTCCCTGAGCTCCATCCCAGGCCCACTGAATGACGCCCCAAGGGTCTGAAGCCACTGAAAGTTGTGGATCCCCACAGCTGGGGGCCACGTGGTGGATATTGCCCTCAGCACCCCATCCCTCGCTCTCTTCCCACTGCCTTCCCCTTCCTCACCTTTCTGTGCCCCCAGGTATCGTGGGCCCTGGGGGCACTGTCAGCGGGCGGGGCTGGGACTCAGCTCCTTGAGGCACAGCAGGGGCCCCCAACTGGATGCCCAGGGCGGCTGCTGGAGCTCAAGGGTATGGCAGGCTTGGGGAGAAAAGGGCTGGGGCAGCAGAGGTGGGGGACATGGGGGCTCTCCATGCTTCAGGATCTGGGAGGCAGCCCCCTGATCTGATCTCCACCCCAGGAAACATCCGTGTGCTCTGTCGGCTGAGGCCAGGGACACCCTCCAACTTGGTGAGCTTAGAGCCCGGCCCGGGTGGCACTGTCACCACCTGCTATCGAGGGCACCAGCGTCGCTTCCGCCTGGACTGGGTCTTCCCTCCACACGCCAGCCAGGAGGAGGTGATGCTCCACCCTTTCACCTGTGTCAGCTGTCACTCAGAGTTCCCTGGAGACCAGAGAAGGCTCCTGTCTGTCTGCCCTCCCAGGAGAGAGGGCGGCTTGACTCCAGCAGGGAAGGGGAGGGAGCCGGAGGGTCTGGGAGGCAGGACTGGTATGCTAGCTGGGCACCTACTTTCTTTCCAGGATTTCCGCTTTGCATCCCCCCACCAAACTCTGCAGGCTGGGGGGGACAGACTTTATGGCTTAAACAGGAAGATTAACATTTTCAAAAGTAACTTTGTGCCAGGAAACGAAGGAAAATGAACACGTTTGAGGTGATGGTTACTCAGGGGGCTGTGGAGCATGGCTGGGGTGCTGTTGTTGTTGTGAGGTCAGTACTGTGACCTCCTTCCCGCAGGCTTCACTGACTGCCCACTCCCCTGGCCCAGGGTCCAGAGATGGTCAGCTCTGAGGGTGGGTAGCTCTCCTTGTTTTGTTGGCAAGGGAAGTGGGGGGGCACAGGTGAGCTTCCAACCCCAGCCCCCCGCTGCCTCGTTTCCTGCACACTATCTTCACTGCACACCAACTTGCAACTAGAGCTCAGGAAACAAGGCTGAGAGCTGGGAGGGGGTGAGGCGAGGGGCAGAGCTATCAGAGACCCAGACCTGTGCTGGCCTCACGGGGACAGACTGTGATGAGAGTGCCTGGCAGGTACTCCCTTCCTCACTTTTTGGGGCACCGCAGCCGTTTTCCACCTACCTCTATTTACCCCCCATACCACCCCCACCCTGTCTTCAGCCTCCATCCCAACTGCAGCCCTGAACAGGGGCCCCTCATCTACTGTCCTCTGGGTAGCCTTCCTAGACAGGGTCCTCCACTTCTGGCTGAAAGAGCCGAAGGGCTGTTACTGGGCTCCCTCACCTGTATTCCCCATCTCTGTCTGCAGTAGCGCCCCCGACGCTCCTTTCTAGTCATGGAATCCTAGCAACCTCACTGGCAATTCTGGATTCTGCCCTTGTAGCTGGCAACCAAAATTTCAAAGAGATCTGACAGCCCAGTGGTTACCCACCACCTGGGCACAAAAGCTGGCCGACTGTGTCATTGCTCAAGAGGCTGCTGCTGGTGTCCAGTTGCCAAAGGACGCAAGTCCCAGCTCCATCTCCCCTTCACCTGCCTCTCTGCACCCTCCCAGGGCCCGACTTCCAGGATCCTGGTTGCCCACCAGCCTCCACACATGGGACCCTCTGGGTTCATCTTTCATGTGCCAAGTGCTGCACTAGTCCTCTTGGTCTGCATTCTCACTTAATCCTCACAACAGGTGCCACTACAGCCCTCATCTCACAGAGGGCAAGATGAGTGACTTGCCTCCAGTCACACCCAGGGTTTGAACTTGGCCATCAAGCCCAGGGTCTGGGCTCTTGCCTGCTACACCCCCAAGCCTTCCAAGCAGTCAGTCGTCAATCAATACTCTGCATCACCTGTTCCTGCTACCTGTCACGTCCCTTCCCTACTTTGCCTGGCAAATTCTGGCAAATGCCACCTTCTCCAGGGAGCCTCACCTGTCTGTTGGGAGATCCACTCTTCCACTGTGCTCCCCTAGAGCCAGCCTCCTTCCAGGGGAATCAAGTTTTGTTCACACCTTGCCCCAGGTCCTGGGGCTTAGGGCCCCTCCCAACCCCTCCTACTCCTAGGTCTTCAGGGAGCTGGAGTCGGCTGTGCTGTCCTGCCTCGGAGGCTACAGTGTCTGCATTTTCACCTACGGTCAGACAGGGACGGGAAAGACCTACAGCATGGAGGTGGGAAAGGGGGCAGTCTGGGTGGCTCCTGGGGCCAGTGGCTGGGATGTGAGCCCGATGAGGCACCCCACCCCCTCCCCAGGGCCCACCTGAGGACCCTGGCATAGCTCCTAGGGCGCTGCAGTCACTGTTCCGGGAGATGGGAACAGGGGGACAGCACCACGTGACCCTCAGTATGGTGGAGATCTACAACGAGGCTGTCAGGTCAGGGCCGCAAACGGTGCCTCCTCCCCGCCCGGGGCCCCAACTTCTGGCTCCGCCCCTCAGAACCCCCAACAGAGCCTTCCCTCTTTTCGCCAGGGACCTCCTAGCCCCAGGGCCTCCCCAGCGCCTGGCAGTGAGGCAGGGCCCAGCAGGCGAAGGGGGGATCCAGGTGGCTGGCCTCACCCACTGGGACGTGCCCAATCTGGAGTCGTTGCACCAGGTGAGGGTGCCCCGTGGGGCCACGCAGCCCTCCAAGCCCCCGCCCTGTACTCCCACCTGGGCCGCGGACGCCGCAGCAGGCCAGCCCTGTCCTCCGTCCTCCAGATGCTGAACCTGGGGAGGAGCAACAGGGCCACCGCCGCCACAGCCATGAACCAGCACAGCTCTCGTTCGCACGCCCTGGTCACGCTGACGCTGCGCACGGCGTCCCCATCAAGCGGTCCCGGCACCGCAGGTACCTCGGCGTCTGAGTCCTGCGGGGGGCTTCGCTGCACCCGAGACCGGGCCTCCCTCCACGCCGGGCTCGCTCGCCCCTGCAGGCACGCTGCACCTAGTGGACCTGGCAGGGTCCGAGCGCGCCTGGAAGGCAGGGGCGGCCGGCACGTCGCATGAAGACCGGGACGGCGCTCAGCGTCTGCGGGAGGCTCGGACCATCAACCGCTCGCTGCTGGCACTGGGAGGAGTGATGGCCGCTCTGCGGGCTCGCCGGCCACACGTGCCCTTCCGCGACTCGCAGCTCACGCGCCTGCTGCAGCCCGCACTGGGCCCTGGCGCCACCGCTGTGCTGCTGCTGCAGGTGGGGCCAGGCGGCCGCGGCCCGCGGGAGGGTCGTTTGCATGCCAGGCGCCGCCCACCCGGGCCCGCCCACCAGCGCCGCTCCCCGCAGGTCTCCACGCGGCCCGAGGATCTCGGCGAGACCGTGTGCTCGCTCAAGTTCGCCGAGCGAGTGGGGCGAGTGGAGCTGGGGCCTGCTAGGCCCCGCAGGGCCCCGCGCTCCGGGACGCCCTCCTCCCTGAGCACCGACACACCACTCTCTGGGACCCCTTGCACCGCCACGCCCTCGCCCGGCAGCCCTCCAAGCCCCGGCCTGGACAGCGGCTCCAGCTCGGCCCTGGCACCGCCGGAGGACCTGCCTTCGTAGTCCTGCCCGAGGAGTCTGGGTCGCGTCTCTGCCGGCAGAGGCAGCGAAGTCCCTATTCCCCCCACGACCTCCTTGATCTCTGGGGGCCCGCTGCCCCCCAGACTCCCAGAGTCCACCCCTTTCTGTCCCGCCCCCAGAAGTGTTCCGCCTGGGGTAATGATCACACCACCGCCCCCCCCACCCCCCCCACCCCCGCCCCGGCCCAGGCCCTTAGCTTATCACCATCTGCTGTTATCGCCGCGCACAGCAGGGGATCCCAGAGTCGCGGAGGCAGACCCTGGCCAAGTGGCCACCAGACTCACTACCCCATCACCAAACATCAGACTTGCATTAAAATGTCGTTTGTTCCTTTACTCTTATCTTCCCCACTACCACCACCAAAACCAGGTAGGGTCTCCATTCTCCGTCCCCTCCCCCCAAAGGTGCTACCTCCTTGCCAGGCAACAGTGGAGGGGGGACAGGACTTAGGGATGGAGCGGCTGGGGTGGTCATCAGGTCTACCCTCCCCCAGCCCGGAGCCAGGGAGGGGAAGTGACAGATGGTGATGGATGGATGGATGGATAGATGGACAGAGGGCTGGAGAAGGTGGGACCAGGAAGGGGACAGGAAGGGCTACTTCAAGCACAGCCCTGTTCCTTCCAGCCTTGCCTCTCGGGGTAAGAGAGGCATGACTGACCATCAGGGCTGCGGTGGTGCCCAGCTGGGCCATAGCTCTTCGGGAGTGTCCAATAAACACGCGGATTCTCAGCACGGCTGGTACCTCGTGTCTCAAGGCGGAGCCACACATACCTTAGTTTCCCCTCAACAGGCCTAAGGGTGGCAGGAGAGGGTGGGAGAGGAAAGCAGCCCCTGCCCTGGGAGCCTCACAGGCTGTACCAGGAGAGTAGCCAGCCTGGGGTAGGGGCAGCCAGGTCTCGGGGGTGGCTAACCCACGCATCATAGATGCTTTTGTTGGGTGGCACCCCCTGGAAGAGGGCATCTAGATCCCAGAGCAGCCTTGGGGGACCATGGGTTTCAGGGACCACCCCCCAATAGCCTGTGCTGGTTGAGGGGGGGCACCGGGGGCAGGAGGTGGGTGGCAGTGGGGCAAATGGCATCACCACGTTGGGAGTGTAAATGGGCAAGTAGGAGGTAGGTAGCTGCCCCCAAAGCGAGGCCCTGTGGCTTCCACCAGGGAGTCCCCCAGGGCCTGGGGTACCCTGCAGTAAGTGCAGGGGCCAGGCTCTGGGTTCAGGGGAGAGGGGAGAGGGCCTGCTGTTTCCCCCCTGGGAAGTCTCCCCTTCTGCTCTCAGGGACCCTGGGAGGGGGCAGACGGGCCACAGAGGCCTCTCAGAGGTGGGGACTGGAGTGGGTGCCTCTTCCTCCCCTATGCGAACTGAGCCTGACCGACTTGGGCTGCTCGGCGGCGCCCCCTCCCCGGAGTCCCCTAGCAGAGACTTTATGCTGAAGCCCTCGCGGGGCGGCGGCTGGGGACTGGGCGGCCGGTAGGGCCGGCCATGCAGCACATAGGGGCCCAGGTCCTTGGCGAAGGCTCCCCTGGCGCCCCTGCTCTGCCAGCGCCTGCACAGGGCCGTGTTCTGCAGCCGCAGCGCCTCGGCTGGGATCAGGCTCACGTCGACCGCCCAGAAGTTGCCCTTGGCCTGGGGCTTTGCGGGATCTTTGGGCACCTGGTGGAGGAGGGGGGCAGGCTTGGGTGGGGCTGTACGACCCCGGATACTCAGGATTTCCGCCCGCGTCCCGCCCCCAGGCTCCGACCCTCGCCCTGCCCCACCTTGCGGAAGCACCGGTTGGAGGAGAGGTTGTGGCGGATGGAGTCTTTCCAGCCCTCGTAATCGTCCCTGAAGAAGGGGAACACGGCCTGGACCTGACGGATGATCTGAAACCATCGGGCGGGCAGCGGGCGCCGTGAGCCGGGGCGCGTGGGCGGGGGGCCACGCTGCCCCTCCCCTCGCCTCTGCGTGGCCCCCCTCGCCGGGAAGGGGCCTGCCTGAGTGCTTTAGCTCTCTCCCTGGGTGCCCAGGCCAGGACCGGCCCCACTGGCATGGCTGGGTAGGGCCAGGTCGGGGTGGAGGCCGGAGCCTGAGCCTCCGAGCAGGGGCCAGGTGGAGGACGCTTCCGGGGACAGGTCCGATCACGGAGTGTGAGGGAGAGCGGGCGGGGATCCTCTCACCTGGGCCAGCTTCAGCCTGCGGGAGGGTGCGGCCTGGATCACCAGGGCGATCATGGCCAAGTAGGTGTAGGGGGGCTTGTCATGCCGCAGGTATCTCTTCTTCCTCCTCTGGGGGTGCTGGGAGGGCGACTCCCCCCCGGGGAGCCCCAGGCGGGGGTTGCTGCAGGGCCCCATGCAGAGGAAGCAGGCAACGTGGGCAGGGGTCCGGCCGGGTGGTGGGCGCAGGGCACTGGGGCAGTGTGGTAGTGTGGTGGGGAAGAGCTGGGGCCTGAGGCCAGGCGGGGGCTGGCGGGCCAAGCCCTTTATCATTCGGATGGAAGGGGGAGGGGAGGGGAGGCCAAGGGAGGTAGAAATACGCGGTGGGGGAGGGGAGCGTGCAGAGGGCAGCCACAATTAGCAGGTTTCGGTTAATCTGGAAGGGAGGGGCAGGACAGATTCCAGTGGGGGCTGCAGGCGGCCACCCCCCAGGCCTCATTCCTCACCCCTGGGCTGCCTTTGGCACCCCCCCTAGAGCTGTAAGGAAAAGCCCTTGGAAGGGTCTTATGACCCACAGTTACTTTATCCCATCTAGATCCCAGGTTCACATTTAACAGATGGGGGAGTGATTGGTCCAAGAGGAGCCGCCAAGAAGGGGTGGGTCCTGCCCAGAGTTCAAGGCCAAGCAGCTAGCAGGACTTGGGTGGTGGTCTGGGAGGGCTTCCTAGAGGAAACCTCAGAAATAAAAGAAGGATACAGTTGACTCAAGGAATTTTCCCACAGGCTGCTGCATGGCCCCAGAAGGCTCCCCAGGCCCTGGAGGTCACTTTCCTTCCCTCCTTGGTGCTGGTCAACAGTGGGTCCTGGGAACTGACCATAACAATAGTCCCTCATTATGCCCTGTGCACCTCACTGGTCCTGGGTAAGCTGGACCCCCCTGGCTTGAGAGAACTTCCTGGAAGTATGTTTGCCTCTCTACTCTTCTGGTCCTCTGGGTCCAGATACTCTGGAGGTTGTCCCCTGAGGAGGACGCCACTTGGTCCTCTGGGGCACTCAGGCAGTGCCCCTGGGTGGGTGTGCATGGAAGGAGAGGCCTTATAGCTGTAGGTGTTTACTGGCTACCACTTGGGGCCAGGCCTTGAGAACACAGCCCTGTGGGTCATGGTGCCTGCCCAGGGGAGCCTGCAAGAACCACTTGGCATCACCCTGGGCAGGAGTGAGGACAGGTGTGTTATGTCTGGGTACGCAGGGCTTCCCAGGCAGCCCCAATGCCCCGTGGCTTAGGCGAGGAGGGAGATGCTCCCCAGGCAGGAAGGGGGTAGGCCTGAGTAGAGGAGGGGCACTCTGGGAGACAGAGTGGAGGCTGAGCCTGGGGAGGCCTGCAGGGCCAGCACCCCTTGGTCAGCCCTGGCCAGAGCTTCTGAGTGCTTTAGCAGGCACGGGGCCTGGCCCAAAGGTGCGATTCTGGAAAAATGCATTTGGCAGCTGCCCGGAGACATGGTCCTCCCGGGTCCCAGACCCTTCTGTCCCCTGACCTCCTCCCTGGCCATCTAGTCTGTGGCTCTCCCCCTCAAGTCAGTCAGGGCCTGTGCTCTGTACCCTGACCCAAAGCCTGGGTTCCCCCCGGTGAGGACTGGGCAAGTCTGCAAAGGGATTATCTGGCCCGGGACACCAGCAGTGGTGGGGTGTTGCTACTAGGACCCCAGACCCGAGCAAAGCCACAGAAGCACAGGGAGACACTTTCTATCGCTTCACTCTAAGATTTCGGCTTTTCTGGGCGGCAGCAGCACCCCTTCCGAACACACACCAATTATACCCTTAGAGGGTGGAAAATCTGCAGCCTACAGTGGGTGCCCAGCTCTCACTGAGGTGCTGAGGGAAGGGGTGAGTGATGGGTGCAGTGGAGGAGGAAGCCTGGAGCTGAGATGGATGATGTATGTGGGGTACCACACGGCTCCCTCCACTATCTCAGACTCTTTCTTCAGACTTCACCTGGCTTCCTCTGGATCCCTATGTCACCTCCTCAACTCCTGTCTGTTTCCAGGGCTCTAGCTGAGGGGTCCTTGTGTCTCACCAGGCGACCTATGGCTTCCTAGCTCCACTCGGTCATTTGAGGTCTTTTTCTCCAACAGGTCTTAAGTCACCCCCTCTCCTCCACTGGTCCTCCTGTGCTTCCAGGATAAAGCCCAGCTCTTGGTTTGGCGTTCAAGGCTCCTCATGTCCTGACTGTTCATCTCTGACCGCACGTACCACCCTACCGGGCCCCCGCCCTCCTAAACCACCACCTCAATTCTTCCCACCGGGTCCTTCCACCTCTGCGCATGCTCTTCTCTACACCAGTGATGCCCCTGCTTTGTCGAGTGAACTCTGACCCTTCCTTAAAAGCTCAGCGTAAATGGATGACCACCCTCCTGGGAACCTTTTGATTACTTGCCCTTCCCGCCCCAACCGGGCCCCACCGCGCCGAGGACGCCCCTACCACAGGCGTTTGCACCGTGCGGTCAGCAACCTCCCTCTACTTGCTCCGCGCAAGCCCCGCCCCCGCGCGGCTCGGCCCCGCCCCCCGCGGCTCGGCCCCGCCCCCTGCTCCCACTGGCAGCCGCGGCTTCCGGCTCCGGGACCTGCGGGCCGGAAGTATCGCGTTGCCATGGCGAGGGCCGGGCGCGGGGCCCGCCCCCGCGGCGCCGGGAGGAGCGCTAGGCTGACGGACCCGCAGACGGGCTCCGATCGACTGCGCGGTGGCTGCTGGCGCGAGGCGGAAGGTCAGGCGCGGACTTCCGGGGCCTGCTGGCGGGAGGGGAGGCGCCGGAGGTGGGAGGGGGTGAGGGGAGACGGGGAGGCCCGGGTCCGGGCGGGAGGCTGTCCAGGCCCCGCTTGGGCGCAGGTGGGTGAGGCCCGGGCAGCCGGTGCTGAGGGTCAGGAAGGCTCCTGGAGTGGCAGGCTGTGAAGGCCACCGGTAGGCTGTTCACGTTTTAGCTAAATGTGGAGTTGTTTGCAGCCTTGCAACCTGTTGGTCAGGTAGGCAGCACTAAAGTTACCTCCATGTCAGCTGAGGAAATTAAGGCCTGCGGAGAAGTGACTTGCCAGGCTTCTTTTGGGCTTTGGAGTTAGGCCAGAGGAGAAACTGAAGCCTTTCTGGGGCAAGTTCCTTAAACTTCCAGGGGTTCAAGTGACCTCACTTGTGGGGGGGATCCTGGGCTCCAGCTCACAGATCGGTGTCCGGGCGGGAATACTGGCTGCTGTGTGGTAAGTGCCGGCCGTGCTGGTGCGGGGGCGCTCGGGCCTGGGAGGGAGTATCCACGCCGGGCTGGGGCCCCTCGCCGTCCTGGAGCAGAGGCTGAGGCGACTGTGGGATTAATTTCCGTGGGTGCGGAGACGGGAGGTGTGTACGGAGTCATTCCAGGTTTGGGGAAGCGGGAGAAAGGCTGGACCTCCCCAAACCTCTGGGCCTTCCTTTTCCTCCCGGTTCTTAGCTTGGGGGTGGAGGTGCAGGGGCACCACACTGCTCTTCTCAGTTCCTGCCTTTGCTCCCCCAGCTGCTCCCCACCAGGATTGGGGAGCACTCCCTGGGAGAGGTGTAAAGGGCCTCTGTGCCCTGGCTGGGCCGCCTCATTCACTTCAGGGGCGGCAAGGGGAGCCCCAGGCTGGAGTGAGTTGCCTAAGGGGCTGGTGGTTGCCTGAAGGATCTTGTGCGGGGCTGGCGCTGGGGTCCTTGCCTGGTGGGTGTGTGGCGCTCTGAGCAGCCAGCTCCCGTACCCCGCCTCTCCTGCCCCATCAGCTCTTACTCAGAGCTGGAATGGGGCAGCGTCAGCAGGTCTGTCCTCCCTTTCTGTGGGCTCTCCACTGACCCTCTCCACTGGCCTCATCCCTTACCTACTTAGTCTGTGCCTGGACTCTGCCCTCCGCAGAAGGTTGCCTGGGCTGTCAGGCACCTAGCGAGGGGGCTCTCGTATCTATGGGCTCAGCGTTGGGGTCTGTGTTCTAGGGATTTTGAATCTCTGCTGTCTATCAACAGTTTGCCTCCACTGTGTGCAGTTTTGGAACCTCAGTCTCGGATGAACCTCTGGTGACCCAGCACACCATCTGTGCCCCAAGAGTGCCCCACCCCAGTGCCTCTGCCATGGTCCGCCTGTTCACTAAAGCAGGATGTCTGGGTGGCATGTCTTCCCTCACCTCCAGCGCCCCAGAACTTCCTCCTCAGTACCCCGGATCCTGGCCCTCCTGTCCGTCCCTTCCACCATATAGCCTGCTCCTGTGACTCCTCAGTTCCGTCCGGGATGGTAGCCTTTGCTCCTGGCTGCGCTCTTCTTGGCCGTGTCTCAGCTCCTCGACTTCACCCTTCTCACCTGAGCCAAAGTGAGGGGTCTGAAACGCAGATCTGATTCTTGTCCTCTCCTCCTGGAAATCCTTCCTCACAGACTGCAGAGTGACATGCCTGTCTTTGCACACTAGCCCCCGTCCCCTGCCCAACTCCTGATCACCTTGCCATGTGTGTGTCAGACCACCACCCTCCTGAACTCCTGCAATAGTGGTGGAGGGGAGGGGAGGGAGTACGCCTCCCCTGTCCCTTTCCAAGCTCTGTGGCCTTAGGAAAGGTCTTGTCAGCACATCAGATTGAGAAAAAAGACAGAGAAGTGAAGGAAAGTCTAGTTCCACAGACACCCAGGGGAGAGGGTCCCGGGGAGGAGAGCTTGTGCTCCACTGCCAGGAGCCCTGTGTGGGCAATGTGGTGAGGCCCGACGGCGGACGGCGGGTTCTGGGCTGCTTCCTTCCTGGGCGGCTGTGACAAACACAGAGATTGCCGGGACTGCGCGAGACCTTGGTCATTCTTTGATCTGACCATTGCTGTTGTGTTGGTTTTGTGTGGCGTGCTTTGTAAGTCTCACCCCCACCCACCCCCTAGAACCTCCTCCCGTTTTGGAAGGAGGAGCGTGGTGTAGTTGCAGGTGAACCCCGGGAGCCTCCAGGACTCAGATGCAGCCCCTGCAGAACCCTCCCCACTGTCAGGGAGGTTGGAATGGCCCTCGCTGCGCTGGCAGGGCCCGCGGTGAGCATTGCCGTTGCCGACAGGCCTCCTGTGTTTCCTCCGGGCTGATCTCCGGGTGGGTGAGCAATGCATGTGTCACCATCGCTGGCTCTGCATCCCAGTGCTGAGCCCGACCCTGACGCAGCTGCACACACAGCTGAGTGGTGGTCCTTTCCATCCAGCCGGCTCAGTCCCAAGCTCACCGTCTCCTGTGTCCCCTTCTGTGCCGTCCCCCAGTGCCCGGAATGCATCTGCTCCTGTGGTTATGGGTGCTTCCTGCAAGTCAGGCACCGGGTTCAGGGAAGAAAACAGTAAATTGAGTCAAAAATGAAAACAGGGTGAAGAGACAAGAGTGACAAGGTAACCACAGAAGACCTCTGAGGAGCTGATATTTATATTGAGATCTGAGGGACTTCCCTGGTGGCCAGTATTTAAGAATCTGCCTGCCAAAGCAGAGGACACGGGTTTGACCCCTGGTCTGGTAGGATCCCACATGCCACGGAGCAACTAAGCCCATGCGCCACAACTACTGAGCCCGCGCGCCTGGAGCCCGTGCTCCGCAGCAAGAGAAGCCACCACAATGAAAAGCCCACGCACAGCAACAAAGAGTAGCCCCCGGCTCGACACAACTAGAGAAAAGCCCGCGCGTAGCAACAAAGACCCAATGCAGCCAAAAATAAAATAAATAAATAAATAAATATTTAAAAATACACTTTAAATTGAGATCTGAGTTACAAGAAGGAAAGAGCTATTCTAAGATCTGGTGGAAGAACTTTCCAGACAGAAGGCACAGCTGATGCAAAGGAGGAGTGATGATGAGGATGGTAGATCAGGGGTCTGCAGAGCTATTCTGTGGAGGGCCAGAGAGTAAGTATTTTAGGCTTTGCAGGCCATATGGTCCCTTTCGCAACTATTCTGCCCATTTGTGGAAAAGTAGCCACAGACAATACGTAAGTACATGTGCTCTGTTTCCACAAAACTTTATTGATAGACCCTGAAACTTGAATTTCATGTAATATTCATGTGTCACAAAATATTCTTTTTATTTTTTCCCCAATCATTAAAAAAGGTAAAAACCATTCTTAGCTTATGGGCCATACAAAAACAGACAGTGGGCTGTAGTTTGCCAATTCCTGTGCTAGGCACCAAAAAATGCCTTTGTTGTCTAACTCATTGAATCCTCATAAGACCCTTAAAATGAAAGTACTGCTATTCCATTTACAGATGAGGAAACTCATTTAAAAGAGGCCAAGAAACTTGACAAATCCCCTCAGCTGCTGCCACTTTAGACCCAGAGTCTGGTTCCAGAGCTCAGCTCCCAGCCTCTGTGGTACAGAGCCGAGGTTTCTGAGGTGCAGGAAGCGGTCTGGTGCTGAGTGGGAAGTGGAGAGAGGTGTGGGAGGGGACAGCAAGGCCAGGAGGGGCCAGACCACTCAGGGTTAGAGGCCAGGAGAAAACTTAGGTTGTATACTTTTTTTTTGTTACATCAAAGTTTACTGAGGTATAGTTTACCTACAATAAAAGGCACCTATATAAAATAATTTGGTGGGTTTTGATAGATGTATATACATCCTTGTAAAAGCCACCATAATCCAGATGTAGAGCATTTCCATCATCCCCATTCCCTTCCCCAGGCAATCACTGATCTGCTTTTTGGGTTTTTTTGGTTGTCGTTGTTGTTTTTATAAACTTGTCTATTTTATTTATTTACTTTTGGCTGCGTTGCTGCACACGGGCTGCTTCTAGTTGCAGCGAGCGGGGGCTGCTCTTTGTTGCAGTGCGCGGGCTTCTCATTGCGGTGGCTTCTCTTGCTGCGGAGCACGGGCTTCAGTAGTTGTGGCTCACGGGCTCAGTATTTGTGGCTCGCGGGCTCTAGAGTGCAGGCTCAGTAGTTGTGGCGCACGGGCTTTGTTGCTCCGCGGCATGTGGGATCTTCCCAGAGCAGGGCTCGAACCTGTGTCCCCTGCGTTGGCAGGCGGATTCTTAACCACTGCGCCACCAGGGAAGTCCCTACTTTTTGTTTTTATAGATTCACTGTCCCTTTTTTTTTTTTTTAAGAATTTCACATGAATGGAAGCGTACAGAATGAACACTTTTGTGCCTAACTTCTTTGTCCAGACAGAGCGTTTTGGAAATTCACATGGCTGCATGTATGTGTGGTCCGTTCTGTCTTTGTTGCCGAATGTCTGGTACCCACCGCATAGATACACCACCGTTTACTCTCTGTGCACACACCTGTTGATGGACATTTTGATTCTTTCCAGTTTTGGGCTGTTATGAATAAAACTGCTGTGAATACTGGTGTCTACAAGTCTTCGTGTGGACATATACTTTCTTTCTCTTGGGTTGAGTTGATAGAAATGATGGTTGAAATGCGTATTTGTGTTTAACTCTATGAAAAAGTACCAAACTACTTTCCAAAATGGTTGTATCATTTTACATTCCCAGTTCCATATCCTCTCGTCATTCTTTTAAAGTTTAGCCATTCTTGCGAGTGTTGGTAGCTCGTTGTGCCTTTAATTGGCATTTCCTTAATGATGAATGGTGTTGCACATCTTTTCATGTCCTTATTTTATTGGCTATTTGTGTATCTTCTTTTGTGATGTGTCTAAATCTTTTACCCGTAAAAAATGGGTTGTTTGTCTCATCAAGCTTTAAGAATTCCTTGTATATTTAGGATGCAAGTCCTTTGCCAGATACATGTATTGCAAAAATGTTCTCAGTCTGTGGCTTGACTTTTCATTTTCTTTCTTTCCTTCTGTCCTTCTCCCTTTCTTTCTCTCTCTCTCTGCCTTTCTCTCTCTCTCTCTTTCTTTAATTTGGCTGTGCTGGGTCTTAGTTGCAGCACGCGAACTCTTAGTTGCTGCATGTGGGATTTAGTTCTCTGACCAGGGATCGAACCCACGCCCCCTGCATTGGGAGCACGGAGTCCTAGCCACTGGACCACCAGGGAAGTCCCGACGTTTAATTTTGTTACCAGGGTCTTGAACAGCAGATACTTTTAATTTTGATGAAGTTCAGTTTGTCATTTTTTCCCCTTTATGGTTTATGCTTTCTCTTATGGTCAAGAGGTCAAGGATCATTGTTTTCCGTGGATATCCAGTCATTCCAACACCATTTTTGAAGACCATCCTCTCCCCATTGTATTACCTTAACAGCCTTGTTGACAATCAATCGACAGTATATGTTTGGGTGTATTTCTGGATTCCCTATTTTATACTCGTTGATCTTATTGCTAATATCCCACATATTTGATTATTGTAGCTTTATAATAAGCCTTGAGGTTAAGTAGTGTTAATTTTCCAACTTGCTTTTTCTTTTTCAAATCATTTTGGCTCTTCAAGATATTATGTAGTCCCATATAAATTTGAGAATTTCTACAAAAGGGCTTACTGGCATTTTGATTGGGATTGTATTGAAGCTACAGATCTATTTATGTAGGTCTCTGTTTTTTTGTTTGTTTGTTTGTTTTTGTTTGTTTATTTTTGCGGTAGGGGGCCTCTCACTGTTGTGGCCTCTCCCGTTGCGGAGCAGAGGCTCCGGACACGCAGGCTCAGCGGCCATGGCTCACGGGCCCAGCCGCTCCGCGGCATGTGGGATCTTCCCAGACCGGGGCACGAACCCGTGTCCCCTGCATTGTCAGGCGGATTCTTAACCACTGCATCACCAGGGAAGTCCCCTATGTTAATTTTTTAAATGTTAAACCAATCTTTCATTCTTGGAATAAACCACAGTTGGTCAAGATGTATTATCCTTCTTATATATTCCTGGATTCAATTTAGTAATGTTTTTTAAAGAATTTTTGCAACTATTCATGAAGAAATCAGTCTGTGGTATTCTTAAATTGTTGTGTCTTTGGCTTTGGAGTCAGGGTAATACTGGCTTTATAAAACAGGTTGGGATGTGTTTCTTCCTCTTCTATTTTTAGAAAGCATTTTTGTAGGTTCTGTATTATATCTTCTTTAAATGTTTGTTATAATCTGCTAGTAAAGCCATCTGGGCTTGGAGTTTCTTTGTGGGAAAGTTTTTAACTGGAAATTTAATTCCTTTAATAGATATAGGGCTGTTCAGGTTTTCTGTTTCTTCTTGAGCCCATTTTGATAATTTGTTTCATTCCGGTAATTTGCCCATTTATCTTAAGTCAAGCATGGCAATTTTTCTCTATAAAGGGCCAAATAGTAAATGTTTTAGTCTTTTCAGGCCATATGGTCTCTGTTGTGGTTACTCATCTCTTACTGTACCATGAAACAGCCATAGACAATACATGAACAAATGAGCATGGTTGTATTCTAATAAAACTTTATTTACAAAAACAGATGGTAGCCGATTCAGTCTATAGGCTGTAGTTTGTCGACCACTGACTTAAGTTGTTAAGTTTATTATCATAAATTGTTCAGAACATTCTCATTTTTATCCTTTTAGTTGTCTGTAGGATCTGTAGTGATATCCCCTTTTTCTTTCATGCTATTGGTAATTTTTGTCTTCTTGATCAGTTCAGCAAGAGTTTTATTGATTTTATCAACATTTTCAAAGGAACAACTTTTAGTTTCAATATTTTTCTCTTTTTGTCTATTTTATATTTCATTAGTTTTTGTTCTTATTATTTCTTTTTACTTACTTTGGGCTGAATTTTCTTCTCTTTTTCTAGCTTCTTATTAAGTTGGAAGCTTTGGTCGTTGATTAAGTTGGAAGCTTTGGTCATTGAAAGAAATAACCTTTCTTGTTATTTAAGCATTCAAAGGTAGAAATTTCCTTCTAAAACCTGCTTTAAGTGCATCTCACATATTTGATAGGTTTTCATTTTCATTCAGTTCAAAATATGTTCTACTTTCCATCTTAATTCCTTCCTTAGTCTGTAGGTTATTTAGAAGTATGCTTTAAAGTTTCCAAATATTTGTGAATTTTTCCAGATATCTTTTTGTTATTGAGTTCTAGTTTAATTCTAATGTGGTCGGTGAACTTTCTCTGTATGCTTTCATTCCTTGTAAACTTATTGAATCTTCTTATATTAAGTTCCAGCATATGGTCTGTCTTCCTAATTTTTTTTTAGGGTTAAATACATTTACAGTGTTGCGCAACTATCATCACTCTCAATTTCCAGAACTTTTTTTTTTTTTTTTTGCGGTACGCAGGCCTCTCACTGTTGTGGCCTCTCCCGTTGCAGAGCACAGGCTCCGGACACGCAGGCTCAGCGGCCATGGCTCACGGGCCCAGCCGCTCCGCGGCATGTGGAATCTTCCCGGACCGGGGCACGAACCCGTGTCCCCTGCATCGGCAGGCGGACTCTCAACCACTGCGCCACCAGGGAAGCCCTTCCAGAACTTTTTAATTACCTGAAGCAGAAAATCTGTCCATTAAACAGTACTTCCTTACTCCCCCTCCCCCCAGCCCCAGGCAACCACCATTCTTCTATCTCTGAATTTACCTATTATATAAAGGAAAATCATACAATATATGTCCTTTTGTCTGATACATTTGTAACATGTATCAGAATTTCATTCCTTTGCATGGCTGAATATTCCATTGTATGTATATACCACATTTTGTTTATTTCTTCATCTGTCGATGGGCATTCGAGTTTCTGCTTTTTAGCTATGGTGAATAATGCTGCTGTGAACTTTGGTGTGCCCATAGCTGAGTCCCAGATTTCAGTTCTTTTGCTTGTATACCCAGAAGTGGAATATGCCTTTGCTCTCACACTGCATGGTCAGCAGGGTCACGTTCTATTCTGTACCCTAGTTCACTGTCCTGTGGTGCAGAAGTTGGAGACGATGTCAGTCTTTCTGTCTTCAGAGCCAGGCATTGTGCACAAACTATGTCTCCTCATCTGTGGGCCTGTTGTCCCAACTCCTGCACCCCTAGAGTGTTTTCACCGGGCTTCAAGTTCGCAGGATTTGGCTGTGTTTCCTGTTACCAGTCTCCTGGTGTGTTTCTGGCCTCAGGTCATTCCCGGACACCTCCCCCACGCAGCGCCCCTCTCTCTGCTCTGGGGCTGCTACCTTCTTCCCTGTGACCTCAGGAATGTGTAAACTGATCATGAGCTCTCTTCTGGATGCCCCTCTAGTTCTCCTGCTAGGTGTGTGGAGTCGCAGTGTGGTCATCTGGACCCCACACATGTCTTCTTCTAAAGCTTTGTGGCCTCAGTGCCCCTCCCCCCCCCGTAACTCTCCAGCCCTGTGCTTCTGGCAGCATGCTGCCCAGCCCCAGGCCCAGCATCATTGTGTGTGATGTGTGTGTGGGTGACTGAGGTTCGAAGCAGAGCAAACCCAGGGTCACAATGCTGTCCCCTCCAGAGCCCACTTTTGTTACTTTGGTTTTAACACTGCTGTACTTGACAGACCTTCATTTCCAGGTCTACACGGTGAGGTCCTGGCCCATCAGAGTCATGAAGCCAAAGAGGCTGCGTGCAGCACCGCGGCAGCCGGGATCAAGCCTGTGGCCTGGCCTTTAGGAAGGTGTGGTGCTCAGGCCTCTGGAAGCCCGTCCTTTCTCCTCCTAGCTGAGCGTGGGTTGGCTTTTTGTTTTTTTGTTTGTTTTTGGCTGCACTGCGTGGCTTGTGGGACTTAGTTCCCTGACCAGGGATTGAACCCCGGACCTCGGCAGTGAGAGCACAGAGTCCTAACCACTGGACCACCAGGGTGGCTTTTATCCTCAGTTCTCTTTGAATCTCTTTTCAAATGCAGATGCCTCCAGCTGCCCAACTTCTTTCATTTGGCCATCTAGACTTCTGACACCTTGCTGTGAGTTAGTTTATTAGATTTCTTTCAGAGCTGGGTGGCAAAGGGAAGGGAAATGGACGAGGGAGCTTTGGAGTGCCCCTGGCTTCTGGGGAGGGGCCCTCCCAGGTTCTCCAGCCCCCACAACAGTGCTGCCACACCTTGCTGGCAGTCCCTCACTCACGTGGTCCAAACGGATCTCCAGTGCCTGCTCTGGCCCAGGGACCTAGGGGGCTGCAAGCACCGTGTGCACAAACGTGCCAGCGTCTTGGGGTCCTCCTTTCTCACAGGATTGTCAGCTGGGCAGTTGTAACAGAGCCAAATGAAATTTCATTTTTGTAGGTCACAGCTTTGAAATAGCTTCAATTTCCTATGGTTCTACTGCTGAGGGAAGTTTGAGGAGTATTGAGATCACTGAAAAAGGACACAGATCTCATGGGAGGGGTCAGGAAGGAAACTGAGGCCAGAAGATGAGTAGGAGTAAGTAAGCCAGAGAGGAGACTCGTTACAAAGCTACAGTGGGGAGGACACTGTAGCACAGGCTTAGGACGGACGGAACAGAGTCAAGAGGCTCGGACAGGTTCACATATATATGGGAACTTAATTTATTACCAAGGTGGTGCTGCAGAACAGCGTGGAGAGAAGCACCTTTTTTTTTTCTTTTTTTAAAAATATTTATTTATTTATTTTATTTTTGGTTATTTTTGGTTGCGTTGGGTCTTCGATGCTGCACGCGGACTTTCTGTAGTTGTGCTGAATGGGGGCTACTCTTCGTTGTGGTGTGCAGGCTTCTCATTGTAGTGGCTTCTCTTGTTGAGGAGCACGGGCTCTAGGTGCGCAGGCTTCAGTAGTTGTGGCGTGTGGGCTCAGTAGTTGTGGTTCGTGGGCTCTAGAGCGCAGGCTCGGTAGTTGTGGCATATGGGCTTAGTTGCTCTGCGGCCTGTGGGATCTTCCCGGACCAGGGATCGAACCCACGTCCCCTGCATTGGCAGGCGGATTCTTAACCCTGCGCCACTAGGGAAATCCCAAGAAGCAGCTTTTAAATAAATGGTGCTGGGACAATTGGATATAAATGTGGAAGAAAAATGCAACTGGAGCCTGTACTAGTTATTATTGATGTGTAACAAATTGCCTCCGAATATAGCAGCTTGAAACAACATTTATTGGGGCTTCCCTGGTGGCCCCGTGCCTAAGACCCTGCGCTCCCCATGCAGGGGGCCCAGGTTCAATCTCTGGTCAGGGAACTGGATCCCACGTGTCACAATGAAGAGTTCACATGCCGCAACTTAAAAAAAAGATCCCGCACGCAGCAACAAAGATCCTGCGTGCCGCAACGAAGACCTGGCACAGCCAAAGAAATAAATGTTTTTTCAAAAACCAAACAAAAACCTAGCATTTATTATCTCAATCTCTGTGGGTCAGGAGTCCAGGAGCAGCTCAGCTGGATGATTCTGGCTCAGGATCTCACACATTTTCTGAAGACTTGACTGGGGCGGGGAGTCTGCTTCCAAGCTGGCTCCCTTGCCAGTCCCAGTGGGAGGTGGCTGGCTTCCCCTAGAGTGAATGACCTAAAAGGGAGAGCAGGGATGTCTCAGTCACAGTGCCTTTCACATCCTAATCTTGGGTGTCACACTGTCACGTCTGCCACACTCTGTATTCATTATAAGCAAGTGACTAAGTGCAGCCCACATTTAAGGGGAGGGGAATTAGGCTCCACCTTTTCAAGGGAAGAGTGTCAGATAACTTGTGGGCATATTTTTAAACCACTATAGATTCCCTACTTTACACTACACACAAACACTAGCTCCAGGTGGACTATAGACCTAAATGTGATGGAAACTATGCTACTTTTAGAAGATAATATAGGAGACTAGTGTTTAGAAAGATGTCTCATTTGATTAATTCTTAGAGAACTGCAAATTGGCTGCAGGGCCATACCACGGCCCACACACCAGAGTGACAAAACGAATATGTTTTGTATAAACCAACTGGAATGTTTCTCCATTGCTGTTGGGACTGTAAACTTGTACCACTTTGAAAAGTAGTTGTAGCATCCATTGATTCATGTCATATAGCCTGCAGTTGGCTGCTGTGCACCAGTGTCTGTGGACAGGGTGTTCACGGCAGCCTGTCATTCACAGGCCCACACCCAAGCTGCCCTAGGCCCTCAGAAGTGTACCCTGAGCTGTGTAAACAGGCCTGTAGTGGACTGTTACTCAGCCCAAGGCAGAAAGCCTAGGGCACATACCTCAGAAGGGGTGGATCCCACGCCCATGATGGGAGTGAGGTAGCTCAGAGCATGAGGCCCAGCCCCACCTGGACGTTCAGCCGGCCAGCACTGCGCTCTGCTGTTCCGAAGGTGTATGGGGGTGTGCAGGCGTAAAGAGAAGCCAGGTGGTGACCACTGCGAGGGGGAGTGGAAGGAGGGCTCTGGGGAGCTGCTTGGCACCCTCATGGGGTGGAGCTCACGTGGTTTTGTGTTTCCATTTTATGTGCATTGTTTTTTTTGCACTTTCTGTACTTTTTTTTTTTTTTTTGCAGTACGCGGGCCTCTCACTGCCGTGGCCTCTCCCGTTGCGGAGCACAGGCTCCGGAAGCGCAGGCCCAGCGGCCATGGCTCACGGGCCCAGCCGCTCCGCAGCATGTGGGATCTTCCCAGACCGGGGCACAAACCCGGCAGGTGGACTCTCAACCACTGTGCCACCAGGGAAGCCCCTGTACTTGTATCGTTGACTTAAAACAGCCAGTTATTTTATCAGGAAAATGGGTTTATTTTAGAGGAGCAAAGAATTGCAATTGAGGACCTGCAATCCATGGGGAACCACAGGCAAGTCTGGAGGTCGAACAGAAGAAACTCTTTTATAGAGGAGAAGGAGTTGGGAGGGGCTGTTCTAAACAGAGTCCATTGGAGGAAACTGGGAGTTTGAAGTTTAGTGGTTTTTCATTGGTTGAGCTGTTGCTGGGCGGGGAGAAAATCTTCCTTCCTCCTGCTGGGTCTGCAGCTGAGGTGGAGTGACAGGGTGTGAGAGCTCCCCCTTCTGGCCTCCTGACTCCATTTTATTTTATTTATTTTTAATTTTTATTTATTTATTTTTTGGCTGTGGCTAGCGGGATCTTAGTTCCCCGACCAGGGATCGAGCCCAGGCCCCCTGCAGTGGAAGTGTGGAGTCCTAACCACTGGACCGCCAGGGAATTCCCCTGACTTCAGTTTAAATGAGGTTTCTGTTTATTAATTTTCACAGTATCACACTTCACAATAAAAAGTTTTTAACAGGGCACTCCAATACGCTGGGGAAGCCTGTGTAGGAGCCCATCCCAGGCACAGGGACCCCTGTTCCTCCAGACCTGAGAGGCAGGGCATGCAGGACCGACACGAGGTCTAGCCTGGCTGGCCAGTGGGGCGATGGGCAGGGCTGCTGAGTCTTGGCTGGGATCCTACGCAGGCCCTGGGCCCAGGATGTCATGGGCTGTGTAAGAAGCATGGACCTTTCATGGGGCCAGCAGGGCCTTAGGACCGTTTCACGCACGGGGGCGACTGGGTTGAGCCTTGCGATTTCAATGCCCTGGGGCTGCAGTGCGGAGAGGGGCTGGACCCCCGACTAGGAGCAGGGCAGCAGGTAGAGGCCCTGTGAAAGATGAAGACCCAGTGGGGGCTGGGGGCAGGAGTGGGCTGGAGGGAGGGGCCCCAGGATGGCACTCTGGCCTCACTTCTGGTGCTGTCACTGCCCCTCCTTGAGATGAGGGTCCAGCCATGCCATGGGTCTCCTCACTCCCGCCCTTACCTGCTCCCCAGTTCTCACAGCTGCCAGGTGTGCTCCTCTGGGCCTTCGCACCAACCTTCACTAGGCCCGGCCGCTGCTTCCTGCCCGTGAGGTGGGCACCTGGTAGCTGTGTGGGTCACCCGCCGCCCTTCCCTCCAATGCCAGCCTGGGAGGAGCAGGGCCGTGAGTGCTGCTGGTGGGTGGGGGGCGCGGGAGACGCTGGCCTCCTGCAGCCCAGGTCTGCCTCGGTGACAGCTGTGGTGTCGGGGTTGCCGCGCCACGACGGCCGTGACCGGTGCTGAGGGCGCTCCCGGTGCAGCGGCACTTCCTAGGGGTCCTTGGGAGCCCTGAGGCCGAGCGCCGTGGGGGCTGCTGGGGGCCGGGGCCACAGGAGGGGCTGCTCATGGCGGGTTCCCCAGACCTGTGGGCCGTCAGGAGGCTCAGGCTGGGGCACGGTGAGAGACTGGGGCCTGGAGGAGGGGCCCCTCAGGCCCGGGGACCCGTAACACCAGCCCTGCATTGGCTTTGAGAGGCTTGTGCGTCTGGAAGGACCTGTGAGCGTGTCCGGCTGGGTGCGAGCGCGGCCGAGGGGCCCAGGGCTGGTCTCAGAGCGCATCCTGACGCGTGCTAAGTGCGGGCTGTGCGACGCTGACCCTCCCCAGTCTGCTGCCAGGTGCTGGGGAGGCTGTTAGCGCCCTTAATTCTCGAGTCCACGCTTCTGCTTCTGTGACCAAGCGCAGCCTGAAGCCTCAGGGGATCGGTGTGGATGCGGCACTGGAGTCCCCAGCCCAGGTCCCAGTTGGCCAGCTGTCCTGGGAATATCCTCTGTAGCGCTGTCCCCCACATAGGCCCAGTGTGGGGCCCGGACACGTTTCTGTTGGGGACAGTGCCTGGAGTGGGCGGCTGGTGGAAGGTGTATGGTCCACGGGCACCCCCGTGAGCAGGGACAGTCACGGTCACCCCGCGCCTTCCCTAATGCTCGGTCTCCCCACGGGTGGGCGGGCAGGTGCCGGTGTTTTGGGTTGCGTGTGCATTTCCCTGATGACTGTTGACCTGGGGCCCCTCATTTTGTGTATTGATGTGAAGGGGCTCCTGAAGTCTTCGGCCCATTTTCCAATTTGGTGGAGGTTTCTTAGTGAGGTTTTTTTTTTAAGTGTTTATTTATTTATTTATCTTGGCTGTGCTGGGTCTTAGTCGTCGCACACGGGATCTCCGTTGTGGCACGTGGGATCTAGTTCCCCGACCAGGGATCGAACCCGGGCCCCCTGCCTTGGGAGCGCGGAGTCTTACCCACTGGACCACCAGGGAAGTCCCATTTAGTCGTTCTTTTTATATCAGTTGTTTTTACCATTTCCTACTCTGTGGCTTGCTTTTTCACTCTTTTTTTAATTTTTTATCTTTTGCGGGGATCTTAGTTCCCTGAACCCGTGTCCCCTGCAGTGGAAGCACGGAGTCTTAACCACTGGACCGCCAGGGAAGTCCCTTCACACTTTTAAAATTTCAGTTTGAGGAGAAAGGGTTCGGGAAGCCCCGAACCCTTCCCCTGTCCCCAAGGGCACATGGCTGTGGTGCAGAGTCTGGTCTGGGACACAGGCGTGGACGCACTCCATTGACCCTTTCAGATTTTACCAGTTTTACGTACACCCAAGGGTGTGCACACACAGGTGCGATCTGATCACTTGTGTCGAACGGTGTGACCACCACAGTCGAGGACCCTCGGCTGCCCTATGTGGCCCTGGCCACCTCCTTCCTCACCCCACCCCCACCCCATTGAGAATGCTGGGTGGACTGGGCCACGCAGGATGTGACTGGGGGAAGAGCAGAGCACCGTCCATATCCATCCTGGCCGTGTGCATCCGTCGTGGGCTCTTCATCGTTGAGGCGTGTTCTGTGGGGTGGGTGGACCGGAGTGTGGTTAACCATTCACCCAGTGAAGGACATCTGGGTCGTTTCCAGTTTATGCATAAAATTGCTCTGAAATTCACGTACAGGTCTTTGTGTGAACGTTAAGTGTTCATTCTCTGAGATAAATGCCCAAGAGTGCAGTTGCAGGGTCATATGATAAATGCATGTTTAGTTTTAAGAAACAGCAGACTGTTTTCCGAGTGGCCGTGCGCCTCCCATCCCTAGCAGCGCTGGGCGAGACCCGTCCTTGTCCCGTCCTTGCCGTCTGACGGCCACTGTGATTTCCGTTTGCATTTTCCCAGTGGCCAGTGCTGTTCCGCATCTTCTCGTGGGCTTTGCTGCCATCCGCATCCTCTTTAGTGAAATGCCTGTTCACATTTTGCCCCTTTTCTAATAGGAGTGTCTGTTTTCTCACTGCTGAGTTTTGAAACTTCTCTGTGTCCACTGGATAAAAGTCCTTTGTTCTGTTTGTGGTTTGCAAATATGTTCTCCAGGCAATAGCATGTCTTCTGGCGCACTTCACAGGGTCTTTAGCAGGACAGAACGTCTAAATTTTGATGAGGTCTATCTAATTTGTCATTTATGGACTGTGCTTTTGGTGTCCAGTCTTCATAGATGCTGTGCTGCCTCACCTTTCATGTGTAGGCGCACAGCTCACCTGGGGGTGGGGTCAAGGTGAGCTTATACATGTGGCTGTTCAGCTGTCCCAGCGCCATTTATTGAAAAGACTCTTTTTCTGCTGCTCTGCAGTGTCATAAGTTGAATGTCTGTGCATGTGTAACTGTTTCTGGACTCCGTTCTGTTCTGTCAGTCTATTTCTCTATCCCTAAGCACTTCAGATTTGTCTCTTTTTAGGATTGTACTGACAATTCTTGCCCTTTGGCATTTCCTATTAAATGGAGAATCAGTTTGTGAATTTCAGATAGAACCAGTGGGATTTTGATTGGGATTGCATTGAATCTTAGATGAATTTGGGGGAAAATGGCATCTTTAGAGTTCAGTCTTTTGACCCCTAAGCGCAGTGTGTCCCTTTTGGTCCTTCTCTCGTGTTTCAGTAAGGTTCAGTGATTTTCTGTGTGGAGACCTTGTACATCTTTTATTAGATTTATTCCTAGACATTGATGCTTTTGGACACTTAGTATTATAAATACCATCATTACAATTTTTTATCTTCTAACTGTTGCTGGCATTTCTAGATATAATAGATTTCTGTACATTAACCTTGTATCTATCAACGGGACTTCCGTGGCAGTCCAGTGGGTAAGACTCCGTGCTCCCAATGCAGGGGACCCGGGTTCGATCCCTGGTTGGGGAACTAGATCCCGCATGCAAGCCACAACTAAGAGTCTGCATGCCACAACAAAGATCCCGCATGCCACAACTAAAACCCGGTGCAGCCAAAATAAATAAATAAATATTTTTTTTAAAAAACAACTTGTATCTATTACTATTGCTGTGTTCTCATATTCTAATAGTTTTCTAGGACCTTTCAGGTATTTATCATACACAATATGTCATTCACAAATACTGAGTTTTTTCCTACCCTTCTTGTCCTTTTATACGTGTACGTGTGTGTGTGTGTGTATGTGTGTGTGTGTGTATATATATATATATATGTATGTATGTATGTATTTTGGCCGCAGCACGCGGCTTGTAGGATCTTAGTTCCCTGACCAGGGATCAAACCTGGCCCCTCAGCAGTGAAATCGTGGAGTCTTAACCACTGGACAGGCAGGGAGTTCCCCTGCCCTTCCTATTCTTATTCATTTTCTTTCTTTTTCTTGCCCAGTTGCACTGGCTAAAAGCGTTAATACAATATGAATAGAACTAGTGATAGCAGACATCCTTGTCTCCTCCAGAAGGGTTTGCTGTTTTTTGTAAATTAGGTTGGGAGCATCACTCTGCCGAGGGCAAGGGTCCAGAGGAGAGAGCTGATGCTGGGAGACTGTCCTGGAGGATCCTGGGGTGGGGCTGGAAGGCCCTGTGGGTGGGCGCAGTGGCTGGTGACTTTTCCACAGGGGTGGATGTCCTCTTCTGATGGCTTCTGTCTTGTCAGGAAACGTGTCGGTAGCTGAGTGTGAGGATGCAGAAGAGGAGGGGAGAGGGAAGCTGTAGGGTTTCCTGAAGCTTTAGCGCTGTCGTGTCTGAGCGGGGTCTTCAGTCAGCAGCTTTGCTGGTACATTCAGAGTTGGGGCCGTTGCGTTGGGCCGCGCCTGGGACTTTCTGACAAGCTCAGTGAAGTGGCAGGGCCAGGGAGCCTGTGCTGATGGGGCTTGAAGCTGCTGCTTGAGGACATGTCATCCTGGGGCTCTGGGGCGCTGGAGGCAGCAGTGAGCTGGGAGGGGTGATGGGCAGGGAACCGGGTGTTGAACCGAGATGCCGGGGTGGGGTTGGGGGGTTACTGGAGGTGACAGGGTCTAGGGCGTCGTTGAGGCAGAGGATGAGGTCACTGGCAGGAAGAAGAGGTCAACACCGAGGGGCAGGGAGCTGAAGGGTGGCGCACGGGAGTTCAGGCCTGAGGTGCGGCGGTGCCTCGGCAAGGGCTGGGGTGGGGGGTGGGTGCGGCCGACGGGCGATGGACGCGTCAGCCAGGACTCTTGGGGGGAGCAGGGGGAAGGGGCTGCAGGCTGCAGCAGGAAGAGGGGTCGTGGCACTTCCAGGCCTGGGGGTGAGGCGGGGAGAGAAAAAGCAGCCCCGGAGAAGGCTGGCGGGAAGGGAGCAGGGAGGAGGGGCCGCGGTCGGGGGAGAGCAACGGCTGAGTGATGGGGCTGAGGGCGTGGGGGGAAGCTGGAGCCTGGCCCCGGGGGAGGGTGTCAGGCCTGGGGGGCAGAGAGCAGGGTCAGGAGACCCCTCCTCTGTGCCACGTCTCTCACGAAGCCTCTCTCGCCTCCCGCGCACGTCGTCTGAGACTCTCAGGAGGTGGGGCCCCCACCACGTCCGAGCCCACTGCTCCTCCGCCTCGGGGACTGCTGCTGGGCCGCCGCGAGGAGACCACCTGTGTGCCTGCAGGGCGGGCCTTGGCCGAGCAGGTCCGAGGCTTTCTACACTTGAGTAGTTACTCAGGCGCGTCCTTTAGGGCTGGCGCTCTCAGCCTTTGTGGTCCAGCCGCGGGTGCCGTCCACGCTCACGTCCTACTTCCAGTTTGCATGTGTTGATTATCAGGGAGTTGAGTATCTATCTGGATGTTTCCAGGGGGATCCGTGCTCTGTCCCTGTGTGCGGCCGTCATGATTGACGTGAGGACCACTTTGTCCTGTTTATTGCAAATGCAAATGTTGACCTTTTGTCTTTTGATTTTATAGGTTTCGTTTTGAATTGTTTTGTTTTTACAGTGCAGACATTTAACAAATCTAGTGCAGTCGGATGTATCAGTTTTCTTTTTGGTTTCTGGGTTTTGTGTCAAGCTTAGAAAGGCTTTCTTTCCCCTTTGCTGGGGTCACACAGACGGTCTTGCCTTCTTACTGCTGGCACTCCTGTGGCTTTATTTTTCCTGCGGCTGTGTCAGTGACGCATCTGGATTGGTTCTGGTGTGAGGAGAGAGGTGGCGTCCCGCCCTGCCGCCCACTGGAGCAGGCCTTCCCTGAGGCCCCCGCTCAGTTCTCCCGTCTGTGCCTCTGCTGACCACTCACTTGCACGCACTCTCTCCTGGGCGTCCTGGCCCCTGCTCGCGTGGACGCTGCTCGGGCCGCTCCTCAGGCCCTCCGTCCTCCTTCTGCCCCTCACTGGTGCTTTCCTCGCATCAGGCAGCCTGTCCTGCCCTCCGGCTGTGGCTCCTCTCCTGTCCACCGCTGCCGGGGGTGTGTGCGGGTCCCGTCGTCTCTCCTGCCAGGTCCCCCCACCCCCCAGATCCGATCACATCACTCATTTGTCTGGAAGCCTCTGGGCTCCCCGGGCCCAGGCTGAGGCCAGCTCCTCTGCTGACCCTGGCACGGGCTGGTCCTGTTAGTCCCCGCCCCCCGAGGCCGCACCCGTTACCTGACAGGTGTGCTCACACCTGCCCTCCCTGAACAGAGCACCAAATGTTGTTCCGAAGAGGTTTACCTTCATGTGGCTCAAAATCGAAACAACAGGAGTGACCCAAAGCTCTGGTGCCGCCCGCCTGCACCCCCGCCCCGCCCCCGCCCCGCCTGAGCCCCTTCCCGTTGCTTCTCTCCTGTCCTGTGTTTCTGATACAGGTTTACGTGTGTGCTCACACAGAAGTTGCTTATCATGTACAGATTTTGCACCTTTTTTCCTTCACTGAACAGTTTCTTAGTGACCTTCTCATGAGGGTGCATAGGAGGCTTCCTCATAAGCCCCTTAGGGCCTTACTTAATGACCCTGTGATAGACGTGTAGGACGTAAAGGCTGCTGCAGTGAGGGGCCTGATGGTAGTGCTGTGGGATTAGCTTCTAGAACGTTCTAGAACAGGCCTGCTGGAGGCAGGTGAGTGCCCCTGGGGACAGCTGCCCTGGCCGCACCCCCAGGTCGGCTCCTCCATGGGTCCCGCACCAGTGCGAGGAGGAGCCCTCCGCCCACCCACCCAGCTGCTTGGCTCCTGGCCTCTCCGTCCTTGCTGCGCACGCCTCCCAGTGCCCCCAGCCCAGCCCGCCCTGCTGCTGCTGGCGGTGCCCCCGACCTCTCCCTGGGCCCGTCAGGTGGGCCCTCCTCCCCACCAGCGCACGTCCTGCGCCTGCTCTGAGGGCAGACCAGTTTTCCTTGTGTCCCGACCCTAGGCCACCCCCAGGCCAGGCCCGTGGGGCAGGGCTGGGGACGGCATGGCCAGACCACTGGCGGAGTGCCTGTTGTGAGCCGGACCCTGCCCTTGGGGCGTCGGGTTCCCTCCCTGAGCAGGTCCCCACGCGAGGTCCCAGCACATGGCCCTGGGCATGGACCGGGTGGGCCCCCAGCTGGCTGGTCCTTTGCGGGACGAACGGTGCCCTTGGTGGACTTGTGCCCGCGGCAGCCGGATATGCAGCGGGGATGGGAGGCTTCCCAGGTGAGCCGGGCTGGGGTGGAAGGGTGAGGGGATGGGGCAGGGGGTCGGCCAGGGGTGAAGCCCAGCTACTTGTGGTCCCCGAGCAAACAGACGCCCCGCCTGCAACGCGGCGCGGTCAGCTCTGCCTCGGCGTTTCGGCAACCAAGCCCCAGCCCCTCGCCCATGACATTTACATGCCCTCACCTGCTGACGGGCACGTTTGTGTGTGCGACTCTGCAGGATGGCGACACACACTTTGCTCTTCCCAGAGTGAGGAGCAGCTGGTCACTCCCCATCTTCTGCTGTCGTAGATAAAGCCACAAGGAAAACCAGCTCCAGCAACCCTTAAGCAGGACAGGGATGCGAAGCCCCCAGAACCTGAGGGGAGGTGGGCACCCCCTCCCCCTCCCCCACCCCTTCATCTCTCCTTTCCTCTCTCTGAGCAAAGCACAGCCTCCCTGTCCCTGGGCGAGTGAAGGGACACTTCCCGACCCTCAAAGGCTCTGGGGTCTTGCTACGCTGTCCCTGATTCTCACAGATGCTGGGAAGTGGGCATGAGAGGCAGGATGGTGGTGTCGTCAGCAGGGCCCCACGGGTTTAGGCCTCAGTTCCCCAGGTGGGAGATGGGGATAATGACAGGGACCTGCCGGTGCTGGGGCTGGGACTGTGGTTGGGGAGGGGCCGCTGAGACACTCAGGCCAGCGTGTGTCTGTCCACACCGAGGGCCTGGGCTGGGGCCCATAAGCCGGGTGTCAGGGGTACTCTCCACAGACTCTGGACATAAGTGCCGTGGGCTCAGAGGATGAGGGGCAGTGGCCACTGTCCTTCCAGAAGGCTCCTCCCACCTCAGCCCCACACTCCCATGCAGCGCCCCAGGCATGGAGCTGAGAAGTGGAAAAATCGTCCAGATTATCTCTGTTTGACATTCCAGGGAGGCTTGGGGCAGGATTTGTGGGCTGAGGCGGCAGCCGCCCTGCTTGGCCCCCTTGGCCTGGGTGTGGTGCGGTGGTCAGTTGTTGGGACTCCACTGAGCTGTCCTGGCCTCTGTGGCTCAGCTGAGGGGTGAGTCTTGCAGCTTGGGGGGACCGTTCCTGGACTGCGTGGCTGGGAGGAGGCGGAAGAGTGGGGCTTGAGGAGGGGGGACAGGCGGAGAGCTCAGACTCAGCCTGGGGGGGCCGGGGGCTGGGCACTGTGCTGCCCCCCATGGAGACTGTTCCAGGGTGGGCGCCCACTGCAGCGGGGTCCTGACACTCCCTGGGGTCACCTTTCTCTCAGAGGAGGCAGTCCAGCGGCCCAAGGACCCGCCCAAGGTCACATGCAGACTGTCCTCAGGCAGCTTCCAGCAAGGAGTGCTGCTAAAGGGGCCCAGAGGGGCCCTGGGGCTTCAGGCAGGTGGGGCCCGCAGAGTAGGGGGCTGAGGACCCGGCTGAGCTGCTGCAGCCCAGCAGGAGACCAGAGTCTCCAGTGTGCAGTGCCCGGGCCGTTGGGGGCCCACAGGGAGCAGGTCTCTATCCTGAGCCCCGTGCTGCCTGGGGCACAGGGGTGGGCCTGGGTGAGCCTTCAGATCCTGCCCCGCATGTATGTTCATGGGTGGCCTTCAAAATAAGAAAACAACAGCTAGAAAACACAACATCTGTTCAATTTGAAAAGCTGGTGGTTACTCTATTTTAGGTTGTTTTCTGTCCCCTACCCTGCTCCCCCGCATGCAGGGGTCTTAGCTCCCCGATGAGGGAATCGAACCCGTGCAGTGGAACCATGCAGTCCTAACCACTGGGCCATCAGGGAAGTCCCCTCTAGGGGAATTTCTGTAGGACGTGGGCGTCAGAATCTCTTTTTTTCCATAAAATGATGGGGTAGATGACATCTCCTAAATCTTGTCAAACTTAACAAAATCGGGCTGTGGCTCTGATGTTGGCGCCCACTTGGAGAAGATGGTCGCTGAGGCCCTGTGAGCCCGCTCTGCCGTGGAGCCTTGGCCTTCAGGGGACCTCCTCCCTCGTGGACAGGTGGGGGCAGCATCCTCTGTGACGGGGTCGGGGGTGGCCCTGGGCAGAGTGCGTTGCTCCTCCTTCCCGCGTCTCTTGGGGCAGGCTCTTCAGAGACCTACCCCAGACAGGTGAAGATCCCATGTGTGGGCTGCAGGGGGTCCCAGCTCCCTCCAGGGGAACCTGAGGCTGCCTGTGAGTGGCCAGCAGGGAGGGAGAGTCTTACAGAGCCAGTGAAAGCCCTGCCACGCCTTGGGTTTGGTCTGGTATCCACCCCCAGCCTAATGGGTGGGGAGTTGCCACGGTGCCTGCAGGCCTCCTGCCTGTCTCGGTCAGGGCAGAGGTGGGACTTGGGGGATCCAGGCAAGGGGGCTAGGCAGCTCATCTGCAGAGGTGGCCAGCTGGGGGCTGTCTGCCTGGAGGGCTCTTTCCTGTCCCCTGGTAGCCTCTGAGGCCTGGCTCGCAGAGCGGATAGCTGGAGTACCAGCAAAGTCCAAGGCGAGGCAGAGCTGTAATGCGAGGCTCCCAACACACTGGGGGTCCCGGGGCAGGAGGGACCTGACCTCACTTGATCTGGCCCAGGACAGTCCCCCTCCAGAAAGAAGGGGGCACTCACTGAGACCCCTGAGTACAAGTCTGGCCAGAAGAAGCCTGGGTCAGTCTCTAGATGGCCACAAGGTCTGGCCGAGTGGGAACGGGGACTCCCGGTGGGCAGGCTGAGCTGCCGGTGGGTACCTTCTAGGTGGAGCATGGCCATGGCCTCCCGAGGAGTGTCCTGGGACCATGCCTAGTGAGCACACCGGGCGTGCTGGGCAGGACGGGCCATGGTGGGGACTGTGGGGCTATGCCCCAGCCCAGCTGCCGGCCCACCTGTCTGTCAGGCAGGCCACCTGCGCCTGCGTTCACACAACCAGGGCTTGGACCGCCGCCCAGGATGGCAGAGGGAAGCAAAGCACCGAGTGGCCTGAGCTAGAAACAGAAAGCCCGGCGAGGAAGAGGCCCAGACTCGGGTGTTGAGGAGCTGGGGTGCGGGGCAGGCCAGGCCAGGCCCTCCGCCCTCCGCAGCTGTGGCCGAGCAGCAGGGCGGCCCGGTGTCCAGGCGGCAGGGCCTGCTCTGGGGAAGGCCTAGGCCGCACAGCGCTCGGGGAGTCCGGGAGAGCCCAAGGAGAAGGTGACCTTGGCCAGCCCGGCCCGGCCCAGGGCGCACAGGTCAGGGGCGCTGCGGGGCAAGGGCTGAGCCGGAGGCCTCGAGGGGCCGCCTCTTAGGAAGGCCGCACCGAGCTGGCAGTGCCGGCCCTGCGCCCCTCTCTCAGCCGCACAGCCTGCAGGCCCTTGCTGGAAACGGCGAGCGTGTGGGCCAGACTGTGGGCACTGCCAGCCCCCTCCCCTCCGCCAGGATCTCCCGGGCAGGGCTCGCCCTCACACAGGGCGGGGCTCCGGGTGGAGCCGTCGCCGCCGTCTGGCCTTGACGCGCTTCCTGCTTCCTCCTCTCAGGCCAGCGGGAGCGCCTGCCGTGCACAGCTGGGCCGCCGGCTCCTGCGAAGGGGACGCCTTCCTGAAGACACAGTTGCCAGGCCCGCTGTACCCTCGGTGCCCTGGCCGCTTAGAGAGCCTCGGCCCCAGGCGCTGGGGGCCGGACCCTGGGACTCTGGACACACGCCCGCCCGGGCCCCCTGTGGCCACACCTCCTCGTTAGCACCGACCCCAGAAGGCTGGGGGTGTGGGGAGGGAAGGCCCCCGCCATGGCTGCTCCTAGACCCCACCTGGTCCCCTAAGGCCTGTTAGGTGAGAGGGGCTTTTAGGGCTCCCGGGGCCTCTGCCCCTTGCCCTGGCCTCCTCTTCCCCTCGGCAAGGCGCCAGGGAGCTGCAACTCCGTTATCTGGGTCATTAGCTTCAGACCCTGAACTGAGGCTGGCCGGGTCCAGGACGAGGGAGGGAGGCCTTGTCCATCGAGCAGCCGAGGTGCCAGGGCCCTGGGAGGCCGGCTGCAGGCGCCCTCCCTTGCTGCCCTTTCTGCCTGGGGCCTGGGCCCCTCATGGCTGCCCGGGTCTGGTCACAGCGGGGGGCCTCCTGACCCAGCCTTGCCAGGGGCAGAGGACACTGAGCCTTAGAGAGGGGATGCCCCCCAGGGCGCCAGTCCAGCCAGCTGCCCCGCCTCGCAGGCCCAGCCTGGCCCCCGCGCTTCCCCGTCCGGTGCCCCCAGCAGCCCCCCTGGCAGGCAGCCCCCGCCATGGCCGAGCACCTGGAGCTGCTGGCAGAGATGCCCACGGTGGGCAGGATGAGCACACAGGAGCGGCTGAAGCACGCCCAGAAGCGACGTGCCCAGCAGGTGAAGATGTGGGCCCAGGCCGAGAAGGAGGCCCATGGCAGGAGGGGCCTGCGGACGCAGTCACAGAAGGAGGTGGCCGACGGCCGGCCACAGAAGCGGGTCCTCTTCCCCCCCAGCGTTGCCCTTCTGGAGGCGGCTGCCCGGAATGACCTGGAGGAAGGCGAGTGTGGGCCAGCCATGCACGGCAGGCAGCCCTGTCCCTGTCCCCCGGTGCAGGTCTCGAGAGGTCCGCCAAGGGCGAGGCCCAGCGTCCTTAGCCACAGACCCCAAGTGGTGGGAGCCCCAGGGTAGCCCTCACAGGCCAGCCTGCGGAGGCTCCTGCAGTGAAGGTGAGGCCTGAGGGGGTGGGCGGGGGCCCTGGGTGGGCTGGGAGCCGCCCAGTCTTCGCTGCCTCTGGCCAGGGCGCTGGGCTTTGCTCTGGACACCTGCTTGCCTAGGTCCTGAGCCTCCATACAGGAGTACGGTGGAGCCCACCTGGGCAGGTTAGAGCACGGGGAGTGGGGCTCCCCGTACGGCCTGGCTCCCTCGATGCCTGCCCCTGGCTCTGCCTCTGAGTTCTCCCTTCTTCCCATCAGAACCTTCCCAGACAACAGGCCTGAACTTTGGGCAGGCTTCCTGTTCCTTTCCTGCGCCCACATGCTCACAGCCCCTCTGCTCTCCTGGGAGGCTCCCGAGGGCGCCTTCTGCCTCCCTCCAGGGCAGAGGCCTCTGCCGTAGAAGCTGGGGTGCAGAGGGCAAGGAGGGGCAGGGTGTGCCCCAGGCCGGTGCATGGGAGCTGCGGGGAGGGTGCAGCCAGGGAGGGCCAGGCCCGGGCACCTTGGGCCCACACTCTTGGCTACAGCGGTGCAGGGCTGGGGGGCTGCAAGTGCCAGAGAAGGGGTGTGTGTGTGAGTGTGTGTGTGGGGGGTGTGAGTGTGGGTGTGTGTGAGTGTGTGTGTGTGAGAGAGAGAGCAAGAGAGGAAGGCTGGGGGAAGCATGGGACCTGACAGGGATGGCTGACAGAAGGTACCAGCACCCAGGCCCGGGGGACGACAGTGGAGGTGGCTGTCACACAGGAGGGCCCTAGTGCCATGACTCAGGAGGGCGCCCTGCTGGAAGGTAGAGGCAGAGTGCTGCTGTCTGTACCCCACTTAGGGGCCCAGCTCCTGAGCCCTCGGCCTGGGCTCTGGTGTCCCTCCTGCCACCTGTACCACCGCCTCTCTCCCCGTCCTCTGCTCTCCCAGCTACACACAGCCGTCAGCCCAGGTACCCCAGGTGCAGGGACCTGAGCAGGATGGCGCTGGCCTGTGGTGGGACTCCTGTGCCCTGAACGCGCCCCCCTCCTCTCTGCAGTCCGTCAGTTCCTCGAGAGTGGGGTCAGCCCTGACCTGGCCAATGAGGACGGCCTGACCGCCCTGCATCAGGTCAGCCTCGCTGAGGGTGCGAGGAGAGGACGGGGCCCCGGCCCGCGGCTCGGGCACTCAGGCCACGTGCTTTGCAGAGCTGCATCGATGACTTCCGGGAGATGGTGCAGCAGCTCCTGGAGGCTGGGGCCAAGGTCAATGCCCGTGACAGTGAGTGCTGGACACCCTTGCACGCCGCGGCCACCTGTGGCCACCTGCACCTGGTGGAGCTGCTCATTGCTGGGTAGGGCCCGCTGGGAGCAGGTGTGGCTGGAGTGGGCGTCTCTATCAGGGAGGGGCTGCAGCTGGGCCAGGGCCAGGCAGGACCTTCCTTGCAGTGGGTAGTTCATCTGGAGACACCGCCCAGGCATCTCATCTCTGTGGGAAAGTGTGCCTGGACCCTGGCCTCTTGTGTTCCCACTGACCTTTGCTTACCCTGCCGCACCCTGGCGTGCAGAGCGGGACCTGGGCCGAGACCACGGATGCTGTCACCCCAAGGGAACTAGCACGTATGCAGGGCAGTGTGGTCCTCCGCCTGCCAGGCTGCTCACACCACGAAGAGCGTGGAACTCCTTGAGGACAGGCCTTGACCTGCTCTGGTCTCCTGGCCTTCCCAGGGTCTGCATAGAGAAATGCCGTTCTGGTCAGAGCCACGAGGGAGAAATTGGCAAGGGGATACCTGGACACAGGTGGGGCCGTTAACAAGGAGGGCAGAGCAGGGCTGTGCTCCTGAACAGCCGCCTTGGTGAATGGAGAGGGTGGTCAGCTTCGCCAGGACCCAGGAGTCCCCCGCTGGCTGGCCGTGGAGCAGTCTGGGCAACACTGGTGGGTGTGGGGGTGGATGGCAGTGGCTCCCGTTTGCACACAGATGCCTTGGAGTGGGACAGGCTGGGTGTGCAGCGTCACGGGGCAGCAAGGGGGTGCGCACAGGCGGCCCCTAGCCCCACTCCATGCCCCTCCACAGTGGGTATCCAGCCTTGTGTTTCGGGCCCTCCTTCAGCTCCCCACAGTGCTCTCCTGACACCCAGGCTCTCTCCCCACCACCTTCTGCTGCCTGGGGCCCCCAGAGTCTTGGCACCCCCTCGTGGCAAGTGGGCCCACTGTACATGTTCATGGGGGCAGAGGGGTGCCAGGAACCTGAAAAATCAGACTTGGTGGAGACTGCAGGACAGCCCACCTGGCCCCAGGACAGCACCCAGGGCCAAGGGGCCGCCTCTCACTGCGGCAGGTGAGGCCTGGGCCCCTCTGAGGCAGCCCTAGGTGGAAGGCCTCTGAGAGGGTCCTGGGGGCCTACGCTGGGGGAGAAGGGCCCTGTGACCAGCGCCCCATCCACCCTTCCCGCAGTGGTGCCGACCTCCTGGCAGTCAACACGGACGGGAACATGCCCTATGACCTGTGTGAGGACGAGCAGACACTGGACTGCCTGGAGACGGCCATGGCCAGCCGTGGTGAGTGCAGCCCTGCCTGCCTGCCGGGGCAGCAGGGCGCAGGGCGCGGCGGGTGGTGTGCTGGGGGTGGAGCCCTGAGCCCGCTGCCCCGCAGGCATCACCCAGGACAGCATCCAGCGGGCCCGGGCCTTGCCCGAGCTGCATATGCTGGAGGACATCCGGAGCCTGCTGCAGGAGGGGGCAGACCTCAATGCCCCCCGGGACCACGGCGCCACGCTGGTGAGGACGGGGCCACGCGGGACGCAGGCAGGGGAGGCTGCTGCCGGGACGCAGGCAGGGGAACCTGCTGCCGGCCGAACCAGGGCCGGGACTCAGGGGCCGGCGGTTTGCCTGCAGCTACACATCGCCGCGGCCAGCGGGTTCGGCGAAGCGGCTGCCCTGCTGCTGGAACACGGGGCCAGCCTGAGCACCAAGGACCGCGACGGCTGGGAGCCGCTGCACGCAGCGGCCTACTGGGGCCAGGTGAGCACCTGCGGGGCGGTGGGGCCGGGCGGGCTCGGCGGCTCCGCAGGCTTCAGCAGCCCGGGCTCGCCGGCCCACAGGTGCAGCTGGTGGAGCTGCTCGTGGCACACGGGGCTGACCTGAACGGCAAATCCCTGATGGAAGAGACGCCTCTCGGTGAGCCTGGGGCCGCATCCTCCCGGTGTAGGGCACGGGCGGGCGGGCGCCTGTGACCCTCTGGCCACTCCTCCTCAGACGTGTGCGGGGACGAGGAGGTGCGGGCCAAGCTGCTGGAGCTGAAACACAAGCACGACGCGCTCCTGCGCGCCCAGGGCCGCCAGCGTTCTCTGCTGCGTCGACGCACCTCTAGTGCCGGCAGCCGGGGGTAAGTGCCCGCCCCTCCCACCAGGCCCCCGCGGGCCCGCCCAGTGCCCCACCCCCGGGCCCTCAGCCCTCCTCTGCCCTCCCCTCGCCCCTTGGGCTCTGCCCCGGGCTTGGTCCCTGCTGATGTCAGCTGGCAGGCCTCCGTGCCCGCCGGAGCTCGGGGCAGAGTCCGCAGGGAAGGCGGTGTCACCCCCCCCACTCCTCCTGCCCGCCCCCTCCCAGGAAGGTGGTGAGGCGGGTGAGCCTGACCCAGCGCACCAGCCTGTACCGCAAGGAGCACGCCCAGGAGGCCATCGTATGGCAACAGCCCCCGCCTACCAGCCCGGAGCCGTCAGAGGAGGATGAGGACCGCCAGACAGACGCGGAGCTCCGGCGGCCGCCCCCCGAAGTGAGCCCCGCCCAGCCGTGCCCCGCCTCCCTCCGTACCAGCCTCAGGAGCTGGTGGGACCAGTGGCCCTGCCCCCATATGCAAGACTCGCGCCCCGTGGCCGTCAGCTGCCGCCCCCACCCGCGTTTCTGCCCTTGGACCGCCACGCAGCCCGGGACCCCAGGCCAGAGGGGACCCTCCTGATGGCCTCCGGGGCCTATGCTCCCCACACAGGAGGAGGACCCAGAGGCGGCCAGGCAGCACAACGGCCGAGTGGGGGCGCCCCCCGGGCGGCACCTGTACTCCAAGCGGCTGGACCGAAGTGTCTCCTACCAGCTGAGCTCCCTGGAGAACACCACCCCTGACGCCCTGGTCCAGGCCAAGGCCCCCCACACCCTGGCAGAGCTGAAGCGTCAGCGGGCTGCCGCTAAGCTGCAGCGACCCCTGCCTGAGGGGCTCGAGGCCGCTGAGTCTGAACTGCCTGTGGACACTGAGACCCCCCAGCTGGAGTGTGGCTCCGGGGCTGGTGGAGACCCACCCCTGCTCAGACTCACAGCCCCCTCAGAAGCAGCCCGCGTGGAGAAGAGGCCGTGCTGCCTGCTCATGTGAGGGGCTGGCGCCTGGGTGGCCAAGGCCCCGCTGCCAGGCCCAGGGCCGCTGCTCTGCGTGCCGCAACGTGTGTTCCGGGCTAGGCTGCCAGCCTCCTCCTTCCTTGGGGACGGACCTGTGGCAGAGGCTGTACCTGGGAAACACCTGGCTGCGGAGACCTACTTTCATTCTGTGACTCTCAATAAAGGGCCGTTCCGCCACCTGCCCTGTCGTGTGTCTCAGCTGGGCCGCCACCGCCATGGTGGGGAGCTGCCATGTTGCTGGGCCTGGGTGCGCCTGGCCCTGTGAGCACCTAAGGGCTGTGGGCACGTGCTGGGGCTTGCTTGTGGTGCCCAGCCCCTGTGTGGGCGTGAGGCCCACGGCCCCTGGCAAGAGGCCGAGTGCTTCTTGCACCCTGCCTCCCCAGCCTCCTGGAGACGCCTCTGCAATTCTTTGCTTTCTTGAGGGGAACAGGGAGCTTCAGAAGGACACTCCTTGTTGGCCAGGGCTGGGGGTGTCCATGCTGGAGGGGCAGGGATCCTGGCTTGGAAAAGGAGAGGGTATTTTCCGTAAGACTCTTGGGCAACAGCCAGAGGGTCAGAGCGCTACAAGGCTGGCGTTGGAAGCCTCCCTGGTGGGGGGCGGGTTCCCCATTCCTGGCGTGCGGCCCCGATCTCGGGGCCTGGCTGCCAGCTTCTGCTCAGGCCGGCAAGCAGGGCCTGCTGAGGCTCTGAGCTGACCGGGCACGATGTGTCAGGGTGACAGGGCCCCTTCGGGGCCTCACTGGGGAGGGCTGGGGCACTGCCAGCTCATCTGTCCAGGGCAGGTTGCTTGGCATGGCCACCAGTGCTGGGTGGCATGGGCTTGGGTCACCCTCTCCGCTGGACATTGACCCGGCCAGCCCAGTGTCCACAGGCCCCCCCCCCCGTCCCTGAGCATCCGCGGTTGGAGGGGTGTCCTCCGCACAGCGGTGGGGGTGGGGGCCGCGGGGAGGCTGCTGGTTAAATTTAGAGTGTGGGGTGGTGCACTGCCCAAGGTCCACTTGCCACCACAGCTGCCACATGGCCCTGCTGCCAGGGGGCAGGCGGGGCCTGGCTCTGCCTGCGGCTGGGCCCATATTAACCTGTTCTCCAGCCCGGGGCCCAGAGAGGCCTGCACACTGGGAGGCAGAGGTGGCAGCGGCGGCAGCAGAGCAGGAGACGCAGGTGAGAGGCTGCCGTCTGGCCTCCCGTTTCTTCTCCAGCCGGCAGGAGCAGAGGGGCTAAGCCTTCCCCAGGCCTGACCAGCCAGCCACAGCCCCGCTCAGCTGAGAGGGCCTGCTGCTTCCTGACCCTCACTGCGGAGCCAGATCCTGGCGCTGGCATGGCGTATCAGCTCCCTGCAGGGCCTGTGGAGGTGGGGCCCTGAGGGCTTATCACGGCTCGCTTCCCACTGTCTCCACCAATCACGAGCCACAGGGAAGGGAAGCTTAGGTCACCCTGCCTGTGGTGTGGCCCCAAGGGCAGCCCCAGGCTGGTGTGTGTTTGGTGAAAGGGCAGGACAGCAGCCCAGAGCAGCTGAGGTGTCCAAGGGCCCTGCGAAGGCCCAGAGCTGCCCTGCCCCTCCCCCAACACCCCAACCCAAAGACTCCAGCCTTGCAGCACTGATGGGGGACCGAGGTCCGGCCCCAGGGCTCCTGCTGCCCCGGGCCATGGTCCCCAGCACAGGAGGGGCCAGATGGAACCCCCGCATCTGAAGCCTCACTCCCCTCGCCAGAGAGCCCCAGGATTCCTGAGGCCTGGCTCAGTCACCCGGGAGACAGGCCTACTCTGCTGGCCCCAGCAAAGACGGGGGCGGCGGGTCCAAAAGGGTTAGGCCTCGGCCGTGCCCTACTGGGGTAAATCTCCAGAGGCCCCAGGCCTCATTCTCCCCTCCAGGTTCAGCTCTGCCAGGCTCTGCCAACCCCTCCGGGCACTCGGCCCACCTCCCCTCCCCCAAGCCTAGTCCCTCAGAGCTGCTGGACCCTTCCGTCTGTCCCTACCTCCCATGTGGCTCTCCTGCTCCCCTGTCATGGGGACACTGGGCGGGCACTGGGCCTCACCCCAAGCCCCGCCTGTCTTCTCACCCACTCCCTGTGGGCAGAACTGTGCCCAGACGGGTGGGGCGGGGCGGGGCCTGGCGGGCCCGGCTCCTTCAGCCTTTTCTGTCCCTTTCAGTGGGGCCAGCAGGCTGCAGTGAAGTGGGTGCCCCCTTCCCAGCCCTGACCCACCAAGCCGGGACCCAGCTTCCCTCACCCACACTTCTGGATCCTGACGCCTCCTGAGTCTTCTTCTTGCCCGGTCTGAGCAGGGTCATGGCCTTGAGAACAGGTGACCACAGTCAGGCTGCAACGAATGGGCTGAAGGAGAAGGTGCTGACGCTGGACACCATGAACCCGTGTGTCCGGAAGGTGGAGTACGCGGTACGAGGCCCAATCGTGCTGCGCGCGCTGGAGCTGGAGCAGGAGCTGCGCCAGGTAGGGTCCTGGGCCGCACCACCGCCTCAGCGCCGCGCCGGGGCGCTGCTGGCCCCACTCTCCCCCCACCCCTGAGCCGAATAAGACAAGGCCTGTGGGAGCCACAAAGTCCGTTGTCACTGCCCACGACCCCCCTCCACCCCGCCCCCCCCCGCCACAGGGCGTAAAGAAGCCCTTCACTGAGGTCATCCGAGCCAACATCGGGGACGCACAGGCCATGGGGCAGACGCCTATCACCTTCCTGCGCCAGGTGAGGCTCAGTACTGCCCTGCACCCCTTCCCTGTCAGCCCACGTGCCCTGGCCCCAGCACTTGCTCCTCCCAGGTCCTGGCGCTCTGCGTCCACCCTGATCTCCTGAACAGCCCTGACTTCCCCGACGACGCCAAGAGGAGGGCGGAGCGCATCCTGCAGGCATGTGGGGGCCACAGCCTGGGTGAGTGCCAGAACCTGCCCCAGCCCCAGGGAGGGGCAGGGGCAGGCGCTGGAGGAGGCTGTCCCAGGAGACGGTGGATCTGCCCGCTGGAAGGGGCGGGTCTCCTCGGGAGGGAGGCAAGGAGACCTCACCTGTCCCACCCGCACTCCCACCCTGTCCTTCCTGTCCCCGGGCCCAGGGGCCTACAGCATCAGCTCTGGCACCCAGCTGATCCGCGAGGACGTGGCGCGGTACATTGAGCGGCGCGATGGAGGCATTCCCGCCGACCCCAATAACATCTTCCTGTCCACGGGGGCCAGCGACGCCATCGTGGTAGGCCGGGGCAGCGCGGGAAGACACCGCGGCTCCTAGTGCGTGGCCGAGCGGGTCTGCTCGTCCTGGCACGGCGGCGCCCGGGGCGGGGGACGGGTGCAGCCCTCGGCCCGCCAACCCCGCCTCCCTATCCCACCCGCAGACGTTGCTGAAGTTGCTGGTGGCCGGCGAGGGTGGCACGCGCACGGGCGTGCTCATCCCCATCCCTCAGTATCCACTCTACTCCGCCGCGCTGGCCGAGCTCAACGCGGTGCAGGTGGACTACTACCTGGACGAGGAGCGCGCCTGGGCGCTCGACGTGGCCGAGCTGCGGCGCGCGCTGCTCCAGGCGCGTGACCACTGCCGCCCCCGCGCGCTCTGCATCATCAACCCCGGCAACCCCACCGGTGCGCGCCCCCACCCGCCCCCGCCCCACCGCCCTGGCCCGAACAGGCACCCCTGCGCTCTGCGCCTGGGTCAGCCTGGCCCTCCGCCCGCCGCCCCGCGGAGAGCAGCGCGCCCCCTCAGCTGACCCCGGACCCGTCTGTGCCCCAGGTCAGGTGCAGACCCGCGAGTGCATTGAGGCCGTGATCCGCTTCGCCTTTGAGGAGGGGCTTTTCCTGTTGGCCGATGAGGTGCTGGCCGGGGCCCCCGCAGGGAGGGGTCGGAGGGCGGCGGCGCGCGCCCCCGTGACGCACCCCGCTGTCGCCCGTTCGCCCGTCCAGGTGTACCAGGACAACGTGTACGCCGAGGGCTCGCAGTTCCACTCGTTCAAGAAAGTGCTCACGGAGATGGGGCCGCCATACGCGACGCGGCAGGAGCTCGCCTCCTTCCACTCGGTCTCCAAGGGCTACATGGGCGAGTGCGTGCTGGCCGGGCGGGCGGGGCCGGGCACCCGGGCCGCGGCCTGGCTCACTTCGCCCGCCAGGCCGGCCCCTTCTTGCCGGCCCTGCCTCGACGCCCGCCCTCGCCTCGCAGGTGCGGCTTCCGCGGCGGCTACGTGGAGGTGGTGAACATGGACGCAGCGGTGCAGCAGCAGATGCAGAAGCTGCGGAGCGTGCGCCTGTGCCCGCCCACGCCGGGCCAGGTCCTGCTAGACGTGGCGGTCAGCCCGCCCGCGCCCTCCGACCCCTCCTTCGCGCAGTTCCAGGCGGTGAGTGGGCGGGGCCGCGGGGGTCAGGGCGCCGCGCCCCTGGCCCAGCCTGACCGGCCCTCCCTCCACGGCCGCAGGAGAAGCGGGCGGTGCTGGCCGAGCTGGCGGCCAAGGCCAAGCTCACGGAGCAGGTCTTCAACGAGGCTCCCGGCATCCGCTGCAACCCGGTGCAGGGAGCCATGTACTCCTTCCCGCGCGTGCAGCTGCCCCCGCGTGCGGTGCAGCGCGCTCAGGTCCGGCGTGCGGCGTGCGGGGCGGGGCGGGGCCCGCGCGGCCTGGGACGCCCCGCCCTGACCCGCCCCCCCGCCCGCCCCCAGGAGCTGGGCCTGGCTCCCGACATGTTTTTTTGCCTGCGCCTCCTGGAGGAGACCGGCATCTGCGTGGTGCCTGGCAGTGGCTTCGGGCAGCGGGAAGGCACCTACCACTTCCGGTGAGGCTGGGCCCCCGCAGCCCCTCCCCGCGACCCCCACCCCATTCGCTTACCTTCTTCCCCCTTTTAGGATGACCATTCTGCCCCCCATGGAGAAGCTGCGGCCCTTGCTGGAAACGCTGAGCCAGTTCCACGCCAAGTTCACCCGCGAGTACTCCTGAGGACACCGCTGGGGGCCAGGCTGGACCGGCAGGGACGACCCCGGGCGGACAGTGCTCGGGTTCTTGGGGTCTCTGGAGCCCTCTGGACTTGCTCCTGCTGCCTGTGTGGCTGGGCCCCCCCTCTCTTCAGGCCCCTAATAAAGCAGTGGGCTGGCTTGGCTGCTTGCAGGCTGTGTGCACACCTGTATGCGCCCCCGCAGCCTTGTCCACTGCTGACTGCCTTTCTGTGTGGGGTTCTGTGCAGGCCTGGGGGCCCAGGAGGAGTGGTCAGGGAGGGCTTCCAGGGGAGGTGACCTTCTTACAGGATGGATTTGGCGGGATGGGGTGAGCACTGGGAAGCGGAGTGACCGTGAGAACTCAAGGAGGCAGTCTTGGTTCCCGTAACTGGGCGCGGGCAGTGGTGCTGCCACTTTGGACAGCTGGAGGAGCGGTGGTGCCAGCCCAAGAGCAGGGAGGGGAGGAAGAGCAAACGGGTCTCGCTTTGCCGTGTTGTGTGTGACATCCACGTGCAAATGCAGTTCTTGGGCTGGGAAGCAGTGAGAGGGGAGGCCCCCTCCTGAGCTGGGGCACCCAAAGGCAAGTTCCGGGGAAGAGGGCACGGAAGATGCCGAGGAAGAGGTGCCCTGTGGAGCTCTGGGCTGAAGGACCTGGGCTGGGGGCTGGCAGGCAGCCTTGTGTCCTTGACACTGGCGTGCGAGGACGTGCATGCCAGACACTGTTGTGGATCACTGCACAAAGGGCCCTCTCTGTTGGGCACTGTAGTTCCCATTTCATAGGTGAGGAAACCTGGGCCCCCAAAATGTGTGGAAATGAAAGGAATCTCACTCCCCGTGGCCTCAGCAGCTGACGGAACGTCTGGGCTCAAGTGTCTGCGAGTTGGTCTAGATGTTGGCAGGCCTCAGCGACCCACGGGCTTAGGGAAAGTATTGGCCAAGGCCCCAGCTCCACTCTGGATGAGGTTCTTAACCATAGTCCCTGCTTCACTATCTCCCCTGGGCCTCCGGTGCCCCACACAGCAAGGCTCTAGACAGGAGAGGACGGGAGGCGCAGGTTTCTCGTCCCAAGGCCAGCTGGGGTCAGGCTGGGGCCGGCCTGGACTGGCTCTCCTGGCCTTGTCGCTAGACACTAGAGGGCGTTTCGGGCAGCAGCCGGGTGCCTCCTTGGGCTGAACGTGGGCTCAGGCCTTTCCCACGAACTTCCTGCCTTCCACGACGCTCTGTGGCCACTGGCCTGGGGAGGGCGCCGAGACCACTAGCACAGCGAGGTGAGGGTCCAGCACCTGATGTAAGCGGTAGTAGACAGTGGGTCCTCCGTGGAGGGCCCAGTGGACCCTGCGGCCACCAGGCTCCAGGTGAGACACCAGGAAGCACTTCCGGATTGTTAGGGTCTGGGGACCGGATCTGATAGCCCTGGGAGGGACCTGAATGGGCTGCGGGTTCGGCTGCTTCCGACGTTCGAGGACAGCTGGCCACCGGGGGCGCCAGAAGGCGGCCGGCGCTCTAGCCCGCCCGCTTTCTCTATGGCTGCCGCGTCTCCGAGTTGCGCCGCCCGGGCCAGAGCGCTGCCCCAGCGTCGCCGTGGAGGAGGCCTGCAGTTCTTTGGGGTTCTGACGCCCCCAGGACCCAAGGGCGCGGGTGCGGACGCCAGCCTGTCCAACCCTGGCCCAGCCCCAGAGCCGTGCCGCTCTGAGACCCCTGACCCCATCCCGACCGGACCGGACCCCCCCCCCCCCCGGAAGCACCCTGCTCCTACTCTGAGTGGAACCTCTCATGCCGCCCCGGCCAGCCTTGAACCCAGACCCAGCCACTAGAGCTTGGGCCCCTGCCCCCGCCCCAGCGCCCGGCCTCCTCGCCATGCGTGGGAAGCTGCTGCCGCTGGCCGGCCTTTACCTGGTGCAGGGCCTGCCCTATGGGCTGCAGTCTGGGCTGCTGCCCGTGCTGCTGCGGGCCCGCGGCCTCTCCCTGACACGCGTGGGACTGGCCAAGGCGCTGTATGCACCGTGGCTGTTCAAGCTTGTGTGGGCCCCGCTGGTGGACACTCGGGGCTCCCCAAGGGCCTGGCTGACGCTCAGCACAGCTGCTCTGGGCCTGGTGTGTGGGCTGCTGGCATCCCACCCTCCCGCCGCAGCTGGTCAGGCCGGTCTGCCTGTCACGGTGGCGGGGCTGCTTCTGCTGCTGAATCTGGCTGCAGCTGTGCAGGATGTGGCCCTGGACACGCTGGCTGTACGGCTCCTGGAGCCCGCAGAGCTGGGGCCTGGCAACACTGTGCAGGTGGTCGCATACAAGCTGGGGGCGGTGCTGGCTGGGGGTGGGCTGCTGGCCTTTGTGCCCACCCTATCCTGGCCCCTGCTCTTTCTGCTCCTGGCTGCCACTTATTGGTTGGCTGCTGCCTTGACCTGGGTGGCACCAGCCCTGCAACAGCTTCCCACACCTCTGCCCTCAGAACACCCCCGACACACCCTGCACCTTGGGCAGGACTTGCTGGCCGTGCCTGGAACCCTGTGGACAGTGGGCTTCGTGCTCACCTACAAGCTGGGTGAGTCAGGAACAGCAGGGGTGGGTCCCCAGGAGCCCTGGAACTCACTTGCAGGGCTGCCTTTCCTCTTTGGGGTCTGACCTGAAGTCTGGAGCCCAGCCCGGCCCTCTGCAGGTCCAGCTCCAGCCACACTCCCTTGGGCCTCACTGAGCTGCTTCACGCTGACCCTGAGCGTCGTCGAAGCCCAGCCCCAGCTGTCTCCTGGCATCTGTGGCCCAGGAAAAAGGCAGGGCTGGGGGAGCATGACTGAGACCCAGGTGGAGGTGTGCCAACCACCCCTGCTGACTCTCTCCACAGGTGAGCAGGGCACCAGCGGCCTGTTCCCACTGCTTTTGCTGGACTGCGGCATCTCTGCCCCAGAGCTGGGGCTGTGGAATGGTGTGGGCGCTGTGGCCTGCTCCATTGCTGGCTCATCCCTGGGTGGGGCCCTCCTGGCCAGGCGCCGGTGAGCCCCCCTCAGCCTGCCCCGCCCACCTGTCTCCCCTTCCTTCCCCGCGCCCTCTGACCTGCCCCATCACCCCACCCCAGGCAGCCACTGCCCCTGTTGAAGTCAGCGCTTCAGTTCCGTCTTGGGGGCCTGGCCTGCCAGACTGCCGTGCTCTTTCACCTGGGCAGCCCTGGGGCCAGCCTGGCCCCCAGCACAGTCCTGAGAGGTGAGGGGTGGGCCACAGGGGGGAGGAGCTTGGAGTCCTGGGCCCTGCTGACCTCAGCCCTCCCAGGTGCAGCCCTGCTGAGCCTGTGTCTGCAGCACTTCCTGGGGGGCCTGGTCACAACCACCACCTTCACCCTGATGATGCGCTGCAGCCAGCTGGCACCAAGTGCCCTGCAGGTGAGGGGATGTGGCTGCAACACCAGGGGCTGCAGGACTGGAGTCCAAGCAGGTCCTGACGTGACTCCCCCTCCCCCAGCAGGCCACACACCACAGTCTCCTGGCCACTCTGGAGCTGCTGGGGAAGCTGCTGATGGGCACGCTGGCTGGAGCCCTGGCTGACAGCCTGGGGCCACGCCTCTGCTTCTCCGTCTTCCTCGCTCTCTCAGCCATGCCCATGCTGTACCTGGGCCTTGCACCCAACACCCTGGCCTGAACTGGGTGGCCAGACTTATCAATAAAGTGGAGCGTGCCTTCGGACTGTGTCCGGGATGAGTGACGTGCAAGGTTGTCCTCAGACTGGGGGGTTGTCCGCGCTGGAAGAAGGGTTCCTGAAAATGGCTCGAGCATCTTTTATTCTGCACTTTATTCTGCACGCTACTGGTGGTGGCCTTTGTCCAGAGTGGTTGGTCGCTGTCCTGGCCACTGATATCTACGCCCATCTTTGCCTCGAGGACCTGCTGCACCTGACAGCCCCCCATGCTGTGGCCACGCAGCCCCTGCTCAGGCCCGTGCTTGTGACGTGGGGGAACTGGGTCCTTCCGCGGCAGAGTGGTCAGCAGCCCCACAGCAGGATCTCCTCTGTGGCCAAGTGCATGAGGGCATGGAAGCTCAGGTGCAGGTACTTTCTCCAGAAGCGCTTGTCCCGCCCGTACACCTGGGCCGGATAGCAGGGGCTTCCTGCAGTGGGAGGAGACACGGCTCTGACGACTCCGGCCAGGTCTGCCCCCAGCCCCCGCCTTGCTCAGGGCTGGGCCTCCCAGGTCCGCACCGATGCCGTGGAAGATCCGGGCCACAGCCCTGCCCGAGAACCGCTGCTCTGGCCACGAGGACAGGAGGTGGCGGATGTCCCGGCGGATCTGGTCCTCCCAGTCCTGGAGCTGCCGGTGGGGACACGTGGCATGCTGTTCTGCAGTGCTCGGTGAGGGGCGGGAGGCAGGTGTGTGCCTGCAGCCAGGGGTGCGTCCTCTCTGCAACTCCTCCTCCTCTCCCCCTCCCCGCTCCCCGGAGGCCCTGACACTCACCCTGGCCTGTCCTGGCTCAGGGTCCTCCTCGGCCTCCACGCCCCGCGGTGCTTCTAACTCCTCCTCGAAGTAGTGGCTGAGCAGGGCCTTGAGCCTGCCGCTGCGTGCCTCATCGGGCTGCTCCAGACACGGCCCGCAACTGGGGAAGGCCACGCTGGGGTGGGGAAAACCTGTCAGAGCGGCCCACCTTGGGGAGGATGGGGTGGCCCAGGCCCTGCCCAGCCCCTCCTGCACCTGTGGAAAGCCCGGAAGGTGCAGTGCAGGCGGGCCAGGGCTTCTCGCTCACGGGCCTGCACGCGGCCGTGCAGGAAGTCACAGATCTGGTCCCTCTCCTGGGCTGTCAGGTCCCCGGGGCTGTGCAGGTGGAAGGCCAGCTCCCTGAACTCCACCAGCACCCCCGTGCCCTGAGGCACACCTGCCAGATAGGGTGTCAGAAACTGGCAGAAAGGCGGCAAACAGGAGGCAAGCAGGGCTGGGGGCGGGCGCACCTGTCCCGGGCTCTGGATCCCACCGCAGCTGGTGGAGAGCCCGCCGCACGGGGGCCAGCTCCCAGCCCATGGAGTCTGCCAGCTCGACCACGTCCAGCTCCACAGAACTGCTTCCCCCACCTGTCATCTTGGGGCACTGCCGGGCCAAACACACAGCCAGTGGGGGACACCTGTACCAGGGGAAGGGACGTGTGACTGGCAGCCCTGGTTCTCTGTCCCGGTCCTGAGCCCGGGGTGGGATTGCGCTCACCTGCGGGCCAGGGCCTGGAGCTGGGTGGGGCCCCCGGGGCAGCGCAGGTGGCAGCAGGCATAGGTGGGCGCCAGCAGCTTCAGCCAACGCTGTGGGTGCAGCTCAAGGTAGCACAGCAGAGTCTCGATGGCTGGGGGCAGAGCAGGGCTCAGAAGATGCGGGGGTGCTGGGGTGTCCCCCCCCCCACGCTCCCTGCTCCTCACCCTCCTCGGGCAAATCCAGGGCTTGCACGGTTGGCTGCACCGGGAGCGCCCGCTTGTGGCCCGGGCACCGGGTTGTGTGCTCGAGGCTGGGATGGTCAGCGTCCTGGGGAGATGTAGCCACGAGGACCCTGGCCGAGTGCTCTTCCTGGCTCTCGTCTCCCTGCTGCTCTGGGGGCTGCCGGGCGCAAGCACAGGGAGGGAACACGCGCTGCACCAGCCTCTTCACGGCGAGGAAGTCGATGACGTTGGCGTGAACGTGTCTGCGCAGCTCCCACAGATCCTCACCCTGCAGCAGAGCAGCATGAATGAGGGGCCGCAGCAGGGGGCGGGGCTGGGGGAGCGGTGGGGGGACGGGTACCCACCTGGGGCCGGAGGAAGACGTGGCACTGTGCAGGCTGCCCATCACGCCCAGCCCGGCCCACAGCCTGCACGTAGCTCTCAAAGCTTGGGGGCAACCCCAGGTGCAGCACGGCCCGCACGTCTGGCCGGTCCAGCCCCATCCCGAAGGCCACCGTGGCCACCACCACCCGCAGCCGGCCCTCCATGAAGGCCCGTTGCACCCGCCGCCGCTCCCGGCTGCCCATGCCGGCATGGTAGGCTTCAGCCACAGCCTCCGGGGCTCGGCCTGCAGGGAAGACCCATGATGGTCAGGTCGGGCATGTGCCCGGGGCCCATCTGTGGAGTGCAGGCCTGCCTCCACCTCACCTCGGGATCCTGGGGCCTGGGCCTCACGCAGGCAGGTGCGCAGCAGGGCAGCGACACGCTCCGTGTCCTCTCGTCTGTTACAGTAGACGATGACAGAGTCCAGAGCACGGAAACGATCACTCTGCAGCAGCGTCACCAGAGCCTGGAGAGAACGAGGCTGAGCACGAGCAGTCGGAAGGCAGGGCCTCTGCTCGGCCCGCGCGTGCGTGCTTACCTGCTCTGGGTCCCTGTCCGAAGACACAGAGAGGTGCAGGTTGGCAGGGATGGTGCCCGGCCCCCTGAGGATAGACTCTTCGGCCACGCCCAGGTGCCGGGCCACGTCAAGGGCACTGCTGCGCGTGGCCGTGGCTGTGAGACCCAGGAAGCAGCTTATACCCACGCATTCCCGCAACACCTGCGTGGAGAGGAGTGGTGAGATGCCCAGCCTTCCTTGGTCTGCTCACGTAGCACCCCCCCCGCCCCCCCCCACAAGGCTTACCTGGCAGACACGCAGGTAGCAGGGCCGGAAGTTGTGGGACCACTGGGAGAGGCAGTGGGCCTCGTCGATACAGGCAAAGGCGACCAGTGGCAGCTGAGCGAGGAGGGCAGCGCCCCCCGCCCCAACTAGCGCCTCTGGCGACAGCATCAGCACTTGCACCTGGGCTGACCGAACCTGAGGATGACGGCAAGGTCAGGAGCACCGCCCAGGGGGTCTGCCTGCTGCCTCTGCCGCTCTCGCCCTGTGAGGGCCCCTTACCTTCTGCAGGGCGGAGGCCCGCTCCTTCTTAGTCATCCCCGAGTGAATGCAGACCGCCTTCAGGCCTGGGGGCAAGCCGGAAACCTGCAGGTACAGGAGCACAGCCTGTCACAGGCCACCAGCCCTGGCCCTTCCCCACATGCCTCTTAGAATGGTTTGGCCGGACAACTACTGCTGTGTCCCCTCCAGGATCTAGAGGGGGAAAAACCCAGGTCCTGGGTCCTGTGACTAAGGGTTCAGAGCCACCTGTGGGCTTGGACTCAGGAGCACTGGAGACAGGTCCCCATGGGGACGCCCCCTCCCCCAAGCTGCTCCTCTTGTGGGTGGGCCTGGGTCTAGCCAGCTGTGTCCCTGCTGCCTTGGGGCCACTGCCAGCTCATAGAGCTGAAAATGGCCTGGCGACTTGCCACTCGGGGGTGGGGGTGGGCAAGAAGCAGCAGCCCAAGCGGGTCAGCAGAGCCACGGGTGCCAGCTCTCGCCTTCTGCACCCACCCAGAGACCCTGTCCACCAACCTGGTTGTCCATGAGCGACATGAGAGGAGAGATGACCAGCGTGAGGCAGGGGCTTCGCCGGAAGTAGAGCAGTGCGGGGAGCTGGTAGCACAGGGACTTACCAGCCCCCGTAGGCAGTACCAGCAACGTGGACACACCTGGGTTTTACCGAGAGGGTCAAGAGCACAGCTCTGTGGCCCAGCCGCAGTCCCACCGCGCCCCCTGCCGGCCGTACTCACCAGACAGGATCCGCATGACCACACGCTCCTGCAAAGGGTAGAAGGCTTGGTGCCCCAGCTGCTCCAGGGCCTGAAGCACCTCAGCTGGCGTGTCTGTGGACACAGATATCAGTCAGCATGGCCCCGAGTCGCCCCCACCTCCCAGTCAAGGCTCTGGAGCTGGGAGGCGTCTACTCACCTACCACCTGCCCCAAAGGCCCTGGCGGATAGAGTGGTGGCACAGGAGGCGGACAAGGAGCCTTGGGCACAGACTGCCCTGTGGGCACCAGCAGCTCAGGCCCTGCAGGCTCTGTGTCCTCTTCACCTGCCGAGAGCAGATGAGACAGGGTAGGACAGGAGCTCCGGGCTGGTCTGGGGTCACTCTGGCAAGAAAGCCACTTGCTACAACCTCTCCTCCACCTCTTTGCTCACCAGAGTTGGCGGCAGGCAGCGCCCACTCTCTGGGATGCCTCCTCGAACGTGGCCCGGGTCTGTGCGCCCCCCTCATCCTTGCCACCCTCCTTCTGAGGGGCCAGGGTAAGTTCTGGGCCAGGGGCAGGAGTTAGGAGGGCCTTTTCCTTGAGCTAGAGCCACCTCCCCAAAGAGCACAGCAACCCCTGCGAGCGGCGCTGGCCCAAGCCACCCCCAGGGCAGAGGCCTCACCTGGCTGAGGGCACTGGGATGCCCCGTGACTGAGCTGCCCACACTGGGAGCAAGAATCCTGGGCTGTGGCTCTGCGCTGACCACCCCCGAAACACTGTCCTTTCTTCTGCCACTTCTGCTTCCATACCTGGTGGGGCGCAAAGGAGACTCACAGAACAAGAAGCAAGGCAGGCGGGCGGGAACATCCGGCACCACCTTCTCACCTGCTTGCGAAGGAGCCTGCCCCTGGAGGCCGGGCCCCGTACGCAGCGTTTCTGCTTCATGTTGAGTCGCACATAGTTCCCCCTGTTCTGGACAGCAGGCCTAGAAGAGACGCACAGGTCGCCTGCACCCACAGCCCTCCCCACCGTGGCGCGACTGAAGGCAGCGCTGCTGGGAGGCTAGGGCAGCGATACCTGGGGGCTGGGGGCTTGCTGGGGGGCTGTGCCTGCACAGGCTGCCCTGGACAGTCTTCTGTAGGCACTGCAGCCCCAGCTTCTGCAGGCAGGGGTCCTGCTTGGCCGCTGTCCTGCTGGGTCTGTGCAGGGCTTCCCTCCAGCTCCCCACTCCATCTCCGCTTCTTGCCTTGACGGGTACCAGGCTGAGAGTTCCCTGCACTGATACCAGCTGCTAGTAGGGCTGGAGTCTCTGGGCCCCGTAAAGGCACCTCAGGGCCAGCGCCGGGACCGAAGACAGATGCAACACCTGGAGTAAGAAGCTGGGACTCCTCTGCACCCAGGCAAGGCTGGCAGGCCCTGGGAACCCCCAGAAAATCTGAGGTCCCGTTGTGACACCGCTGCAGCCAGCCTGGGTCTAGGGAGCCCAGCCGCAGGCTCAGGGATGCCCTCAACTGCTGGGGCCGGCCTGGCCTCAGCTCGGGCCTGGGAGGCTGGGGGGGCACCTCACTGACTTCTTCTGGAGAGATGGTGGCAGCTCCTGTGCCTGGTGGCCCTGGGGAAGGCATCTTGGAGGAGGATCTTCGTGTAAGCCGGGGTATTCGGCCCAGGGCTGGCCCAGCCTGGGAGGGAGAGATAAGCAAGCAGGAACTGAGGCCCTTGGGGTGCTGCAGACTCTGAAACCTGCTGGAGGCCCCACCTGTAACAGCTGGGCGATGTGACAAACCTAAGGCTGGGACGTAAAAGAAGTCGAGAGTAGAGGCGACGCTGAGCTCTTCTGGAGAGCTGCGCTCTGGGAAATGCTGGAGTTGTGTGTGTGCACGTGAACACGTGTGAAAGACTTAACAGGGTTGGCTGCCTGCTGATCCTGCTTCTGGGCCAAGCGTAGCTCTGGACCCAGGCTGGATGCACTGCCTGCCCGACCCTCACCTGCAGACTGCCCTTTAGGTTGGCCTTAAGCCTCTTCCCGTAGTCATGCACAGATCCCTGAGAGCTGAGCCTTGATGGAGGATGGGGGCTCTGGGTCGCGGCCCGATTCAGGTGGGGCCCCCAGCAGCTGGGCTCCAGCATCTGCAGGAAGAGACGGTAGAGATCTAGGCCACGGAAAGGCTGGCGCAGGGGGGAACAGAGGTGTCTCCAGCCCCGGAGACCTGAGGGTGGGGGCTGTCCTTCCTCCACCGTCAGCCCGCCCCCTGAGTTCTTTGCCCCACAGAGCCTGGGTCGCGACTCCTCCTGGATCCGGCATACAGGAAGTTGACCGATAGGCTGGGATGTCGAGCCCGGGTACCTCCTCGGCCGCCGCCGCGGGAAGCGACTGCTCCGAGCCGTGAGGCCCGACGCCGCCGGCCTGACCCAGTGCCTCCTTCAGGGTGCGGTAGTCCCGGTGGAGCGCTGAGGGCGGGGCCGGACGGGGGTGGGTGTCGGTGTTCAGGAGGCAGGGCTCGGCTGGGCGTGGGGGTGGAGGCCGCCCGCCCCCTGCCCGCGTCCCCGGCCGCTGCCTCCGCCCCGCGCCCGCTCGCTCACCGCGGGTCTCCTCGGGCGCCGCTTCCACGTCCTCCTGTAAAGGGAGCGCGTTAGCCGGGTGCCGCTCCCTCAGCTCCCCGCCCACGGGCAGCCCGCACCTGGCCCGGCAACCGCCCGCTCCGCCGCCGAAACGCGCGCCCCCTTTACACGCCTGCACCCGCTCCCGCACATCCCGCAGCTGCTCCATGGTCGCCCTGCCCCGCGCCCGGCGCCCCAGGAATCTCCCGCCAGGAGGGCGACGCCGCCCGCCAGCCACTGGGGGCGCTCGGCGGGGTTGGAGGCGGGGCGACGCGGCGGCCGCCGGGCCGGGGCAGCCAATCCGCGGGGCCCTGAAGCGGCAGCCAATGGGGGGCGTAACGTCATCGCGGCGCGCGGCGGCGCTGGGCGGGGCGCGGCGTACGGCGAGGCGGGGCCGGCGGCGGCGGCGGCGTCGTCTGCGGGCCCGGTGAGCGCAGGCTGCCGGCCGGGGACGGAGCGTGGCGGCGTGTGTCCCCGTCTCTGCCTGGCCGCACGAGGCCGGTGCGGGCGCTCGGGACGGCGCCGCCCGGGAGGCGGGGGTGGGAGCCCAGGCGGTGTGGCTGCGGGCAGGGGAGGACCCGGAGCACGGTGCCGGGCTGAGCGGCCTCGGGTCCCAGGAGGCGACGCGCAGGCTTCGAGGGGCAGACCCCGCCCGGAAGGCGGAGGGCGTCGGATTTAGAGCCTCCCGCGGCTCGAGGCTTGGAGGAGCCGGGCGGGGGCATCTTCAGGGAAACGGCGGAGCCGCAGGCCGGTGGGGGGGACGGCGGCCACTACACAGAGGCTCCTCCCACGGTGACCATACTGGCTGCTTTCGTTTCCTCTCGTGACAGGTGCTTGGTTGGTCTGTCCTGTCACAGCGAGGTATGAATCGTCCTCGCGAGATTTGTCCACAGGCAGAGCGAGGCCGAGGGTTGACGTCCCGGGCTTCTCAGGAACCAGTGTTCTAAGGACTTGTGTGTGAGGTCCGCAAGAGCAGGGGCTCTGGAGCCAGGCTGCCACCCTTCCCGAGCTCATCACCCAGGCTGTGACCTCTGTCGGGCAAGACCTAGGTCTTAGTTGTCTAACCTGTTTTCAGGGAGATGACCCAGAAGCAGTTTTGAGGATCAGGTGCCAGGCGGGCGCACAGTAAGTCAGCAGCAGAGCTGACACCCAGGTACCCTGTGCTCTCGGGCACGTCCTTTGTGCTCCTTGTCAGTTTGGACGTCCCTTTGGCAGCTGCCTCTACCCATCTGAGCAAAGGCCCCTAATTTGGGGCCTCTGAATCCCATGGGTTTGAGACTTGGTCTCTTAACATGGTTCTCCAGGGATGAGAGAGACGTTTACGCAGGTGGCGAGGATCTCGATGGGTGAGGCATTCTTTCTGTAAATCTCCAGGGTCTCCGTGCCTGATAATGCTCCTAGAAGACAGTAGTTAGAACCGGGGCTCGTGTTGAGGGCTTGGGTTACTCAGGCCCCTTGGACTCAGGGTTGTCTGGGTTCTGGTCTTTTCTATCTGCCCTGCTGTTTATTAAACTGCATCTGTACTTCCAACTCTTCTTTGCTGTGCTGCACAGAATGCAACGGCGGCCTCCCAAGGCTTCTGAGGAGGCTGGGAGAGGGTCCTGTGATGCAGCTTCCAGCCCCCTGGTAGTATCCCATCTCTCTAGTGCTTGGGGGATAGGGGGGCTTTTTTTTTTGCCTACTTTTAAGGAAGGGCAGAAGAGCAGATCTCTGATAAGTGGCATTGTGATTTGGGAGGCCTGGAATACAGATGGTGGGCCCTGCAGAGTAACAGCCATCAAAAGCACACGCAGGCAAGCTGGTCATCTCTGGTGCCATGCTGTCTATGTGCTGCTCGATGGCTTTGTCTCCCTAGGGAGGCCCCCGTGCTGGAGGGCGGGGACTGGGGGTGGCCTCGTTCTCCTTTTCACTACCCTTAGCCTAAGGCAAAGCACCTAGCACTTGCTCTTTGGTGCCATGGTTCTCCACTCTGTGCCGAGCACCATGCTGAGCTTTCCCACTACCAGCGCGTGGAGGGGGTGGAGGCCTGGGGTCTGTCCTCCCCACTGAAGGGCCCTTCCCTGCAGGTGGCCTCCTGCCCGGCCCAGCACCATGCACACCCTTGTGTTCCTGAGCACACGGCAGGTGCTCCAGTGCCAGTCAGCTGCCTGCCAGGCCTTGCCCCTGCTGCCACGAGAGCTCTTCCCCTTGCTCTTCAAAGTGGCCTTCATGGACAAGAAGACCGTTGTGCTGCGCGAGCTGGTGCACACGTGGCCCTTTCCACTGCTTAGCTTCCAGCAGCTGCTGCAGGAGTGTGCCCACTGCAGCCGGGCCCTGCTGCAGGAGCGGCCTAGCACAGAGAGCATGCAAGCCGTGATCCTGGGGCTGACTGCCCGGCTCCACACCCCGGAGACTGAGGCTGGCACACAGCCCCTCTGCAGGTATGGGCTCACTGGAGGGGCCCTCGGGCCTGGGGGGTGCAGAGAGGGTCTCCTAAGAGGTTCCAGGCTAGTGCAAGAGCACAATGCAGGAACGGGCATGTTGCTCCTGTCCTAAGGTGGCTGGGAGTGGGTGTGGGCTGTGTTCCCTTGTCTCCTGCCTCAGCCCACCCGTGCTCCCAGGAAGCACGCGCTGCGGGTGCTGGACATGACGGGCCTCCTGGATGACGGCGTGGAGCAGGACCCGGGCACCATGAGCATGTGGGACTGCACGGCAGCTGTGGCCCGCACGTGCATCGCACAGCAGCAGGGCAGGACTGCAGAGCCCGGCCTGGCCCCCGTTCCTGTGGAGGTGCGTGTGGACCTGCGGGTGAACCGGGCCTCTTACGCGTTCTTGCGGGAGGCACTCCGTAGCAGCGCGGGCAGTCCACTGCGGCTCTGCTGCCGGGACCTGCGGGCTGAGGACCTGCCCATGCGCAATACCGTGGCCCTGCTGCAGCTTCTGGATGCGGGCTGCCTGCGCCGCGTGGACCTGCGCTTCAACAACTTGGGCCTGCGAGGCCTGTCCGTCATCATCCCACACGTAGCCCGCTTCCAGAACCTGGCCAGCCTGCGGTTACACTATGTGCACGGGGACTCTCGGCAGCCCTCTGTGGACGGCGAGGACAACTTCCGTTACTTCCTGGCCCAGATGGGCCGCTTCACCTGTTTGCGGGAGCTCAGCATGGGCTCCTCTCTTCTCTCGGGGCGGCTGGACCAGCTGCTCAGGTGAGCAGGCCCTGCTGTTGCCCTGCCCTGCCCTTCCCTTCCCCTCCAGGAGGCCTTCCCCTGGCCCAGCCTGTTTGTGACCCCTTGTGTCCTCTGCAGCACCCTGCAGAGCCCCCTGGAGAGCCTGGAGCTGGCCTTCTGCGCCTTGCTGCCTGAGGACCTGCGTTTCCTGGCACGGAGCCCCCATGCTGTCCACCTCAAGAAGCTGGACCTGAGTGGCAATGACCTGTCCGGCAGCCAGCTGGAGCCCTTCCAGGGTCTGCTGCAGGCAGCAGCAGCCACGCTGCTGCACCTCGAGCTGACCGAGTGCCAGCTTGCCGATACCCAACTGCTGGCCACACTTCCTGTGCTGACTCGTTGTGCCAGCCTCCGCTACCTCGGCCTCTACGGCAACCCGCTGTCTATGGCGGGCCTCAAGGAGCTCCTGAGGGACTCGGTGGCACAGGCCGAGCTGCGCACGGTGGTGCACCCTTTCCCCGTGGACTGCTATGAGGGCCTGCCCTGGCCACCGCCTGCCTCTGTCCTGCTGGAAGCCTCCATCAATGAGGAGAAGTTTGCCCGCGTGGAGGCTGAGTTGCACCAGTTGCTACTGGCCTCGGGCCGTGCCCACGTGCTCTGGACCACAGACATCTATGGGCGCCTGGCTGCAGACTACTTTAGCCTGTGATCTCCAGGCTCTGGGTGAGAGTTAGGCTGTCCTGCGGTCCAGGGCTGCTGGAGGCCTCTTGCCCCTTGGGTAGTCAGAGCCTTTGGGACCTTGCTGGAGGCCTGGCACGAAGGCACTAGTCTCCGATTTTTTGGCTCCTGGGCGCACCTTGAGCATGCCCATGCTTTGTGCAGCGCCCTGTGCAGTTTGTCCTGCGCTTGCTCCCCTGACTCACTGACCATCTGTGGGCCTGAGGGCTGGATTCCAGGCCTACATGGCCCTGCTTGGTTTGGCTGCACTTAGCCGCCCTCCGGTGTCCTGGTTCTCTCCTTGGAATGTTCCTGGGATCTATGAGCTGAGGGAGGATGTTTTCCTTTGGGCCCTCCCCAAGAGCAGACTGCTCTGGGGTGGAAGTTTGGACAGGGGCCTGCTTCAAGGAGGGTTGGGCTCCCAGGCACTCTGGGGCCTCTTAACGTTCTCCTTTCCCTGGCACACAGGAGACTGCCTGTCGGCCGGGTTTGGGGGCCAGAGGGTGTCGTTAAGGTACAAACGTGCAGTGTGCTTAGAACTTAAATCTGTGGCTAATTATTCTGTCCTAACTGGTCAGAGTGAGTTGTCTCTTGCTCTGCTCTCACCCCCAGCCTGGCCACTGGGTGACATGTCTTAACGGCCTGCCGCCCCATCTTTTCTCTAGACATCTCCACAGTCCGTCGCCCCTCCCCGCAGAGAGGTTCAGGCTTTTCCTGGGGCGGCGGGGCCCGAGGCGGACCTGCAGAGCTGAAGGTCTGGTTATTTGGGCAGGGGTCTTTTCTGGAGGGTCTCAGTGGGGCGTTGGAAGCCTACCCTGGCTACCGTCCGTTCGCGCCCCAGAACTTCCATCTTCAGGGGTCCGCAGGTGCTTCCGCCCCGCCCGACGCCCAGGAACCCCATATACGGCTCGCGACACGGCGCAGCTTCCACCCTTTACTGATCGCGCTGGAGCATGCGCAGGGCGAGCCGAGCCGGCCAATCTGCGGGGCCCGCGTCATCAGCGCGCGTCCGCCCCGCCCCCCTCAGCAACGGATCTCGTAGGCGGCAGGCGGCTGCAGCGGGAGACCCTGTGCGACTCCGGGCGCTGCGCCCTCGGCAGCCTCCGCCGGGCCCTCGGCGAAGAGCGGCTTGGAGCGGTCGATGACGAACATCTCGTGGCCCCGCTCGTCGCGGAGCTCCTCGAGCTGCGCGAAGGTGCAGGGCCCGTCCGAGTAATCGTTGACGAAGAGCGCGCCCTCCCCGGGAGGCCCTGGTGCCTTTTTGCGCCTGCGCCGCCTGCGGCAGATCATGGTCGCCAGCAGCAGCGCCGTGAGCGCCAGGAGCGCGATGGCCGTCGCGATGGCCGTCTGCGTGGCCAGGCCCAGGGCGCGAAAGGCCATGCCGCCCACCTCGGGCAGGTGCTCGTGGCTGACTGGGTCGCCGGCCCGGGGCGGCGCAGGCGCCAGCAGCAGCTGCTGGGACAGGTTGACCAGAAGCTGGAAGGGCAAGCGGGCGGCGCCGCCGGCGTTGGAGGCCTCGCACTCGTATTTGCCAGCGTGGGCCAGGGTGATGTTGGTGAGGAAGAGCATGCCGCTGCCCGTGTCGGATGCCCCGGGCCCACCTGGGCCCGGCACCCCGCCTCCAGGTTGGGCCTGGGCCTGCGGCGGCCCCTCGCGAGGCTGCGCCACTTTTCTCCAGGTCACCAGGGGCTGCGGGTAGCCGGAAGCCTGGCAGGCAATCCGCAGGTCCTCACCCAGGTTGGCTGTCACCTCCAGCGGCTCCACGTGCACAGAGGGTGGGATGCAGATGAGGCTACTGCCAGATACTTCCAGGAGACTCTGAAGTGCCAGGCGGGGGGGCTCTGCACACGTGATTTTCTTGTCTCTGGAGCTGAGCAGTCGCTGGCCCCCTTCCTTGATCCAGGTTCCCAGCCAGTGCAAGGCACAGTCACAGCGCCATGGGTTCTCTGTGGGCAGAGCAGCAGCGGACAGGTAGCTAGCTCAGGGGCGGCCCCAGAGCACAGCGTGTGTGGTTGAGGTTGTTGGCCAGAGCAGGAGCCCCTTTCTCACCTCCCACAGTTGGGGACCCCTGCCACCCCTTCTCTGAGCCCAGTCTCCTTAAGTGTGGGCAGCCAACCCCGCCCCCATCTCCTTTCTGTGATGCACGTCCAGTTTACTTCACCCATCTCTGAGAAAGCCCCCGCTCCTCTGATGTCTCTCCCTGTGACAAGTCTTGCTATCTGGGGGGAACCTCTGTGTGCACATAGATATCCCACCTGCACTAAAACCTTGCATATCCTGCCAGCCTTGTCTTCGGGTGCTGTCTCCAGGAAATGTCCCCAGTCCTGGTCTCATCTTCCCAGTTTTTGCCTGCCTGCCCTCTCCTGGCCCTAAAGTGTGTGAGCCGCTCAGCTGTGTCAGTTTGTTCAGGGACTCATACTTTTTCTGTCTTCCTTAGGCAACAGTAACCCGGCCAGCACCCCTACTCCTAGCAGTCTTCTGTCATGGCTATGGGTGGTGGTGGGACCCCCCCAGAGCACTGCCACTGGAGCCCCCTCCACAGCTGGGCCGGCTACCTACCGCCACCACTGTGGTCAAGGAAGCTACCTTTGCATGGGAGTCCCTTGCCCCCAGAAAGAGGTACCTGTGAGGCGCAGGACCTGCAGGCTGGCCAGGGGCTGTAGGGCCTCCTGGCTGATGGTGCCCAGCTGGTTCCTGCTGAGGTCCAGCAGTGCCAGCGAGGAGAGCCCGGCCAGGGCCTGGTCCTCCAGCAGCTCGATGCTGTTTTCCTGCAGGTGCAGCTCCTGCAGTCGCTGAAGCAGGGACAGTAGGTCATCAGGGAAAGGGGCCCTGAGGGACATGTCCCCTTCTTACCAGGCTAGACTGGGCTGCCTTTTCTCCCCTTCACTACTCCAGCCCGGTAAGGCAGGTGGCAGTGCAGGAGGACCTCTTGCCCGTCTTGCCCACTCCTCCCCCCTCACCTGCAAGTGTAGGAAGGTGAAATCCAGCAGCTGTACCAGCTGGTTGCCAGCTAGGTAGAGCACGCGCAGTTGGGCCAGGCCGGCAAAAGCGCCAACGCGCAAGCCGCGCAGCTGGTTGCCGGTGAGCGCCAGCTCCAGCAGGCGCGACTGCGCACGGAAGGCGCCTGGCTCCAGGGCGCGCAGGCTGTTGTTGTGCAGGTAGAGTCGACGCAGGGAGGCGAGGGGTGCCAGGGTGCCCGGCTCCAGGCGCGCGATGCTGTTGTCCTGCAGGAACAGCGTCTGTGCCAGAAGGAGGGAGGGAGGGCGTTTACCCCGCTGAGGGGGTCTCTCTTTTCCCTAGGGCGCCCCATTCACCCACCGGGAGGCTCACACACCATCCCTGCGTGTCGCGGGCACCCCTGGCCCGCAGCCCCAGTCGGTGCCCACCTGCGTCCCGGGCGGGATTCCGGACGGGACCAGGCGCAGCCGCAGGGCGCCGCACTCCACCGTGGCGCTGTAGCAGCGGCAGGCCGCAGGGCAGGCGGCAGCGCGAGGCGGGAGACCCGGCAGTGACAGCAGCGACAGCAGCAGCAGTGCGGGCGCCCCTGGGGCCATCTCTTGCGGGACCCGGCCGCAGGCCACGAAGTTGCAGCCTTCGCAGCAGCCTTCCTACAGTCTGGCTCCGATGGGATGTGCCTCCTGAAACACAGGTTGTCAGGCCTGTCCCTAACATTTGAGAGCCAGTGAAAAGCACGGATGGAGGTACACACCGTGTCTGATTTTTGAAGTTTGAAATTAGTTCAAGAAACTGATAAAATAAAACGTTCATTGCCTTCCTTTATAAAAAAGCATAAAGATCTGGGGCATCGGGTTTCGGTTTAGAATTTCTCATGTCCTCCGTCTTGCCACACAGGCCACAGAAGGAGAGCCTACACCACCCCAACCCACTTCTCTCCCCATCCCATCTCTGCCCAAGGCTCCACGCTGCTAGTGTCCGTCCCTGCCCTCACCTAACCTTGACCCAGGGTTTACTCTAGGCATTTTTGTCTCTAGAACTCATGCTATGACCCCAACCCTGGGATTCACCTGTTGTGAACTGATGGAGGACATGAGCACAACTGGTCTCAGGGGAGCCACCAGCCAGCCACAGGCACAGTTTTGTCCAGCCTCTGGCCCTGCCCTCCTGGGGGTGGGGGTTGGTAGAACAGCTTAGGTAGAATTAGAGCTTTTCCTCAGGGAAATTGTTAGACAATTGGGGGATGAGACAAATAGGAAAGCCAGTTCAGAAGCTGTGGGACTGTGTTCTCCATGCTGGCTCCGAGAAAGGTGCATCCGTCTTTGGGGGTAGGTGGGGCCCTGGAATGGCTGGGGTGTGAAAGAGGGGCCTTGGGCCACTAACTGGGTTTTAGTGTAGTTTAGTAGGCTCTGGGAACACTGATCTCCTGGGCTCTGAAGGAGTGTGTAGTGTTTTGGGGTTTATACACATGCAGCTGTGATCCTAGAGAGAGGAGAAGGCCTGGGTCTAGTTCAAGGCACAATGAGTCCAGTTGTAAAGGTGGGGACCTGGGCTGAGAAGCCAGCCAGTATGAAGCCATGGATGGTAGGGCTGAGGGTGTGCTATCAGCTAGCCTCCAGCCCCACCTCAAATGGTCCCTGCTCTGAACACCTGCCTGTTCACCTGGTCTCCCTACTGGGAGAGTGAGTCATGTGGAAAGACACCAAGTGGCCTTGGTGTTTGTTTAAATCTTGCTCTAAATTGCAACTCACATGATTATTTAAGATCACTGAAGAGAAGCAGGCACAGCAGGGCTTCCCTGGTGGCGCGGTGGATGGGAGTCCGCCTGCCGATGCGGGGGGCGCGGGTTCGTGCCCCGGTCCGGGAGGATCCCGCGTGCCGCGGAGCGGCTGGGCCCGTGGGCCATGGCCGCTGAGCCTGCGCATCCGGAGCCTGTGCTCCGCGACGGGAGAGGCCACAGCAGTGAGAGGCCCGCGTACCGCAAAAAAAAAATAAATAAATAAAAAAAAATAAAAAAAGTAGGCACAGCAAAAGTTTTAATGGAATCGCTTTGGCCCAGGCAGGGGCAGTTCCCAGATGTCTCAGAAGGTGTGTGAAGAACCCCGAGAACTAGGGGGCATACTCTGAGCCCCCAGGATCCATTTCCCTGAGCAAAAGATTTGGCCCAGGGCGCCCACCTACCTTCCAGTGGCAAGGCCTCTCAAACAGAGAAGGTTCTTGATCTCCTCCTCAAGACTCAGGGGACTGCTGCCCACACGGACACCCACTAGATGCTGATTCGTGTGGAAGGGCTGGCCTGGGCAGCATTGAGGATTCAAGCAGGAAGAGCAGGGGAGGCCAGGCCAGAAATCCTTTTACTCAGCGGAGAACCCCCTAATCTGGCTGGGCAGGGGGCGGGGCGTCACATACTGGATTTGGAGAAGGCTGTCACTGTCTCCAGGGAGCCCATCTGTGCGGGGAGGGGAGGTTGGAGGGGTAATGGAGGAAGCCCTGTGACGCTCTCCAGCGCAGTGCGAGGCCCGAGTCGGGTGCCTTGATCTCCCAAGGCGCCCCTTGCATCTGCTCCGGCGCGGCCTGTCCCGGGCCGGTTCAGGGCAGGGCGTGGTCCCCGCCAGGTCGCACGCCCTTCTCGGTGATCGCCGGGGACAGAGCCGGGATGGCCCCTGATCCCGCCCCCACGCCCGCTGACCTTGGGTCGGGCGCCCCCTCACCTGACACTCCTGCGGCGCGGCTCCCCCGCCGAACGCCGGCCCACAGAGCAGCGCCGGGCGGGGGAGGGGCGGGCGCCGCTCGCGCTCGCGCACTGGAGCCCCCGCACCTCCCTCCCGGCAGCCCGGGTCTGCCGTCGCGAGCGCTGGCCGAACCCGAGGACGCCGAGGACGCCCCAGGCCGGGGGTGTGCGGACGGGGTAGAGCACCCGTGACCCCGCCCCTCCCCACGTCGGTTCTCGGGCCGCGGCAGCACCTCGGACAGCGCCGGGCGGGGCGGGGCGGGGCCGCGGCGCACCTCCGCCGCGCACGCGCACTGGGACAGCGCTCTCTCCGGGTGGCGCGTGCGCAGCGACGCAGCCCTGGGGGCGCAGCGGCGCTGGGGGCGCCAGCGGCTGCGAGCCCGCCGCTCAGGGCGGCGGGGTGGCGAGCAGCAGCGGGGCCAGGTCCATGGTGAGGGCGAAACGGCTGCCCTGCCAGCGCACGTGCGAGGGCAGCTCGGGCGCGCCGGGCGCGTACTCGAAGCAGGCGCTGAGCTCGAAGGCCAGAGCCGATCGCACCAGGCCCACGCCACCCGCGCGCTCCGGCGCCGGGTGGTAGAGACGCCCATTGGAGGACAGGGGCAGTAGGCGCGCCGGCTCGAAGGGCACGGCCAGGGCCTCGCCGCCGCCGCAGTAGGAGAGGCGCGGGGGCTCGGAGCCAGCAGCCAGCAGGTGCGTGAAGACCACGGGACGGTCCTCGCAGCGTAGATAGTTGCGCTCTCTGCCGCAGGGCGAGAGGAAGGGGAAGGAGGCCTCGTAGCGCCCGCTGCGGTTGGGTCTCAGGCGGGAGAAGAAGATGACCAGGAACTGCGGGTCTGTGGTGGGGGGGAGGCCGCGACTGCTCAGCATGCCGGGCCCCGAGGCCCCCTAGGCCCTACTGCCCCAGGCAGGGGGCTCGCCCTGGGTCACACCAAGGGCAGACGCCGGCGGTCGGACAGCCTCCCAGGCCTCACTCTAGATAGGGGGCTTTTGAGCGCGGGACAGCCAGTGCCCTTGGTGTGGTTGGGCAGCGGGGCCCTTCAGGGCCTTCCCCGAAGGAAGAGGGAAGGTGGGGGAGGAGGGCGCATCAGTACCTTTGAAGCAGGTGATGAAGTTCTTCATTTTGGAGTCATCCAGGAAAAGCTGTAGAGAGGCAGACCGTGGCCCTTGAGTTCCAGGGGGAATCCCGACAGAGCCGGCCCCAGGGAGAGAAGGCCTGGGCGGGCCTGAGCCCGGGCCAGTGTCCGCTTTCTTTGCTCGTCTGTGCACACCGTGTGCAGGGAGGCGCGTGGAAGGTAAGCCTGGGGGCCCTGCAGACTTCTTTCTCCACATCTACCCCGCACCCCCGGCCTTGCTTCCTCATGCACAGGTCCTCTGGGTTGGCATGCCTTTCCCGCGCCTCTTCCCTCCCCCTTTCAAGTTTCTAATGAGATGTGCCCCTCCTCCGCGGAGGCTATCTGACTTGCTTCCTCCTGTATATGTAGGATGCCCCCTCCAGGGCTTCCAAAGCAGGCGGGGCGGCCCCGACCTGGGGGCCGCAGGATCTGGGGATGCAAAGCGCGCAGGGCGTAACCACGTGTGCGAGGTGGGCCGCTCGGACCTAACCCTCTGGGGTCGGGGCCGGGCGCCCCAGTCTGTCCAGCGCGACTGAGGAGGTCGGGTACCCTTACTTTAAAGACCCCGCCTACTCAGGCCCCGCCCCTCACAGGGTCTTCCCTCTGGCCCCGACCCGCAGAAACCCGGCACCAGGCCCCGCCTCTCACGGGAGCCTCCCTCAGGCCCCGGCCCCGCCCACCTGGCCCTGATGATCCACGTAGTAAAAGTACTCGCGCGTCCGCGGCTCTGGGCTCTGGCCCTGCGTGTAGGAGACGCCCCCGCCCCCACCGTAGGCCCGGGTCCCCGGGGACCGCGCCAAGCCGAGGGCCCAGGTCCGCAGCACTCCGCGCGTCGCCCACATCGTCCTTCCGTGCCGGAAGTGGCTAGAGGGTCACGCGAGGGCGGTGCTGCGCTAACGTAAGTCCCCTGGTGTCGGCGACCTCGCGCTTTGGGTTCCGGCGGCGGCCGCGGAGCTCGTCCCCACCCCCCGGGCTTTGCTTGTTCCCCGGATCCCGGGCGGTTCCGACACTTCCTTCTCTGGGATTTAGGGGCGCGCCGCCCTGCCGTCCGGCTGGGAAAGGGGTGGGGGGCGGGGCCTCCCGACGGTGGGGTTCGGGTGTGAGACGCGGGTGCGGGCGATTTCGGGAACAGGGATACGGGCTGGGGACGGGGCGCTGCCGGGCATGCGGGCCCTGTCCCTCCGCCCTCGGAGGCTGGTTGCTCTCACGTGGGCGAGGTACCCGCCCTGTCTCTTCCCCCAACCCCTAGGACCCCCCCACCCCCACCCCGGTGGGGCAATCTGCCTGTCCAGCTGGGTGCTGAACGGAGAGGTGGTGAATAAACACTGCCTAGAAGCCTATGCCAGCTTGCGGGTAAGGCAGCTCAGAAAAAGCCCCCCTCCCAATCAAGCAGGGCTTTCGGGCTCAGTTGTGATACCCCAGGTGCCTCGCACCTTGCGCGCCTACCTGGAGTCTCGTCCCCGTTCCCGGGAAGCTGCCTTGCTCTCCCCCCCACCCCCTGCTGCCCCCATTCATTCTCCCTTGGCCTGGCTTCCACCCTGGTGCCCACACCAGCTACCGACTGGCCGCTGATAGCTGCCCCGCCGCAACTGGAAGGAATGGGATGCGACAGGCTCGCAAGTGTCCATACGTACTTTATTCACACAAAGTGTTGTCATCTCTCGAGTCCGTGCATCAGAGCGAGAGTCTGTGGCCGGGCCGCCCCTACCCAGGCCCCGAGACCCCCGGACTGAGGACGCTCCCCCAGTGGACACCAGGCCTCGGCAGGACTGGGTCCTTTTGTTCTTAATAATAAATAAAAACTCAACTCTAAATATATATATATATATATATATAACCGGGGAGAAATTAAGTTTTACCACAATTGGAACTCAAATTACAAATTGGAAAATGTACAAACTGAGAGTCTAGATACCTCCCCTCCACCCACCCACCCTACCCCCCCGCCCCGGCTCTGGCCTCGAGGAAGGGCAGTCGCCGGTGCCCCTCTGGTCCCCCAGTTCAGGGCTCCTTCCCTCTCATCTGCTGCAGGTCCTGGATGGGGATGGGGCAGGGTTTGATTTTTGGTCAGAAGCCAAGAGGGTGGAGAAGAAAATGAAGGAATGATCTCAACTTGTCTGCAGAGGACGGGAGAAGCCTCAAATAAATAACATTTGGGTTAAGACTATGTCATTAGCAAATTTAGTTCTTATATCTTTCGCTCTATTTATATCTCTATACACAGGCGGGTTGGGATGCGGGATAGATTCTGAATTTATAGTTACACGAAGAAAAAATACTCTTGCCCCTCCCCCACCCTGCCCAAAGAATGCCTGCCCAACCCTGCCCCCAACCCCAGAGGACTTTGGCTTGGGGGCCCCTTTCTACCCAGAGAGAGCCTATCGGGCCCAGCACCAGCCAGGTTCTGCTCTGGTGGTGAAAAGCCCAGAGCCCTGGAGCCCCCAAACTCCTGTGCAGTCACCACGCTGGAGGCCACAAGTGGCAGGGGGAGGGGGCGGGGAGGGACTGGGGAGGGCGGAAGTCGCAGATCAGGAGACCCCCCCCCCCAGGTCAGGGGGAGGGCAGAGGAAGAGCAAGATGGGCAGCCGGGCTGGGCCGGGGCCAAGCTGAGCGCAGCAGCCCCAGCAAGGCGGCTCGCCCCAGCAAGGGCGGCTTGTGCTCTCGGGCCGGCCGGGAGGGGCAGTGTCACTTGGCTCCAGGAAACAGAAGGCACTTTCTCGCGGCCGGACCGCGGCTGGCGGTGGGCGCGGCAGCGCCGAACGACACGGCCACGAGGCCCGGGGCGGGGCAGAGGCGCCCTTCCCGCAGCCCCTCTGCCTTGGTTGCGCCTTCAGGCCGAGGGCCCGGGTCGGGGGATGCGGGTTCCAGGGCTGGGGCGGGCATGGGCGGAGCCGGCATGCTACCTCCGCTTCTCGGGCGTCCCCTCCCCCCTCCCCGCGTGCCCCCTGCCCGGGCGCAGCCGGGCAGGCTCTGTCCCCACCCTCGGTCCCTCGGTGCCCACGCGCTATAGCACGCCCTCCATGAAGGTGGTGTCCAGGTGCTGGATGAGCACGCGCAGGAAGGACATCTCCTTGCGAGTGTTCTCAAAGATGATGCGCGGGTCGTCCGAGCGGCAGCGCAGGCAGTTGGGCGCCATCACCATGGCCAGGTTGCTGACGTCCATCTTGGTGATGGCCACATTGGCGGGCTGCACGAACACCTGCGCGGGGAGCGGGGAGCTGCGGGTGGGCCGGGGCGGGGCGCGGAGGGGCGGGGCGCGGAGGGGCGGCACCGCCTACCTGGAGGAAACGGATGAGGTAGCACAGCACCAGGCGGTTGATGCGGGGCAGCGCGTGCACCACGGCCACGGCGGCCTCGGGGCTCTCGTAGTGCGCGATGCACTGCTCGTAGAACTCGTGGGGGATCAGGGGCTCCTCCAGCTCCCGGTACCACAGCTTCAGCAGCGACGCTGGGGACGCAGCGCGGGGGTTTCGGCTGGGCGGGGCAGTCGGGGACCCGCCCCACCAGCAGCAAGGGGCGAAAGCGGCCGTGTGTGTCGGGAGTGGGGGCGAGGGGCCAGGACCAGACGGGAGGTGTCCACCCAGCCGTGTGGACTGCGCGGCCGGAGGCCTGCGGGCTCCTGGTCCTGAGGGCCTGGACTGACCCCGAGCGCCGGGAACCAAGAGAGGCTGTGCAGCCACCGTGCGCAGGCAAGCGGAGGGAGGCGCCGCGGAGGCTGTCCAACGGCAGGGGGACGTCTGTGCTGGAAATGGACCAGAGGGCTGTCCCTTCACGACGGAAAGCAGGGAGGGCTGAACCGTCCGAGCTGCTCCTGCTGCTGAGGGGACTGGGGGCTTACCTGGGACGTGGGGGTCCTCCAGGCCTGTAGGCACCTTCCACTGGTCCACCTGTAGCTTCAGGGCATTCACCTCATCAATGTCCCCAGGGACTCTGCCAAGCACAGGGCAGGTCTCAGGGAGGAGGAGCTGGGCTTGCTCAGGGTCAAGGCTGCCTGACCTCTCTCTGCCCAAATGGCCTCTTTCCTACCAGAGGGAGGTGTGGCTGGGGTCCCCTGTCCCAGGCCCCCATCCCTCATCCCTCTGCTGACTGCCCCCAGGCAGATCCCTTCCTCAGAATGGTCCCCGAGGCCCAAAGCCATAAGCCTGTTTCCCCGCCTGTCCTGGGTCCTGGGTAGGTGAGTCACGACGGCAGGTGCCTGGCCATGTGCCGCCCTCCATGGGGCAGGGCCGTCACCTCCACTCTCAGGTGACGGCCGTTTGCTGGGGGCTGCCGCATCTTTCCAGGCCCTGCCCATGGCTGGTGTCCAAGTACCCTCTGGGCCCCTGCTGGCCATTTCTGCAAGGGCACTGTCCCTGGCTAGCTCTCCTGTCTGGGTTCCGGTGTGCTGCCATTCAGGAGGGAGAGCCCTGCTGACCCACCTCCTAAAGATGGGGCCCTCCCCACCCTCCTGGCCGCAGAGCGCCCGGCCCTTCTATTTGCTCCAAGTTGCCCTCCCTGCCTGCATGCTGGCCTCTCAGGGGGCTTCTCTGGCTGCTCTGAGGCAGGGGCCCGGGGCCCAGGTTGCAGGGCACCTGAAGATGCCTTCCGTCTGGTCACCGTTGAGTGCAAGCACCTCCTCCGACAGCCGAGTCTGCACCCAGGGCAGCTGCCGATCGGGGAAGCGCTCCCTCTGCATGCTCATGACCTCCTGCAGCGCACTGCCAAACATGGACGGGCTGAACACAGCGTTCTTGGCATGCCGGATCTCCTCCACGTTGGGCTTCTTCAGCCCCTGCAAAGGCGGCCCAGCTCTCTGTCCCAGTGTGGCCTGGCGCCCAGCTCCCAGCCCTCCCTCCCCCTACACCCGTGCAAGGGCTGCCCCTGGCTCACCCGCCCTCTTTCCTCCTTCTGTCCTCTCGTCCCTGTGAGCCCCAGGCCCGAGCCGGGGACCCCCAACTCCCTGGCCCCTGAGTCACCAGAGGCGCCTCCTGCTGGGCCACCTGCGGCATCAGAAGCTCCAAGTGGCACCCTCCGCACTGTGAGCCGTTAAGTGCCCCCCCTGCCCCCCCCGCCTCCCGCTGGACCCTGTCTGGGCGTCGCCGGCGCAGGCTGCCCGCTGGACCCTGTCTGGGCGTCGCCGGTGCAGGCTGCCCACCCACCCCTGCCCGCTGGACCCTGTCTGGGCATCGCCGGCACAGGCTGCCCGCTGGACCCTGTCTAGGCATCGCCGGCACAGGCTGCCCGCTGGACCCTGTTTAGGCATCACCGGCACAGGCTGCCCGCACACCTCTGCCCGCTGGACCCTGTCTGGGCGTCACCGGCACAGGCTGCCCGCCCACCCCTGCCCGCTGGACCCTGTCTAGGCATCGCCGGTGCAGGCTGCCCGCCCACCCCTGCCCGCTGGACCCTGTCTGGGCATCACCGGCACAGGCTGCCCCCCCCCCCCGGCTGGACTCTGTCTGGGCGTCACCGGCGCAGGCTGCCCGCTGGACCCTGTCTAGGCATCGCCGGCACAGGCTGCCCGCTGGACCCTGTCTAGGCATCACCGGCACAGGCTGCCCCCCGCCCCCCGCTGGACTCTGTCTGGGCATCACCGGCACAGGCTGCCCGCTGGACCCTGTCTAGGCATCACCGGCACAGGCTGCCCCCCGCCCCCCGCTGGACTCTGTCTGGGCATCACCGGCACAGGCTGCCCGCTGGACCCTGTCTAGGCATCGCCGGCACAGGCTGCCTGCTGGACCCTGTCTAGGCATCACCGGCACAGGCTGCCCCCCGCCCCCCGCTGGACTCTGTCTGGGCATCACCGGCACAGGCTGCCCGCACACCTCTGCCCGCTGGACCCTGTCCGGGCATCGCCAGCACAGGCTGCCCCCCCCTCCCGCTGGACTCTGTCCGGGCATCGCCGGCACAGGCTGCCCGCCCACCCCTGCCCAGCGGTTCTGGGAGGAGCTCGTACCTTCTTGGCTCCAGTCAGGGCCGCCTTCTGCAGCTTGTGGTAACAGTACTTGGCGTATGTGCTTATTGCCACCCCTGGAAAAGAATGGTGCCAGTTGGCTTGGCATGGATGAGTGGGAGCAGAGGCTGCAGGCCAACCAGTGACTGAGGAGGGAGCAGCAGGAGGGGTGAGGAGAGGTGGCTCCTGCAGGAACCTGGCGCCCAGGCCCGGCCAGCCTCCTGCCTGCTGCTCGCCCCGCCCAGGCAGTGGGTCCTCACTCATGTGAAGAGGCAAGGGGGCACTGCCCTCTCCTCCAGGGGAGCCAGGTTGAAGAAGGAAGCCCTCCGCCAGCCTACCCAACCCTCCCCCTGGCCAGGAAGGTCAGGCTGGGGATGAGGTCTATTCCCCCGGGGAGTCGCACGCAGGACGGGGCAGGGCCTGGGGGGGCCCCCTGAGAAGGGTGACCTCCATGTGCTGCACGCCTGCAGGCACTCAGCGCCCATCGCCTTGAGCCAGCACTGGAGGAGGGAGCTTTGCGAGGGGCTGGGCAGCAGGCCCAGCTCTCTTGCAGCCCAGCTTCCAGCCAGAGGCCCTGGGCAGCCCAGGGAGAGGCCTTAGCCCACAGGATCTCATGCCTGCTTGGTCGAAGGCTGCCTGGGTGGGGGTCAGGGAGAGGGAGGCCCAGGGCCTGGCTCACTTGGGAGGGGCATGAGTGTGGAGGGGATGCCCTGTGCCCTGAGCCTGCGTTTCGCTGGGAGGGCAATGCTGGGGAAGGACCACATGGTGACTCTGCCTGAGGGCTGAAGGTGACAGGAGGAATTGTCTCCTTTCTCAAGGGAGGGGGCTTTCTAAAACCTCACCCCTGAAAGCAGAAGTTCTAGCTGGTGGTCATGGAGGGTGGCAGGGCCAGCAATCCGAGGGCAAAGACCTCAGGCCACGGGTCTTTCCAGATACGGTGTGCTGGGGCGGGGGATGGGGCTGGGGGGGCTGGAGGCAAAGGGAGGAGGGGGGAGAGGGAGTGGGGAGGAGACCCCACCCAGGGAGGGTCTGAAAGGTGTGGCGCATCTTTCCTGGCCCAGGCCAAGGGAAGCAGCAGCAAGACAGGAGCCATCCGGGCCGGGCTGCCCCAGACCATGGACAGACAGATGGGCCGACCATGTGCCTCCAGGCTCAGGACAGACCCGCTCCCTGTAAGGCTCTGCCTCTGCTGGGCCTCCCTGCCTGAGGGGTGCCTCTGGACCCAAGTCTCAAATACAAACAGAGTCTTTTTTAAAGGAAGCAGTTGTCTGAGGACACAGGGTTCCGTGAACCTCAGTGTGAAGAACACAAACATGTCTGATGCGTGTAAACCTTTTTGTTTCTAGTTACCGCAAAATACTTCCGTCGTTATAACTGGTAAGGGGAATCTGTTTTACAGTAATCAAAGTGAAAACAAACGTTTCTTATAGGGGTTTAAACCGTGAAGAATCTTTCAGGTCCCTGGGGCCCCACAGACCCAAACGGAGAATCCTAGCTGCAGCTACCACTCAGCCAGCTTGGGATACAGCACGTGGAACCTTCCGCCACTGGCCCACGTGGGCAGGCTCTGGGCCCAGGGAGAGTGGATGGTGCTCAAGCCAACGGGACCTGGGCTGCAGCCTGAGCACCGGGAGCCCAGAGAGTGCTTGGCGGCAGGGCAGCGGGTGGCGCCTGCTCGCTTTCCCCACCCTGGGAGCGTGCCCACCCCTCCCTTGGGTGACAGCCTCCTGTCCCTGGGCTCGGGGCCCGTGGGCAGACTTGCCCTGACCTCGTGTCACAGGGCTTCCTGGGACCAAACGGGCCTCTCCAACAGGCTGTGATCTGAATATCCTTGGGCCACCACCTCTCACCTGGCGATTGTGGTGCAGCCTTTCCAGGCCTTATTTCCTCTCTGTAGGATGGGGACAGGTGCCCATGAAGGGCTGACCTCAGTCTGGCATGGAGTGAGGGCTCAGTTGAGGGCTGCAGCTGCTGGAGTCCGAGGACTGAGGCCTCGTGTGCCTGGAGTCTCAGGGCTGGGGCACCTCTGCTGCCAGGGCACAGCCTCCTGGGCCAAGACTATGGGGTGTCTGAGTGCCCGTGGCCAACCCAGGGAAACCCACATGGTACTGTGGGGGCCTCTGAGTCCACTGCCCCGTTCTGGCCTTGCCAGGGCATGGGATAGCGGAGAGATAGCGGCCCCCAGAGCGACCGACAAAGCAGCTCTCCCAGAGCCTCTGCTGCTGTGCCAGGTGCCCAGGCCAAGAACCTCGAAGGTTGCTGGGTGTGGCCAGGACCTGCCACCTCTTGGCACGGACTCTGCTGGGTCCTGGGGGAACTAGCCCCCTGCTCTGACCCACTCGGAGCTCCAACCACCCCCGGCCCACAGGAGCCTGCACTCTGTGCCCCCAGCCCCCCCTCACTGCTGCATCGGGACTCCAGTGGATGGGCTCAGGCAGGAGCTCAAAGCTCCTTCCCCAAGGACAGGGCCCCAAGGGCGGCTGGGAAGCCTGGACTGTGGCTGCCCCCCTTCTTCTGGTGAGGCTAGCATGTAGCCAGAGAGCTTCCCAGAGGAAGGGGTGCCAAGGGTGAGTCTCACAGGAAGAAGAGTGGGGCAAGTGTGGGTAACCAGGTACAGGTGGGATGGGGGCTGGTCCCAGGGCCCTGGTGCCAAGAAGGGAGGCTCATGGGGCAGAAATGGACGGCTGGGTCTCCTGGCCAGGAGAGCACAGCCTTGGGCTAACAGGGCTTCTCTGGAGCTTGGGTGGGGGTGGGCTGTGCTGGGGGCCCCAGGGAAACAATGCCAGGCTTGGCCCCCAGCCCCAGGGGTGGCCCGGCTGGAGGTCAGGGCTGGGGTGGCACCTGCCCACAGGGCACTCCCTCACCTCGGCGTGCCTCCAGCAGGCCCCGCCCCACTGAGAACCCAGCACGCACGTTGGAAATTGTTCTGAGCACCGTGGAGAAAGGCGCAGGGCAGGTGTGGCCTCTCCCAGGAGCCCTGTCGACGACCTGGGCTTCCAGCCCACTCAGGAGGAGACCTGACGGTTAGTGTCCCCCCGCTGTCCCCCCAGCCCAGAAGCGGTTAGAGAGAGGAGGCCAGGCGGCCGAGGCCGGAGAGCAGAGCTGTGCAGACGCAGCGCACAGGGGCTGCGGGAGAGGCCCTACCATCCGGCTCCTCAACATAAGGCTTGGGTTTCTTTCTCAACTTGGACTTCTTCTTACTGTTCCTTTCCAGAAGCGCTTTCATGTGCTGTGTCACTGGGGAGCAAACAAAGGGTGAGGCCACAGAACACAAAGAGGAACACGTGCCCACACGTGTCAGCCCCGCTCGGGGCTGACCCTGGGCAGCTGGGAGGTCACTGCCCCAGCCGGCTGGACTCCTCAGAGGGAGATGGGCTGATGCCCCGCCAGAGGGGGAGGGGAGTGCCGGGCGGGGGCGGGTGTCTCGCTCAGAGTCCTGGGCACAGGGGTGGGTGTGTGGGCACACCTGGGTCGTGTGGCTGGGGAGGTGCCAGGAACGTGCCCCTGGGCAGTGGGGAGAGGATGCGGTCAGCTCATGACCCGCTGGCCGACAGAAAGGCAGGGGTAGGGAGCCCCCTGAGAGGGCCGCAGCCCAGCCATCTGGTTCCTACGTGGCTGCGCTCCAGGGGCTGAGTGGGTGCTGAGCGAGAGAGAGGGGCCTGGCTCCCCTCTCTGGCTGACCTGGGCACCCCCCCCCACACACACACACACCCACACCCCGCACAAAATAACTCAGCGCTGTCGATCCGGACCCTCCATCCCCCCATCCCGTGCTCTGGAAGGAAGTCGAGGCACACAGCCCACACTGAGGTGGGATTCACGCTCCCCTCATGGTGGACCCTCTTACCTACATAAATTATTTGTAATTCTTTTTTTCTTTCTTTCTTTTTTTGGCCGCATTGCGCGGCATTCGGGGATCTTAGCTCCCCAACCAGGGATCGAACCCGCACCCCCTGCAGTGGAAGTGTGGAGTCTTAACCACTGGATCACCAGGGAAGTCCCATATATCTATCTAATCATTTATATCATATTCATTCATCTTACATTCATTCATTCATCTTACATTGTCAGCTTACAGTTCAATATGACTTTATTCTGTTCCTTAAAGTGCTCCAGCTTTGGCCCCGGGGAGCTCTGTGTCCTGTGACCCGTGTCCTGTGACACGCCCCGTCATCTCCCCTCTGGCACATCCTCCCTTCAGGCACTGCATCTTGTACATTCCCTACCCCAGCCTTAGAATCAGCTGTTTCTCCAGACAGCTCTGGTTCCTTTTAATGGAAAATGGTAGAAACCAAGAGCTGCGGGTCAGGTGTCCTCAATGCTCTTGGGGTGTCACTGCTTCTAGGCCCCAGGCTGACAGGGCAAGGAAAGATACATGTGTATACGAGGTTGAAGAGACTCCCTTCTCTTCCAAGTGTTTTAATCAGGAATGGAATGTTGGATTTTGTCAAATGCTTTTCCTACACTTATTGAGATGATCTTATGTTTTTATTTTTTACTCTGTTGATATGGCAAATTACATTGATTGATTTTTGAATGTTAAACCAACTTTTCATTCCTCAGATAAACCCCACTTATTCAAGATGCATTATCCTTTTAATATATTCTTGGATTTAATTTGCTAAAATACGGTTCATTTTTGTCCTATCCTCATGAGGGATACTATCTGTGCTTCTCTTTCAAATTTTTGGTAATGCCCTTTTCTAATTTTGATATAGAGAGAAGTGTGAAATATTCCCTCCACTTCAATTTTCTGAGTTAATTGCTACACAAACAATGAAATATTGGATAGAATTCACTAGTGAAGCCATTTGGGCCTGGAATTTTCTTTGTGGGAAAGTTTCATAAAGTACCAATTTCTTTAACAGATATATGATTTTTCTGGTTATCTATTTTTTATTGAGTGATCTTTGGTAGTTTGTGTCTTTCAAGGAATTTGTCCATTTCCTCTAAATTGTCATATTTACTGGCATAATGTTGTTCATAATATTTCCTTACTATCCTTTTTTTTTTTTTTTTTTTTTTCGGTACGTGGGCCTCTCACTGTTGTGGCCTCTCCCATTGCGGAGCACAGGCTACGGACGCGCAGGCTCAGCGGCCATGGCTCACGCGCCCAGCCGCTCTGCGGCACGTGGGATCTTCCCGGACCGGGGCACGAACCCGTGTCCCCTGCATCGGCAGGCGGACCCTCAACCACTGCGCCACCAGGGAAGCCCCTCCTTACTTTTTGATATAATTTCCTCTCACTGTTTTTTTTTAAGTTTCTTAAAGTAGCTGAGGTAACTGATTTATTTCCTAATACAGTTAGGTGCCATAAATTTCCCTCTAAGTACTGCTTTAGCTGCATCACACAAATTTTAATGTTTTGTTTTCATTTTCTTTCAATTCAAAATACTCTGCACCTTCCTTTTTCATTTTTATTTGACCCATGGATTGTTCAGTAGTATGTTCTTTAGTTTCCAAATACTCAGGGATTTCCCAGATACCTTTATGTTGCTGATTGCCAATTTAATTCCACTGTGGTTAGAGAACACACTTTCTATGACTCACATTCTTTTTTTTTTTTTTTTAGTATTTATTTTGGCTGTGCCGGGTCTTAGTTGCGGCACGCGGATTTCTTCGTCACGGCACGTGGACTCTTAGTTGCGGCATGCGTGTGGGTTCTACTTCCCTGACCAGGGATCAAACCCGCACCCCCTGCATTGGGAGTGTGGAGTCTTACCCACTGGACCACCCTATGACTCACATTCTTTAACCTTTAGTGAGACTTGTTTTATGGCTCAGAATATGGCCTATTTTGGAAAAGTGGCTGAGATCTGAGTCCAGATGCTCTGGGCGCAGAGTCTTTAACCTTGCCTACTCCATTGTAGCTGCTTTGCTTCCTAAACAGACCTTCAACTAGTCCTTTTGTTTTCAGCTCCGTGGTCATTCCCACTTCCGTACCACTGCTGGAGGAAGCTGGCTCCACCCACTGCTGCGCTTTTTAGGGTTTGCTACTTGCTTCGACTTGTCAGCTTCCCCACCACCTGCTTGGGATCCACGTTTCTTGGTCGGCCAAGTCAGTTTCCAGCCACTTGTCCATATGCCTTTCAGCTTCCAAAGCATAGTTGTTCCTCCTCTTCCATTCTCTTTGTCCTGGTGGGTTTTAGTATTTTTTATTGTGATAAATTATACGTAACATAAAATCTGCTATCTTAACCATTTTTAATTGTACAGTTCAGGGTATTAATTACATTCATATTACTGTGCAATCATCACCACCATCCATCTCCAGCACTTCATCTCCCAAAATGGGAAGTCTGTACGAATCAAACAACTCTCCATGTCTTCCTCCCCGTAACCCATGGCACCCACCATTCTGCATGAACTTGACTACTCTAGGGACCTCATACAGTTATCTGTCTGATTCGTGCAGTATTTGTCTTTTTGGGTCTGCCTTATCTCACTCACCGTAATGTTTTCAGGATTCAGCCATGTTGTAGCCTGTGCCAGAAGTTCCTTCCCTATTAGGCTGAATAATTCCATTATGTGTACAGATGACACTTTATTTATCTATTCATCCATCAGTGGACACCTGGGCTGCTTTCTACCTCTTGGCTATTGTGAATATGCTGCTATGAACATGGGTGTACAAATATCTGTTCATGCTCCTGCTTTCAATTCTTTTGGGTATATACCCACAAGTGGAATTGCTGAGTCCTATGATAATTCTATTTTTAATCCTTTGAGAAACTGCCATTCTGTTTCCATAGTGGCTGCAGCATTTTACATTTCCTTGTGAGGTTTCTTTTTCTGCCTTTAAAAAATTCCTTCACTGTTCTTTTATCGTGAGTTCAGGGTGGAATGCAAGTAAATGCACGTGATCGTCCTGCCATCTTCACCTGGAAGGCAGCGTCTTGCTGTGAAGGCACATGTAGCCCTCAGGGTCTGCAGCCTTCCCGTGTGCTCTTTGCAGAGCATCCCTGCGATGCCTGTGCTGACAGCACGCTTAGGGAAGTCCAGGGCAGAAAGGCTGTGGAGTCACCTGGTGGTGGCTGGTACAAAGGTGTGACCACGTGCGAGCCGAGGCTAAGCCAGGGGGTGGGGTCACGTGAATTGGGGTTCACTGTGCGGTACCTTGTTCCCTCGGAGTGGTGACCACACAGCAGATGTCAAACATGTGCTGGCAGATGAATCAAAAGCTTCTGAGGCCAAGGCAGGCAGTGTGGTTCAGGGTGAGGCTCCACACACGGGAGCCAGCTCAGCTCTGCCCCCGTTGGTGCTCCCAGGATGGACTGCATTTCCTTTTTCTAAGCACAGGCTAGGTCTTCTGGGCTGATGGGGCCTGCCCTCCTGACTGGCAGCCGGCACCCATGTTCTCGACAGGGGCCGGTGGGAGGGAGATCGAGGCCTCTCCTCTGGGCTCAGTGACGAGCAGGGCCTGGCAGAAAACGCCCACCCAGGAGTGGGTCTCAGGGCTGGAGACAGGGCTTTGGCTGGAGGGCAACCCTGTGCCACAGATGTAAGACCAGATCCCACAGACACAGAACCCTGCTAGCGGGACCACACAGACCCAGCGTGGTCTGTGGGCAGAGACCACCGGGGCCTCAAAACCATGACTACCAGGCTGCAGCTCGGTTCTCTCAGTCTGGCTCCTATCGCACAGACACTAGGGCGAAAGTGCACTAACCTCCGTGCAAAACCGCAACGTCCAGCTCTCCATGGACGCCCCAGCCAGAGCGGGCACAGCCTGGAGCCTCTGGCCTCTGTCCGCGGCTCACTCACCTTTCACTCAGCAAGCACTCCTGGGGCCCCCGAGGGCTGTGTGCTGAGCGGCGGACACACACTTCCAAACCTCCAGCTCACGGCAGGGACGTTTCAAGACCTTTTTGGAAGAGGCTGAGGTGAACCATGAAGCCACTGGGGGCCCACCTGCTCCTGGGAAGGTCTGAGAAGACAGAGGCAGGTCCAGGCTGCCCGCTTCGTCCAGGGAGCCCCCTGGGGAGACCCGTCTGCAGTGTTCGGCGATCCTGCTTCAAAAACTGCAAGCCTGGGCAAACATTTCACGGCTTCCAAGATCTGCCCCTAAACGGCTGGTGTGCTGGACGGTGCCTATGCTTCACACACCCTCCCCGGGCCCCCCACTGCCCTGCAGCCCTCATCACTGTGTGCACGGGCCTCAGCCCCCCACACCTGGGCTGGGGCAAAGCCCTGGCTAGGCCAGCATGGATGGCCGCTCCCACCAAGCAATCTTGGGCACGGCAGACGCTCACGGACTCGGACACGGGGCGGCAGGCGGCCTGCCGCGCTGGCAGGCGCGGCCTGCAGCTCCACCCCCATGCTCACTCTGCCCAGCCCAAGGCGGGCGCCGCCGGGCTGGCGGGACCGTGGCCCAGAGCCCTCCCCAAGGAAGGCCAAGCCGGGGCCCACACAGGCCTGACGCATGGCCTTCAGGAACCCCAGGCAGCCGTCAGCAGGCTGCTGTCCATGGCGGTCCCAACCCCTGAACGCCTGAGGCGGCTCAGGCCAGCTCAGCTCACAGCACCTCAACAGCCTATGGCACAGGCCCCTCAGACCCAGCGCTGGGCCAGGGCGCCCATGTCCCTCACCGCCCTCAGAAGCCCCCCTGCGACGGCCACAAGGCATAGTGCGAGCCTGGCCAGGGCAAACGCTCTAAGTGCACACAGGCTGACTGGCCTCCCTGCCCTCGTCAGGCAGGGTGACCAGGACGGTAGCCTCAGAGTGGAGTGGATGCCGGCTGGCGGAGACATGGGTGCAATGGGTCCTCAAGCAGACCCCCACCTGTCAGCCCGTGGCCAGGGAGGGACCCTGTGCCACAACTGCCTGTGGCTCTTCTCAGGGCCTCAGTGCTGAGAAGGGGCTGCCTGAGGACCCCGCATCCCAGTGGAGGCCAAGGATGTGCCCCTCCGGGAGATGCTGTGTTTGTGTACCTGCTGCTGCCAGGTGCCACTCAGCGCAGACGAAAGCTCTAGCCGCAGCCTGTACTTGAGCTGGTGGCAGAGCCCAGGGGTCCTGTCTGGGTCTTACCTTTGGTGTCGTTGACGGGGTCCATGTGCCGGTAGATGTAGCCCTCCAGGTAGGAGTGGAACTTGGGCGTGGGCGGGAAGAAGGCCAGGCAGATGGCCATGAGCTCCCAGCCGCGGGCCAGGCTCTCGAGGCGGAAGTTCTCGGTGGTCTGCCGGCACAGCTGGATGTAGAGCTCGTCCCGCAGGCCCTGCACGCTCCAGCCCTTGGTGGCAATCTCCAGGGCCACGTGCAGCGGGTCGGCCTTGGCGCGCCGGTCGCCCATGTACATCTGGATCAGCTTGAAGACCTCACAGGCCTCCTTCTTCACGTGGCGGTCGCTGGTCACGATCATGGGCTTCTTGATAGACTCGCTGCTCCACGCCAGCATGTTGGCAATGGACACCTTCCGCCGGAAGAGGCCCTGTGTGTGTTTGTTGAAGTGCTTGGAGGCCCAGTTCTCGATGTCGGTCTCCGAGGACGGCTTGCGAAGTGTGAAGGTGGGGAACACGCAGCTGGCGCTGGGCATCACGCTCCGGGTCTGCCGGCTGCTCTCGAACTGGGCGCAGGTGCCGAGGTCCTCAGACTGGGGAGGACAGGGGGGCTGTGAGGGGGTGGGGGCCCCACGTGACCCAGCCAGGTGAGAGATGTGGCCCCCCTACCCCAAGCGGGACCTGAAGCTGCTGTAGGAAAGAGGCCTGGGCGGGGTGGGGTGGGGTGAGGCCGGGCCTGGGCTTCCAGCTCTGCACCTTGTACTGGTCTAACAGGGACCCAGAGAAGCCCTCCCTCTGACTTTTACCCTGCGGGCTTGGCCTCCGGGAGGTGCCTGCCCTGGTCTGGAGACCGAGGTTTGGGGGTGGCCAGCATGGGTCTGGGGGCAGGAGGGAGCCGCGCATGTGTCTCGTCAGCTTCTTGGGCTGCCGTAGCCCCAGGTAGGAGAGGGCCCGGGGACGCTGCATCCCCAGTGCTCACAGGGCTCTCCCCAGGCAGGGAGCTGGACCGTGCGTGGATGCAGGAAGGTGCTGCCTCCTACTGGCCTTGCCGCGGCTGTTTGGCTTCTGCTGGTTCAGATGGAAGGTCAGCCCCACAAAGCAGCAGAAACCCCCAGATGTAACATTTGACAGAGAAACAAATGTCTCTGGGCCACAACGGCTGCACCCTTTTCCCCAACAAAGATCGCGTTTGGAGTCTCGGGCATCGGGAAGAGCGACGCCATGCAGAGGGGCAGAGCCAGGCCTGAGAGGGCCGTGGGCTGCGGCCCTCCGCTCCCGTGATGCTGGGAAGGGAGAGCGTTGCCCCAAGCCGCACCCCCACCCCCACCCCCGCCACCAACAGCCTCCACGTACCTGCACTCAGATAACAGCCCCTCACCCAACACTCTTTAGGGGCTCCTGTCCCCTCTGTCTGGGAGGTGGGCTCTCGTCCCCAAACCCGTGCTGGCCTCCCCAACCCTTGGTCTTGAAAGCAGGGAAGGTACCTCCCTGGGCAGCGCCAGGAGTGGACCTCCGTCAGGCCCCTGGAGCCCACGCGTCCTGCTGTCCAGGTCACACGCTGGGAGCCGGGTGCCCCAGGACGCAGCTGTTCACGCTCCACCTACCACCTGCCCCCCCCGCCTCTTCCCATCTGTCCTGATGTCCTCCTGTGTTACAAGCCACAGACAGAAATGCTGCTCTGAGCTCTCCAGTCTGGAGGAACACTAAGTGCCCCGGGGGATGCTGGCCACCTAAGATGCCGTAGTTCTTGGGCATGTCTTCCCCACCAGGACTGGGGGTGGACATGAGGATCCTGACCCCGGGAGGCCCTGTGGCCACTGCCAGCTCTGAGCAGAGGCCAGGGCAGACCCTCAGCCTTGGCTTCAGGCAGCAGACTGGTGTGAAAGGTCAGGGACCAGAAGGTGAGAACGAGGATACTGGGCCACACCAAGCCCTGGGCACCATGCTCCTTGCACGCAACCGGGACAGCAGGTGCACAAGGATCCCGAGGGCCTGATGGATGCCCACACCCAGCACTGAGCAGGGAAGACACCGCAGGCTGGGCTTCTGCCTTGGCTCCAGCTGCAGTGTGGGGTTCTGGGAGCCACCTGGGGCTTGCTGAATGTGTCCTGGCCCCAGGCTCTGAGCCACCCAAGGAGCGCCTGGTGCTCTACCTGCACAGCTCCTCACCTGAGAGCCATTCACAGGTGGAAGAACAGAGGCTCAGGGCTCAGTGGGCAGGTGGCGGCCTCTGTGGCCTGGAATCAGGACATGGCCTCTAGCCCCCGGGTGACGTGGCAGCACTGCGGGGCCTGGCCAGCAGCCGAGGTAAGAGACCCCCGTGCTGGCAGAGGCCTGGGGGGCATCTACCGTCTGTCCTCACTCACGCCTGCTGGGAACCGTGAAGCCACACCACCCCTGCCCGGGGACCCGGCCCCTACCTGAGAGGGGTGGAGGTAGGGCTCCGGGGAGGCCAGGCTGGTCTGCACAGACACGCTCTTCTCGAGCAGGGCCTGGGGGAAGGCGAGCCGGTCCGAGGCGGCCCTCTGCCAGTGCTTTTTGCTCTCCTGCTGGGCCAGCGCCTCATCCTCGCTGAAGGCGCGCACCACAGGCCCAGGCATGGGCAGCGGCACGGCCCCGTCGCTCTCGTAGCCCGAGCCGTCCTGCTGTGAGTCCCAGCTGCCCCTCTGCTTCATGTGCAAGCGGGCCTGCTGTGCCTCCCAGGCCAGCCGGGCCTGAGCCAGGAAGGGCTCGGCCTCGCCCCGGGTCCCGTCCCCCTCACGCGCCTCGCCCTCTGCACGCCTTGTGGGCGCCAGGCTGGGGCCGCACAGGGGCCGCTCCTCGGTCAGGGGCTGCTGGCCAAGCGGGTCGCGGTCCCCGGGGCCCTCGGTGGGCAGGGCGCTGGGGGTGTGGCACGCAGAGGGGTTCCTGCTCTTCCTCTTTCGTGTGCTGGGGGAGCAGCCCGTCGAGGACATGGTGTCCTGCTGGCTGGACCAGGACATGGCATCGTCCTGGGCCTGGGGTAGTGGCATGGGCGGCTGGGCGGACCGCAGCTCGGGCCCCTCCATGCTGCTGTAGTCCCCGGACGTGACCCCCAGGCGCTGGTCGCGCAGCAGGCAAGGGCTGGGCTGCAGGGAGAGGGAGCCGCCGCCTGGGTGGGGCGAGTACTTGTGCCTCGGGCCCGCGCGCAGCTTGGGGCTGGAGCCGGCCTGCTCCACATACACCAGCTGGCGGACATACTCCTTGCCAGCCGGGCTGTACTCCAGGCTCAGGTAGCGCTCGGGGCACTTCTGCCTGGTGAGCACCAGCTGCTGGTAGGGCGACGCCGAGGCCTGCTTGGGCGGCTTGCGGCTGGGAGACCGCCGAGGCGAGCTGGCCTGATAGCCCCCGCCGGCCTCAAACTGCACATCCATGGGGGGCTCGTCATAGATGGGGGCCTGGTACTCCACGGGGGGCTCTTCGTAGAGGGGGGGCTCGTAGGCGTAACGCGGGGAGGACGGCTGAGAGTCGGCGGCGGGCTTGCGGGGCTGGGCCAGCAGTGGGGAGCAGCTCCCCAGCTCAGCCCTCTTCAGGAAGGGTGACGGCCTCCGCTCTGAGAAGAAGACAGGGCCGTCCGCGTCGGCGGTGAAGGTCTGTAGGCTGGGCGAGTGCTGTCCCCCAGAGGGTCTGCGGGAGCGACCCCTGGGCTGGCTGTCCAGGGGGTAGCCGTTGCCCTGGGGGGAAAGGAAGCTGGGCTCCCTGTCGGCAACTTTGATGAGCATGCGCTCCTTGGTGCCCGAGTTCCAGCGGAGAGAGGAGGTCCTGGTGGGGGCGGGGGGGGGGGGTGGTGCAGTACAGGTTACCTGGGGAGGTCCTGGGGGTGGGCAGGTTACCTGGGGAAGTCCTGGGGGGAACAGGTTACCCAGGGAGGTCTTGGGGGGGGGCAGGTTACCCGGGGAGGTCCTGGGGGGAACAGGTTACCGAGGAGAGGAGGAAATCTGACCCCTTTGCCAGCCTGGACCCATTACCCACCTGCTGACCTCATGGGTGTCTGAGGTCAGGGCCCAGAGGCCTGGTCATTTCTCACTGTCCTCTTCACACCCGCCCCCCGGGGGCTGCAGGCTGTGGGGGCCTGGTGCCTCCTGGGGCTCCCAGCAGCGAGCTCTGCACTCTTCATAGGCCCTGACCTCTGGTCACTGCAGCCTAGAGTAAGCTGCCCTCCTGGCCTGGGAACTCCCCTCACACATTTCCCTGCAGCCTTCCCCTCTGGGGGCTCTCCTGATCCGGGAGCTTCCCCCAGACCCCAGCTACTGCCCACGGCAACACTCCCTGCCAGGGCCTCTGTGAGTGTCTCTGCTCTGGTCCCACGCTAGAACCAGGCACAGAACTATTTCTGTAAGGAAGAGCCGGGAGGGGGACCTCCCAGGGGCCTCTCTGGCTTTGGAATCGATGAGTACTGCCCTGCAGGCCTCACTCCCGGCCTCGGCACCTGCCTGTGTTCCTACCAGGGGTGGCCAACACATCCCTTGTGCATCAGCATCTCAGGCCTTGGATTTCAACCACAGAGGCTCCTGTGAACTCCAAAAAGGCTAACTGCCCTCCTCTGACTGCCCACACACACAGTCGGTACTCTGCACCTGACAGAGACGATAAAACTGTCCCCCAGTTCCTGAGAAAGCCTGCATCAGGCTAAGGGAGAGCTGGGGAGCTGTGGGGCCCAAATCACGGCCCCGCCACCGAGCGCAGGGGGCCACCCAAGACGCTCAGCCTCTTCTGAGCCTCACTTGCCTCGTGACATGAGTGACACTGCCCCTCGGGATACACGGACTTGACCACACACCATATCCGCCCACTGAAGGTCTGCACCACGTCCCACAGCTGTACCAGCCACGACGGGCCGGACCAAGTCCCAGAGAGATGAGTGGGGCTAACCTCTGCCACCTGCTCCCCCACCCCAAGAGACTCCTGGCTGCTTTAAAGATTTTCCTTTTACATTATTTATTTATTTGTCGGTCGCACTGGATCTTTGTTGCTGTGTGCGGGCTTTCTCTAGTTGCGGCGAGCCGGGGTACTCTTCGTTGCGGTGCGCGGGCTTCCCGTTGTGGTGGCTTCTCTTGTTGCGGAGCACGGGCTCTAGGCACGCGGGCTGAGTAGTTGTGGCTCGTGGGCTCAGTAGCTGTGGCTCGTGGGCTCTAGAGCAAGGCTCAGTAGTTGTGGAGCACGGGCTCTAGGTGCGTGGGCTCAGTAGTTGTGGCTCGCGGGCTCTAGAACACAGGCTCAGTAGTTGTGGCGCACGGGCTTAGTTGCTCTGTGGCATGTGGGATCTTCCCGGACCAGGGCTTGAACCCGTGTCCCCTGCACTGGCGGGTGGATTCTTAACCACTGTGCCACGAGGGGAGTCCCTTTGGCCCATTTTAAAATCAGGCTGTTTTCTTACTGCTGGGCTCTAAGAGTCCTTTGTATATTTCAGATAACAGTCCTTTATCATTTGTGTCTTTTGCAAACATTTTCTCCCAGTCTATGGCTTGTCTGCTCATTCGCTTGACACTGTCTTTCGCAGAGCAGAAATTTTTAATTTTAATGAAGTCCGGCTTATCAATTGTTTCTTTCATGAATCATGCCTTGGACGTTGTACCTAAAAAGTCACTGCCAAACCCAAGGTCATCTGGGTTTTCTCCTCCATTACCTTCTAGGAGTTAGTTTTGTGTTTTACATTTAGGTCTGTGATCCATTTTGAGTTAATTTCCATGAAGGGTGTAAGGAATGTGTCCAGATTCATTTTCTTGCCTGTGAACGTTCAGTTGTTCCAGCACCATCTGTTGAAGAGACCATCTTTGCTCCGTTGCATTGCCTTTGCCCCTTTGTCAAAGATTACTTGACTATATTTATGGGGGTCTATTGGTTGTTTCTCCAGTCTATTCTATTTATCTATCTATTCTTTTACCAATACCACACTGTCGTGATGATGGTAGCTTTATAGTAAGTCTTGAACTCGGGTAGTATTATTCCTCCAACTTTGTTCTCCTTGAATATTGTGTTGGCTGTTCTGTATCTTTTGCCTCTCCATAGAAATTTTTTTAAACATCTTTATTGGAGTATAATTGCTTTACAATGGTGTGTTTTCCATAGAAATTTTATTATCGCTTTGTCAATATCCACAGAACAACCTGCTGGGATGCTGACTGAGACTGCACTGAACATATAGATCAAGTTGGGAAGAGGTGACATCTTACTCCATTTATTTAGTTCTCCCTTGATATCTTTCATCAGAATTTTACAGTTTTTCTCACATAGATTTTTCACATATTTTGTTAGATTTATACCTGTTTCATTTGGGGGGGGGGAAATTAATGTCAATGCTATTGATTTTAACTTCAAATTCCACTTGTTCATTGCTAGTATATAGGAAAGCAATTGACTTCTGTATGTTTAGCTTATATCCTACAACCTTGCTATAATCACTTAGTTCTAGGAGTTTGTCAATTCTTTAGGATTTTCTACATAGATGATCATGTCATCTGTAGACAGGGACAGTTTTATTTTTTCCTTCCCAATCCGTATACCTTTTATTTCTTTTTCTTGTGTTACTGCATTAGCAAGGACTTCCAATACGATGCTGAAAAGCAGAGGTCAGAAGGGAAACCCTCGTCTTGCTCCTGGTCTTAGTGGGAAAGCTTTGACCTTCTCACTCCTAAGTGTGATGTTGGCTGTAAATTTTTTATAGAAATTCTTCATCAGGTTAAGGAAGTTCCTCTCTAGTTCCTAGTTTACTGAGGGTTTTTTTTTTTTAAATCATGAATGGGTGTTGGATTTTTGCCAAATGCTTTTTCTGCATCGGCTGATACGATCATGGATTTTTCTTCTTTGGCCTATTGATGTAATGGAGTATTACTGATTCTCAAATGTTGAACCAACCTTGCATAACTAGGATAAATCCCACTTGGTCATGGTGTGTAATTCTTTCTATACAGTGGTGGATTTGATTTGCTAATATTTTGTTGAGGATTTTTATATCCATGTTCATGAGAGAGACTGGTCTGTAATTTTCTTGTAATGTGTTTTTCTAATTTTGATATTAGCGTAATACTGACCTCATAGAATGAGTTAGGAAGTATTCCCTCTGCTTCTATCCTTTGAAAGAGACTGTAGAGAACTGCTATAATTTCTTCCATAAATGTTTGGTAGAACTCACCAGTGAACCCATCTGGGCCTGGTCCTTTCTGTTTTGGAAGATTATTAATTATTGATTCAACTTCTTTAACACATGTAGACCTATTCAGATTGTCTATTTCTTGTTATATGAGTTTTGGCAGACTGTGTCTTTTAAAGAATTGGTTTATTTCACCCAGGTTATCAAGTCTGTGTGCACAGGGCTGTTCATAGCATCCCTGTATTTTCTTTATTTTTATTTCTGTTTTTTTGGCCATGCAGCTTGCGGGATCCTAGTTCCCTGACCAAGGATCGAACCTGGGGCCCTCAGCAGTGAAGGCGCAGAGTCCCAACCACTGGACCACCAGGGAATGCCCTGTATTTTCTTTCTAATGTCCAAGGAATCTTTAGTGATATCGCTTCTTTCATTCCTGATATTAATAATTTGTGTCCTTTCTCTCTTTTTCTTAGACTGGCTACTTACTGCTTATTGGTTTTATTCATCATTTCAAAGAACCAGGTTTTCATTTCATTGATTTTTCCCATTCATTTCCTACTTCAATTTCATTGATTTCTGCTCTCATTTTTAATACCTATCTTTTCTTCTGCTTACTTTGTACTTAATTTGCTCATCTTCTCCTAGTTTCCGAGAATGAAAACTTGGATGATTGATTTTAGATCTTTCTTCTTTTCTAGTATATGCACTTTTCTAATATATGCACTGATATAAATTTCCCTCTAAGTACTGCCTTTATCACACCCCACAAATTTTAAGTTGTGTTTTCATTTTTATTCAGTTCAAAATAGTTTAAAATTTCTCTTGAGATTTCTTCTTTGACCCATGTGATATTCAGAAGTGTGTTGTTTAACCTGCAAGTATCTGGGGGTTTTCCAGCTATCTTTCTGTAACTGATTTCTAGTTTAATTCCATTGTGGTCTGAGAGCAGATACTGTATTATTTCTTTTCTTTTAATTTGTTAAGCTGTGTTTTATGGCCTAGAATGTGATCTATCTTTTCTTTTTTTTTTTTTTGCGGTACGTGGGCCTCTCAATGTTGTGGCCTCTCCCGTTGCGGAGCACAGGCTCCGGACGCGCAGGCTCAGTGGCCACGGCTCACGGGCCCAGCCGCTCCGCGGCATGTGGGATCCTCCCAGACTGGGGCATGAACCCGCGTCCCCTGCATCGGCAGGCGGACTCGCAACCACTGTGCCACCAGGGGAGCCCATGTGATCTATGTTGATGAAATTATTTGATTTGGAAAAACTGCCATTTAGTATCTTGTACAAATGAATCATATTAAAGTGAGTGTCTGATGACTCCAAAATATAGACCTCTGGTGGGTCTGTTTCTACTATCTGCTTTTGTTCCTAATCAGTTCCAGCAATTTTAGACTGAAATTCTGGTGACTGTGTATGGAAAACTGTTGAGATAATTTGAGGCTCTGGTTTACTTTTGTTTCTTAGCAGGCAGCTGGGATAAGGGCAGATCGATCACCTGAATCCCATCTGGGACTGAGCTGACTGGAATTCGGGCGTCTATTCGAAGACTGGTCTACTTATGGCTCACCCTATGCCTTCGTGTAGCCTTTCAGGAGTCCCAGTAGAAACATGGAATGCTGCCAAGGTCCCCTCTGTGGCTCCTGAGGCGGTGACACGTGTGCTGGGCTGCAATGACTGCCAGACCTTGGCCACACGTCCTGGCTCCTCGGATGCCTGCAGGAATATTTGGTCTATTTTGTTCTTGTTGTACAGGCTGGTCTCAGTTAAGTGAATCCACCATCACAGAAAGGAGAAATCCCAAGCGTCTTAAGAAACCAGTTGTGTAGTCTGGTCCTCCGCCTTTATCCTCTGACTGAGGCTGGGGCTTTCTGGATAAGGCCATGAGTCCTAATTACTGGGCGTGGGTGAGGCAGGACTTAGAGAACCAGGGTCAGCATGTGCGGTCAGCGTGAGAGTGAGAGGCCTCGGGCCGGGCAGCCTGCTCTAGCATGACCAGGACCAAACCCTGCAGCCTGACCTCATTACCCAGGGGAGAAGTCAGACTGCAGCAGGGCTCCACTCCCGGTTGCCGGAGGCTGCTCCCGGCCTGCCCCCCAGGCCAAGCAGGCAGAGCGGAGGGCGGAGGGCAGCAGACCCAGAGAGCCAGCTCTGGAGTCGGAGAGATCTGTGGCTGCACTCCAGGCCATTGTCCCCTGGCTGCAGGCTGTGGGAAATCACCTCCCGGCTCTGTCCCCGTGTCCTCATCAGTTCCTACGAGGATCAAACACGATGTGCAGATGCGCATACGATAAAGTCCTTAGCTCAGCACTGGCACACAGGAAACACTCAGCAACTGGGAAGCGTTATTTCGCACATCTTTTCACCCCTCGGCAGGAGGGACCCCGCCCCTCTGCGGGGCGAGGGTGGCGGGGCTGCGGCTGCGGAATGAGGAGTGTGGGAGAGTGTGTCGTGTCGGGCGGAGTCCAGAGCACAGTCTACTCCAGGGCCCAGAGGGCTTCCATCGAGTCAGGGCAGAGGCCGGAACGGGGCAGCAGGAAGGAAGGTGCCTGGCAGACGGCACCCCTGGCTGAGGGCGGGTCACCCGCACAGGAGCCTCTGACTCCATCCCCAAGGCAGGCCCCGGGGTCACGGGCTCCCTGTCTTACCGGGAAACGAGGGCCGCCTGGGTCACAGAGCAGACGCCGGCCTCAACCACCCGCCCCCGCGCAGGCGGCCTCACTTCCTGCCCCACAGGCCGGCCCCTCGCAGCCCCGCAGCCTCGCAGGGCCCCCACCGCGCCCCCTCTAGCCTCCCGCCCCGCCGGCCCCTCCGTCTCCTCATGGCTCCCCAGACCAGGAGTCCCATGCTTCTCTCTCGACCCCTAACCCCCTGTTGGCTCTGCTCGGGCGGAGGCACCCAGGCGAGAGACGCCGCCCCACGCCCTTGTTCCGAGAAGGCTTCCGGCCACGAGGGGAGAGGCGGCCTCCCACGCCCGGGGAAGTGCTGGAGCGGGCGGGCGGGCGGGCGGGGCCTCCGCTCAGCTCAGGGCAGTCGCCTGTTCTCCAAAGGAGGAGGAGACGCCTCCTCAGGGAAGCGCTGCTCCACATGCGGCCCCCAGAACCGGCAAAGGGCAGCAGGGAAGCGGGGCTGGGACGGCTGCCGCGTGGGTCTGGAGGGAAGCCTCTGCCCGAGATGCGGGTGCAGCTCACGCGCAACAAGAAGAGACCACGTCAGAAAACCGGAGCCACGTGGTCCTCTGACCACCCAGCAAACCGCAGGCCCCTGACATGCCCTGCACCGGGCTGCACAGCCGCTGGCACACGGCCCCCCTCCTCAACAGTCTCCCTGTCCTTCCCGCTCTGTCTGGCTGAGGGAGCTGCTCTCACGCCCGGCCCAGGTGGCACCGGGATGGCAGGGCCAGGGCAGTGCCGGGCCACCACAGAGCAGGTGGCACGTGCATCCCGCAGGGCCCAGGGCTGTGATGCGCAGCCGGCAAGAGCAGGACTCACTGCCCGGGAAGAAACACGTCCGGGGACCTGCCCTGCCCTGCAGCCGGGGTGAGGCCCTGCCCGTCAGCCGCCGCACCCCTTTACCAAGGAGAACATGGGAGGCCACAAAACACATCTGTGGACACCACCATACCACTGGCCCCACGCAGGCCCAGATCCCTTACAACATCAACGAGCCCGGTCACCACTTGCAAGCTCAATCTCTAAACTGAGCAGACTGCCAGAGGCCCCTCGCACCTGCAAATCCCTCCACAATTCACATGAATCCTGCTGGCCTGTGCTGGGGGCACCCGGCCCGGCCCCCCTCGGCTGCAGGGCAGGTGCTCCTCCAGCCTGGACACACGAGCTGACCAAGGGATGGCCCCTGCCCAGACCGACGGCTGCTGTGCCCAGGGTCCTGAGGGTCGTATCCAGAAACCCCAACGCCCTGCAAGGCCAACCCAGGGCCGAGGGAGGCGAGCCTCCTCCCTTCCCTTCGGCTGGCACCAGTCTTCCCCACGTGGCCGGGGAAACACTCCGATGTGTGGCCCGGAGCTCCCAGGGAGACCACATGCTGAAGAGCCCCCGAGGAGTCTGCCAGGGGCCAGGGCCGGTACCACGGACTCAACAGCTCCCCAAACTGCGCAGTGACTGGCAGCTGCCACGCGGGCCTGGGGCCACTCTGCCCCGGCGCTGGTGGCCCTGACGACCTCTCCTCACCTTCCACTGGCTGGGGCAGGGCCCTGCGTGCTGTGCACGTCCTGCTGAGCCAGACTCTCCTCCAGCTCACCGAAGAGCTGCCAGGAAAACCATCCCCGGGTCAGGAGACAGGGCCAGGCCTGAGGCAGGGGCCCTACCTGCAGTGGAGAAGGTGGCCGTCCGCACTGTAGTCCTGGTAAATCTCATAGTCCTTCTCAAGAAGACCTCCTGACAGTGAGGAGCTGAAACACAGCAAAATAAAACGGAGACGTGAACAGAAGTGCAACCATTTAGAAACACGATGCGTCAAAAATAACACGCCTTTCTTTCACTTTCCAGAATGTGGGTGCTGTCCTTTTAGTTTCTCATCCACAGCTCCTGCCCACAAAGTCGTCCCCTTCATCTGATCTGAGTATTTCTTGGGAACGTGGAACGGATTGAACGGACTGGAGGCCCACCGCCCTCCTACAGGGATAGCCCACTACAGCCCAGGTCCACCTCAGAGCTGGGGCTCCGGCCGATGAGCTGCGGCTGGGCCTGGGCCGGGGCTGCAACCTGAGGCAGGTGAGGCAGACACACTTCTGCTCCCACAGGGCTCACACTCCGGGTGCAGTCCACTGCAGAACGAACCAGAACCTCAGGCCACTGTAGGATCAGACTGGAAACAGCTCCAGGGATGGCTCTCTAGGGGGGTGCATCTGAGCTGTGGACAGGAAAGTGGGCCGGCAAGGGGTCGAGCTGGGCATAGCCCGGGAACAGGAAGAGGCCACTGTGCTGAGACGCAGCAGGTGGTGAGGAGGGGGACACAGAGGGGCTCGGGCCGGGCCACCAGGCCCCGTGGGCTGGCCATGCCAGGAAGCCTGCACGCCCCTTCAGGTCAGGGGGCAGCTAACTACAGCCTGTGGGCCACGTCCAGCCTGCTGCCTGTTTTTGTATAGCAGGTGAGCTAAGAATGGTTTATATATTAAAATTTTTTTGTGTGTGAAAACTACACGAGGTTCAAATTCCAGTGTCCGTCAGGAACACGACGTGGGAACACAGTCCCATTCGCTCATCTGCAACAGTGACGTGCGTGGCCACAGCAGAGACCACAGGAGGTGCTTGCATCACTCAGCGTGGCGCAGGCCCGGCGATGCAGCTGCACCTCATTGGCCTGAGTGCCACACGCATGGCCGACCCATGACATTTCACTGACGCTTTTACTACCCTGCCTATCCACAATGCCACACCACGAAGAGAGTGGGCATGTACCGTTATGCCTTTCAGGCGCGGTGGCATGCGGGCTCTTTGCTGCTGGGTCGGTAGGACACACAGCCCTGCTGGAAGCACTGCAATGTCCCAAAGTGCGCAACAGTCAGAGTTCGAAATGGAAACCTCATCGCAGCAGAATTACTTCACAAAATGAAAACGAAAAGGAACCTTACACCAAGTAAGCTCCCAAGGGGCTCATTTGTTAGCCAAGCAAGGAAAGCAAGGAATGCTGTTCACCAATGATGAGTTTATTAAATTGTGTTGACTGCAGCAGCGAAAGTTATGCGTCCAGAGAAAACAAACCTGCGTCAGACTACCAGCCTTTCGGCACAGACAGTCTTGAAGAGTCAAGGACAGTGAGAGCAGCGACAGCAGCCACGGATCAGAGGGTCCCCGGGCTCCGGACACCGCTCTGCAGGTGCTACTTCACTCAAGCAGTCAACACTGAGTCTGAAGTGACTGAGCAACTGGCCTCCATGAATCCTCTCTGTGGAGCAACTGCAGCTGAAAGTACTGCCAAAGAAGCTGAGAAAACACCTAATGCAGCCCAACCTGAAGTGGAATCTGCTAAGATGTGTGAACAACTGATCACGCTAAAACATGCATGTCAGAAGAAGCTCAGCTGGGAAACCACAGGCCCGCACAGGGTGGGTGTTTTTTTTGTTTGTTTGCGGTACGCGAGCCTCTCACTGTTGTGGCCTCTCCCGTTGCGGAGCACAGGCTCCGGACGCGCAGGCTCAGCGGCCATGGCTCACGGGCCCAGCCGTTCCACGGCATGTGGGATCTTCCCGGACCGGGGCACGAACCCGTGTCCCCTGCATCGGCAGGCGGACTCTCAACCACTGCGCCACCAGGGAAGCCCAGGGTGGGTGTTTAAGGGTACACACTGTACCCTTCACTGGCAGGTGCTCTGCAGAACACACCAAACCCATCACGAGTCATGAGACAGCAGCATCGGCTGAGAACTTCCTCTGCTCTCCTGGACTTTGCCATCACCAGTTCCAGGGATTTTTGTCAGAAATAGAAGCGAATCATCCCGACTTGACCTACTACACAACAGTTTAACAGCTTGAAAGGGGAAAGTTTTACTGCAGTTTTTTAAAAAACTCACGACCTAGACTGAAATTTTCTGTTTGAGAAAAACCTCTACTCGACCACTATCATCAAACATTGAATATGAGGGTTTTTTTTTTCAGATTTGAGAATGTTTTTCAATGAACTCAACCTAAAATTATAAAGCAAACAGAGCTTATATGAAATACCGAGACTGCAGTAGAGTCATCTTGACTACAGTGAACGTGAGTCACAAATAATATCAGAGGCTGTTCTATCATCTCCTTCCCGTGCCACAAAAATTAAAACAAGAAGATCTCCATTCCCACACAGTTTTGCAGCAGATATATTTTCTGAGCTCAAACTACTGGTGAACCTCAGAGGTACTGCAGGTTTAGTCCCAGACCACTACAATAAAGCCAGTCACATGAACGTTCTGGTATCTCAGTGCAAACAAAAGTTATGTTTAGGGGCTTCCCTGGTGGCGCAGTGGTTGAGAGTCCGCCTGCCGATGCAGGGGACACGGGTTCGTGCCCCGGTCTGGGAAGATCCCACATGCCGCAGAGCGGCTGGGCCCGTGAGCCATGGCCGCTGAGCCTGCGCGTCCGGAGCCTGTGCTCCGCAACGGGAGAGGCCACAACAGTGAGAGGCCTGCGTACCTCAAAAAAAAAAAAAAAAAAAAGAAAAGAAAAAGTTATGTTTACACTATACTGTAGTCCATGCAATAGCCCCCTGGGTTTTCTGAGGAATCTGAACTCTAGGATTTAAATGATAGAAGAAAAGCCCACAACTAGCTAAGATGCTCTTAAGTACAAAGAGGAGACAGGGACGCTTCCTAGCACACACGAGGCTTGGGTGGTGCCCAAAGAGCAGACTGACGGCGCTGCAGGGAGAGAAAGTGACGTGTGGCACGGGTGGGCCGGGGAGAAGACGGAACGAGGATCCTTCTGGCCACACGCGAAGGTGGCACCAGGCAGACCTAGGCCTCCGCGTGGAAGAGAAAACTATAAAGTTAACACAAGACATATAAGCGAATACCTCTGGGCCCAGGCCAAGAAAGAACTTTCTAAGCAAAACGTTAAAAACAAACCACAGGCTTCCCTGGTGGTGCAGTGGTTAAGAATCCGCCTGCCAATGCAGGGGACATGGGTTCGAGCCCTGGTCCGGGAAGATCCCACATGCCGCGGAGCAACTAAGCCCGTGCGCCACAACTACTGAGCCTGCACTCTAGAGCCCACGAGCCACAACTACTGAGCCTGCACGCCGCAACTACTGAAGCCTGTGTGCCTAGAGCCCGTGCTCCGCAACAAGAGAAGCCACTGCAACGAGAAGCCCATGCACTGGAACCAAGAGTAGCCCCCGCTCACCTCGCCGCAACTTGAGAAACCCGTGCACAGCAACGAAGACCCAACGCAGCCAAAAGTAAATAAACAAATTTATTATAAAAAAAAAAGAAAAAGAAAAACCATAAGGCGAAAATAATGGCAAATTTGGTTGCGTCAAAATCAAGGACACCAGGGACCAGTCAGCAGGCACGCCGAGGGGAGGAGCTGAGCCCTGGGGTCCATGAGGGCTCCTGCACACTGAAGTCAGCCAGCAGCTCCAGAAGAAAGTGTGCGAAAGGCAGAAGCAGCCGATTCACATCTGCGAGATTCTGCCTGACCAGATCTGCTGGGTAAGCCCGGTCCAGGGCCGCCCTGCCGGTCACTCACCCCAAACGCTCCCACCCGGGCCCCGGGCACAGAGGAGGAGGTGCAGGGCTGCCCCGGGCTGCAGGGTGCACGCAGCTTAAGAGCAGTGTCCTGCGGCGGGAGCATAGTCCACAGCCCCCCGTGCACAGGAACACGCTGGGCGGTGGACACACGCATGGAGCAGTTCGGGGACGATGCAGGAAGAAGGATGACAGGAAGAGCCTGGGCCTGGAGGATACGAGGATGGTAAACCACATCCTCTCGCCATATCAGGGATCCCCAGGAAGCACCCCCGCAACCATCCCGCCAGACCAAGGACAGGTGATGGAATGAGTGAAGCATGACCCTAACCCTACAGGTTACTGATGAGAAACACACCTAAAGCGCATGGGAAAGGACTGCCGTTCAGAGGCAAATACTAACCACGGAGAAACTGGCCGACGTCAGTTCCAAAGCACACTTCAAGGCAAAAAACATCAGCAGGTAGACAACGTAACGACAAAGGAAAAACGCATCAGGACACCTAACTGCAAATCCATATGCAGCCGGCCCACAGCTTCCACACACAGGCAGCAGCAATGCGAGACAGGAAGGAGGGACAGACCAGTTCCACCGTGTGGGGAGACTTTACCTCTCAGAATCGATACATCAGGTAGACAAAAAATTAGTAAGAAACTCAATTGACACAATTAACAGATTTGACCTAACAAACACACAGAGAACTCTGGACCTAACAGAGAACAGAAATTTTTGAAGTAGTCCTGAAATCATTTATAAAAATTCAGGATTTAGGCTACAAAGCAAGTCAAAAAAAAAAAAAATCATGCTTTCTGGCCAAAATGAAATTAAGTTCACAATCAAGAACAAGAATGGAGAGTAACCTACAGTTTTGGAAATTAAGACATTTCTAAATTACAAACGAGTCAAAAAAGCAATCATAATTAAAAGTAGAAAATATTTAAAATTGAACAATGAAAATTCTACATACCAAGAGTTGTGTAATAAAACTAAAGTAGTATGCTGAGGGAAGCATGACTTCAAAAGTCCGTTTCAGAAGAAACAGTGAAAATAGATGAGTTAAGTTTCCAACAATAAGTTAGTAAAAGACTGAGAAAAAAATGTCCAATATATAGAAGGGCAGTGACACAAAAGAGGCTCTTGAGAGCCGGAGCGGGTTCTCTGAGAAGACTGAGCACGTGGAAATCCTCCAGGAACCGGCACAAGGCACGGCAGCAGGAGCGAAGGGCCTGTGTGGACAAACGTCCACGAAGGAAGGGGCAGCACCAGGGCAGCCTATGCCAACGTGTCTGTGACTTAGATCAGCAGGCCTCCATAAAATAGGATTTCAGACAGTAAATGCCTGAACATTCCTGCAAGCAGTAAAGAACAGAAACCAGTAGTTAAAACTCCATCCACACAGGTCACAGGCCTGGCTGGTGAGCGAGTGCTCTTTGCCAGACACTCTAGCAACAGACAACGTTTCAGAGGAAACACTCCCACTGTTGATAAAAAGCCAGGACACACAGAACAAGGAGAAAAGTATAGGCCATTTTCACTTATCAACATGGAAAAAAATCCTAAATAAAATATTCGCAACCTGAATCTATTTTAAAAATTACACAGAGTATCCCAGGAACACATGAGAGAGACGACTGTTTAAAAATGCTGATTGTAGTAGTGCCTGGGGCCGCGGAAGCCAGCACCACAAAGTGGGCATCTTAGAAGAACAGACATTCACTCTCTCACGGTCCTGGAGGCTGGAAGCCCAGGATCAAGGTGCCAACAGGGCCGGCTCCTCCTGGATGCTTGGAGGGAGTCTGTTCAGGCCCCCATCCAGCTGCCGGTGGGGCCAGCCATCCTTGGCGTCTCTCGGCTTGCGGCCACAGGGCTCCAGCCTCTGCCTCGGCCGTCAGGGTACTGTCCTGTGCATCTCTGTCTTCTTGCAAGGACGCCAGTCCTGCGGGACTAGGGCCCTGCCCACTCCAGGGTGGCCCCATCTCAGCTTAACTAATGATGTCTGCAGCAGCCCTGTTTCTCCATAAGGCCACATTCACAGGTGCTGAGAATTAGGACTTCAGCATATCTCTTGGGGGACAAAATTCAACCCACAATAGACTAAGAAAATGTACTGGATGAGGTTCCACATCCATTCATGCTAAAAAGCCTAATGATAGAAAGGGACGCCGCCGCCTGAGGCCAGCGTCACGCAGCCTGAGGCCAGCGTCACAGCGCTACGCGGCCAGCAGGCCAGCAGCCTGAGCGCAGGGACAAGCCCTCCCTGGTTCATCCTCACTGTGAAAGTGCTGGCCAGCTTGGGACAGCTGGCCAGTGTCACAGGCAACCCGGGAGACAGACGGTGAGCACTACTGAAACTAACGAGAGTGCAGCAAAAGTGTAAAAACAGGACTGACAAATAAAAATTCTCGTCTGTGTACCAGTACGATCATATGACTTTCTATGGTACCTAAAAATAAACCTTAAAAACATATGCAAGTCCTTTGTGGAAAACAGTGTAAAATGCACCACCTTCATCTATGGCATAAGGTGACATAATCAAGGTGCCTACTCCCCACAAAGCCAACACAATTCGAATCCATGTCCGAAAAGGGCTTCCTGTGGGAACCTGATCCCAAGCCGCCCCATGATCCGAGTCACCACACTGCACCCAGGACGCTTTTGGAAAGAAGACGCTCCCACCCACAGACAGCGGGCGTGGGTGCTGGACACGTTGGTCAACAGAATCCTAAAGAGTCCCGTCCCTTCACCTGACTGCAAGGATGAGCCGGCACCCACCACAATCCAAGGCAAACGGGAGGGTATCTGAGCCCAAAGGCTGTCAGATCTGCGGGGCGGGAGGAAGCAGCCCGCCTGAGCTCCATGAGGACACCAGAAGGGCGGAAGGCTGCTTTTAAAACTCAGCCGTTGGCTTCCTCCTTGGGGCTCATCCCGGGCTCTGGCTCCTGAGGACAGCTCCCAAACAGCCTGTCAGTCCGCTCAGGCCACCTGCCCAGGCCTCAGGCTCTGGCCCAAGCCCAGTGTGTGTCCAGCACCCACGCTGACCTGCCCCCACGCGTGTCCGGCTCCCCGTGCTGTACGGGAGCAGCACAGTCAGTCTCGAGTCCCAGCACGTCCGCCTCTGCCGTCTGCCCCCTGCACCCTTGGCACATGACGCCACCGTCCCTGGCCTGGCACGTCATTCTCCAAGAAGCAAATGGACCCACCGTGTAAGTCGGCTTTCGACTGCTTTGTGATTTCCACCGTCCCCAAGTGAAACCCAGCCTGCCCAGCCCCTTTCCCGCCACCCTGTCCCTGCCCAGCCTCCAATTCCAGATCCTCCCTGGCTTCTTTCTGGTAACTTCCAGCCTGTTTGTTTTCTCCAGGGCACATGTCATCCGGCCATTCCTTCTGGACTTGGTCCCTTGAGAGCTGGGCCCTGGGGTTGACTCTGGGGCCTGGGACAGGGTCTGCTGAGTGCCAGCTCTGGGGTACAGGCACTCAGGGTTCAGCCTCTGGGGGATGGGTACTCGGGGTTCAGGCTCTGGGGTATGGGCACTTGGGGTGGGCCACAAGAGCTGGGGGGAGATGTCCAGATGTGCGAGGCCAGCAGGAGGTGGAAGCCCTCACTGTTCTCCAGTCCAGGAGGGCAGTCACCTCTGCACACAGCCACGGCGGCCGCTGGAGAGGGCAGACACTTCCTGGGCTCCGCCTCGCTGCCGACCACCTCAGTCCTTCCTTTGTAAAACGGGGGTGACCCCCTCACCTCCCTCCCAGGATGCTGGCGAGATCTATCAAGCCTGGGCAGGGGTGCTCGGTGCCAGGTGGTACGGATCCCCACGGATCTGCGTCCCGAGACCAACAGGCTGGTCTGCCTGGGGAAGGCACCCCCTCCTCACGCGTACTCTGCGGGGCGGCTCTGGGGTCCCGAAGCCACGCTCGCACTTCCCCCCGCGGAAAGAACCAAGCAATTTCACAAGTGGCCAGGTAACCTCCAGCCCCAGGCAACAGGTCCGGAGAGCAGAGCAGAGCAGCCCTCGCTGCCTGCCGGGCTCCGCCCCCAGCGGGGGCAGGGGAGCGCGGCCCTTCCTCCCTGCACAGGGTCCCACCCCCAGGAGGCAGGCTGCTGCGGCCCCCGCGGCCCCTGCACCCCCCGCGTCCGGCCCGGCCTCACCTGCCGCTCTCCTCCTTCACCGCCCCGAGCACGGCCTGCCGGCTGGCTCGCCCCAGACTCTCCTGCACCTTGTCGCCGGCATCCAGCTCGGGCTCCAGGGACGAGCTGGTGCTGCCATCGTGGCTGACGCTGCTGCCCCTCCCAGGGCTGTTCTCAGCCGAGGCTCTGGGGGAGTCGGTGTTCTGCTTCAGGGTCTGCAGCTTGGCCAGGGGGATGATGTCGCAGTCCTGCGGCCGGTGCCACACCGTGCGCTGGGTGGTGGCGTTGTAGTAGTAGAAGCGCGACGTGTTGGGGTCGAAGAGCTCCCACCACTGGTTCTCGCTGGTGCGCTTGATGCGCACGCCGGCCGGCGGGTCCCACACGCACTCGCCCGTGACCAGGTTGGCGTACATGCGCTCGCGCGTGCGCGGCTCGATGATCTCCACCCACTCCAGCCTGGGGAGAGGGGCGGCAGCGTTAGGGTGCGAATATCCTGCCCATCGGGCCACCCACCCTGCGTCCCGTGTCTGCAGAATGGCTCATCCAGCACCAGACCCGTCCTCGTATCTGCCTGCCTCAAAAGCAAGAAATCTTGTCACTTATAAAACCGACGCATACCTAAATTCCACCCACTTCTGATTTTCTACACGCTCATTAGAGCCCAGCCCTGGGAGTGCTGGGGGTCTTCCAACTGGCCCCTCTCTGCTGGCCCCACATTAGGGATGCCCTGGGTTCTGGCCCCCTGTCCTCAGAGGGCCCGGACCACGTGCACTGCCCACACTCCTCCCAGCCAGGTGCCAGGTCCCTACAGGATGCCCCGGCTGCTCTTAGCAGCAGCCACTGCAGGCCACCACCACCCGTCCACCTGCAGCAGAAGCGGACTCCACCGTTACTGTGATGCCCCAGTCAAAAGCGGAGATGGTTCCCCCCAGAGGCCCCCCGAGCACCCCCCACCCCGAGAAGAGGGCTTCCATCCACGTAAGGCCTTTTTTTTTTTTTAAGAGTGTAAATTAAAGCTATTCAGAACAAGGCAATTATGATGCCAATGTTTTGATTATCAGGGTGTGCTCCAGCTGACAAGGAGCATTTTTTATTCTGCTTCCAAGTTTCAACAAACAACCATCTTAAATGCCATTCACTGCTCTGCAGTGTGGATGCACCGTGTCCACTGTTCCTGGACTCTGTGATGGGCCTGGTCCTCACCACCACTGGGATGGTCAGGAGCTTCCAGGGCTTCGGAGAGAAGGGGAGGCACCGTGCTCCTTGCCCTCTGCTGAAGGCCCAGTGTTTCACTTGGGAGCCCGGGTGGGCTTTGGCAGAGGGCTGAGGGGGCAGCCCTTCTCTGAGGACCTCATCCTTCTCTGGGGACCTCATTCCTATTCTTTGAGGCCAGAAGTGCTCGGGGTGGGGAGGAGAAAAGGCACAGTCCTGCGGGCGATGAGTCCCGATCGCTTAGGATGCGCGCGCGCGCGCACACACACACACACACACACACACACACACACACACCTGCCCCGCAGCAGCCCTGCAGGCTCTAGGGCCTCCTTCTGGGTCCACAGTCATTTCTGGAAGCCAGCTGAGCCAAGGCAGGCTAGCATAGTGGGCAGGGCACAGCAGCTAAATGGTGTGGAGCCACAGAGAGGGCAGGAGATGAGGAGGGAGCAGGAAAGAGGGAGAGCCCTGAGGATCCTCAGGGCTGGAGGAGGAAGTGCGAAGTGGGCCCGGCCTGGGGGCTTGGCTACGTCTGAGCGGCCTCCCCCCTCCCCGGTCATCCAGCCAGCGAGCCCCCTCTCTCTCCGAGCTGCAGCCCTCCCGTCTCCCTCTACCTGCGGTCACACTGGGCAGCTCTCAGTGGGGGAGGGCACTGGGGCTCCGTGCTTGCCCATGTGGGACCGCTGCCTAACCTGCCATCCTGTAGCGGGAGGAGCAGGGGCGGGAGGAGCAGGGCTGGGTGGGCATCCTGGGGTCAGACGGCTCGAGGGACAGAGGCTGTGAGGCGGTGTCCTAGACGTAGAGGACAGGAGGCAGACCTCGCGGCACTGAGTGGACCAGCCCCTGGCCTGCTTCTCTGCCTGGTGGGAGTGTGTGGCCCTCTCACACCCTCCTGTCCTCTCGTCCCCTCCTGCCTGGATCCCCATGGCCGCCAGCTGGCCATTGTCCACACAGAAGACGGAGCAAACTTCTAACTTTGGGAACTGGGTACTTTTAACCAGGAAGCTGCGGCCGCCTGCACTGCCCTAGGATGGAAGGCACCGCCAGCGCAGCTCAGCGGGCACCCCGCATTCAGCCAGAGGATACGGGTGCCACCAGGCTTGGAAGCTGGCGGGCACTGCCCGAGGGCGCCCCCCACCCAGGGACGAAGGCGCCTGGAGACCAGGCCAGGAGCTGGGGGTCTTGCTCCCGTGAGGAAGGAAGCCCTGAGGTTCCGAGATTGCCCTCAGCTGACCGCCTGCTCTCCCCTTGGGCCGCGGCATGGGATCGGCTGGGACAAAAGGCAGACGCTACCCAAGGAAGGGCTGACCCAGCAGAGATGCTCAGAAAGCACTGGACTGAACACTCTGAGCCCCACGGAAGCGATAACAATTCTTACTTTTGCTCTAAATACGTTTTCAAATGAATTTAATGGCGATAATTCTCTCTGAATAAAGAAAAGCATCTGTTCCCTTTTCAGCGCATCCCTGTGTGCACGTGGGCAGGACCCCGCCTTTTCAGAAGAACGTTCTGGGCGCTCCCTACAGCACTGAACCAAGTCCCCCAGGGACCCAGGGGGCAGAGAATGTGCTGGAATCTGGAGCCTGGGGAGGGTCGGGAGCGAGCGGGGCCCGAGCAGACCCCATGGCAGGGAGGGGAGGGCAGACCTCGTCCCCGAGGTCGGTGCTGTCCACACCTAGCACCCGGTCAGTGGAGGCTGCAGAGCCTAAGGATGCTTGGTCCCTGGGCGCGTGATGGAGGAACGGTGCTGAAACCACTCTGGGGCTTCCCTGCCAGTAGGAAGGGTCGGGACCTGTGGGTGACAGACTGATCACAGTGACCCACCCACACCATCGATGGAGTTCGAGGGAGATTTATATGGCGACGATGTCTAACATGAATTGGGTAGGAAACGATGAGCCATTTGGGGAAAGAGCCGGAAGATTCAAGATGACAGTGGTTTCCTGGGTGTGACGCCGGCCGCGGCCTCTCCCCGTGGGCCGGGCAGGCTGCGTGGACGACCTGCCTCTTTCCTCCAAGTCCTGGAGATGTTTGCTCGCAGACAATGACCTGTTCAAATACTTACTTCCGGGGAGAGCCTCACGAGTGCCAAGTCTGTCCCAGGCAATCTGCCAGGTGAAAGGGAGGCGAGTGTGACCAAGCACAGCCCCTGCAGTGGGGATCCTGCAACAGGAGAGGCAGGACCGTTCACCAGGGAAGGGGCAGCCTCTCCAGCAAACGGTGCTGGAAGCTGAGGTCTCTGGGCAGGAGGGCCCCTAGCTCACGCCGCACACAGGAAGCTCACGCCTAGCAGTGACTAAGAACCCAGAGGCACTAAAAAAAGATCAGTAAATTGGAAAGTAAAAGAGATTTGGTTTCTCTGGACACATTTGGTGAGAATATTAAATATTAAATTAAATATTAAATATTAAATTACAGATAAAAGGTTCATATACTTAATACATAAATTTGAACAAGAAGAAAACAAATATACTATAGGAAAATGGGCGAAAGATAAGAACAGACAATTCTTAAAGTAAATAACATATGTGAAATGTCCCACTTCACCTGGCATCAGACATAAAACCCACGCCACACTGAGGCCCCCAGCCCCCGGGCACCACATCCAGGCCCGAGCCTTGTCCTGGGGGAGGCTGTGGGCAGACAGGGGCAGCGTGCAGGGCCCCACGGAGGGCACGTGAGGGCACGACATCTCCAGCCCAGCAACCCCTACCCCAATCTCCCCGAAGACACACCGCCAAGAAAACAAAATGACACAAGGACCAGGCGCTCACCGCAGCATCACTCCTAAGTGCACGCTAACTGGAAACACCTACACTGAACACGGGGCTGGTAGGCCACCACACCCAGGAGGCTGCAAAGGGGGCCACCTCTGGGGCCCGAGGTCCAGGGCACCCTTCCAAACAGACGTAGGAGATAAACCAGAAAACCTCCTGCAAGAGGTAGGTGGGGGCACAGAGAAGGTCTGGGGGGGCCCTTCTCTGAATATAAATACCTTTTGAATAGTTTTGTCCTTTGAAAGCATGTTAAGGGTCTACATGTTTAAAAAACAAAATTAGGGACTTCCCTGGCAGTCCAGGGGTTAAGACTCGGCGCTTGCACTGCCGGGGGCCGAGGTTCAATCCCTGGTTGGGGAACTAAGATCCCATAAGCCGAGTGGGCACGGCCAAAAACACCAAACCAAAACAAACCAAAACAAAATTAAATCAATAAGAATGGAAAGGGAGAGGAAAAAACCTCAAACTGAAACAAATGGACGCAACTGTATTTCGATGAACATCACAACCACAAGAGGGAGAAGCAAGCTAACCCGGTGTGAGCACAGGACCAGACCCCAACCCTGCTGCTGGGGGAAGGGTGCGTGTGGGCGTGAAATAAGTCCTGGACGTTTTTCTAGTATGTGTATGTATACACACACACACACACAGACACACACACAACTCTGTAGCAGAATGGGCAAGCGACTTTGAAACCATCTTGGACACACTGTCAGTTGAACAAACGAGTCATTGCACTGCGGCTCTTGGAAACAGGGCTCTCCTGGAGGAGGCGCAGGACGGTGGTACAGGAGGCGGCAAGAAAACGCCTCAGAAAAGGGCCGGCCGCGACCGGAGATGTCCACGCAAACTCAGCGCTTCTAGCCCTTCTGCTTAAAGGGTCAAGAAACACACACGTCGCAGGAGCCACGAGCACACGCGCTGGTCCTTAGACCCTCGTCTTCCCTTGGGGAACGGGGCCCCTCAGAGAAACAGCTGACGGGGGTGGGGGGAGGCAGCCCAGGATGCACCTGGAGCCCGGGGAAGCCACCAGGAATCACCAGGGCCAGCCTGGAGGAGTCTCACCAGCCCACCTGGTACAACAGAGCACCAAGTCATGAAGTGCGGGATGAACGACAAACCACGGAAAGCAGAACGGAATTTGTGATTCCACACTGAGAGGGATCCACAAGTGAACACAGCGATGGGGAGGAGGGGCTCTTGCTCCCGAGGGACAGGGGGCACCGGCCGGCCGGCGTGGACCGGGTGCCGTGGCTGGGAAGGCATCCAGCTCTGCACCCATCCCAGGAAGGCCCAGGTCGAGGAAGAAACGGTGGAAGCCCCGAAACTGGCGAGGAGCACGGCAGTGAGGCAAACAGCCACTGTCCCGAGAGCAGGTGGGCGGCAGGTGGCCGTGAACCTGCAGAAGGACACACTCTGCTCAGAAATCATCGGAAAAACCAACCCGAGTGCTCTATCTTAACAAGGGTGGCTTCCCTGAAAAAGTGTCTATGTCGCAAAAGGCAGAGGAAGGAAGTGGAAATCTTCCAGGTTACAAAACACAAAGGAGACGTGCAGCAGACTCGGGGTAAGCGGCGCTGGAGGGGCCGGAAATGCCACGAAGGACGGCAAGGAGCCAGCGGCCAAAGCCGGACCAGGCGGTACAGGAGGCGGGTGCTTCCCATCGCACAGATTTACGCATGGCGCCTCCTGTCCCGGGAGATGTGAGCAAACACGGGGCTGGATGTGCGTGTCCCCCAGATGACTCAGAACAGTGCTGTTTGTGGAAGGAGCAGCGGCCGCACGGCGGCACAGAGCATGAATCTGGGTAAGGGGACCTGATGCTCAGAGCACTCTTTCTGTTCGTGCAACTTGTGGAATTATTCCCAAACAAAGCCATAAATTAGAAAAACGCAAGTGATCATCTGTGGCCGCCTGCCTCGGTGTGGATGCCCAGAGGGCGCCTAAGGGGCTGGGCCCAGCTGAGGGCTGGCAGGGTGTCCACTGCCTGAGGAGAAGCCCTCCCTGCTCTGCAGCCCGTTGGCGACGGGAGGTGGGGCTCCCCGGGGAAGCCAGATTCAGCAGGCAGCACACAGCTCCTCGTGGAGGAGAGCGGGGCCAGGCCGCGTAAGCAGGCAGGACAGCGCTGACAAGCCGAGGAAAAGCCTCCTGCTTCGCTGGCCCCCGGTATGTCAGCCTCCTTACCTCGTGCTAGACCCTGAAAGCCGAGACTCCTGCAGGCCAGCATGATGGCTCTCGCATTCGTAGTCCTGCGTCTGGGACATCGCAGCCTCTTCCTGAGGACCCAGGTGGACGGATGTCAGCAGGTCAGTGGGATGCCCTCAGCAGCAGTCGGGAAGGCACCGCCCTGAGAGCAGAAGCCACATTATCACGCCTTTGGGTATTTGGCGAAACAGTAACTCCCAGCCTGGCCCCTCATGGCCCAGGTCGCCGGCGAGAATGAGGCACACTCCTGCCTGAGCTGGTTTCTGAGCTTCCCGCGCCCGACCCTGAACCCCAGCCGGGATCCGGCCCCTGCCCAGCCCCCGCGGAGGGCATCCAGACCCCCTCGCCAGCTGGCTCTAGGCAAGCTGCCTGCCCCCTCTGAGAGCAGTGTTCTTGCCTGGTAAACAGGGACAGCACTACCCACCTGGCGCTACCGTGTCCACAAGCGAGAGGCACATGGCACGCCCTGGACTGGGCAACACTCAAGGGTGACCTATGCACACGCAAGGCCCCCAGATTTAGGACAGAGGGGGCTGTTCAAAAACGGTGCTGCATTGACACGATTTACACATGGGAAACAATGCACCTTGACCCCCACCTCATCCAATACATTAAACTCAATTCTAGGTAAACCGATGCTCTGAACATTAAAAGTAAGACAGTAAGACTTTTAGAAAAAATGTAGAAGAAAATCTTTGTGGTTTTAGAGTAGGTGCACATAATCAGACACAAAAAGTCACTAACCACAAAAGAAACATTAACAAATTGGACTATAATATTAAGAACCTCTGCTTATAAATTTTTACCATTATGAATATTACTCAGCCATAAAAAGAATGAAATAATGCCATTTGCAGCAACATGGATGGACCTAGAGGTTTTCATACTAAGCGAAGTAAGTCAGAAAGAGAAAGACAAATACCATATGATATTACTTGTATGTGGAATCTAAAATACGACACAAATGAATTTATTTACGAAACAGAAACAGACTCACAGACATAGAGAACAGACTTGTGTTGGCAAAGGGGGTGGGGTGGGGGAGGGAAGGACTGGGAGTTTGGGATGAGCAGATGCAAACTAGTATATAATGAATGGACAAACAACAAGGTCCTACTGTAGAGCACAGGGAACTATATTCAATATCCTGTGCTAAACCATAACGGAAAAGAATATGAAAAAGAATATATATATATGTATAACTGAATCACTTTGCTGTACAGCAGAAATTAACACAACATTGTAAATCAACTATACTTCGATAATTTTTTTTTTTTTTTTTTTTTTTGTGGTACGCCGGCCTCTCACTGCTGTGGCCTCTCCCGTTGCGGAGCACAGGCTCCGGACGCGCAGGCCCAGCGGCCATGGCTCACGGGCCCAGCCGCTCCGTGGCATGTGGGATCCTCCCGGCGGGGCACGAACCCGTGTCCCCTGCATCGGCAGGCAGACTCTCAACCACTGCGCCACCAGGGAAGACGAATAAAATTTTTAAAAATAATTTTTTTCCATTACAAGAAAAAAGACAAATCCAGGGTAGGAGATATTTGATGCATAGAATATGTATAATACATTACATAAATGTGTGTACATGATCTGATCTGACAAAGGACTATTTCCAGAACATATAAAAGATTCCTAGAAATAAATAAGAAAAAACCACAATCAATAGAAAAAAGGACAAAAGACTTGAAAGCACACTTAACAACAACAAAAATCTAAATGACTAATGAACACACAGAAGTGTGCTCCACCTCATTAGTCATCGGGAAATGCTAATTAAAAGCATAATGGGACACTAGCGTGCCCACCAGAATGGCTAGCATGGAAAAGTAAACCTACCCCACGCTGGCCAGAGTGTGGAGGCTCACCGGCTGCAGGGCGCAGGTTAACACCCTCCAACCGGGTTGGCAGCACTTCCTAGGCTGCACGTACCCCGAGGCCCTGTCATCCAGGGCTGCCAGGGGCCAGCAGAGGCCACATGGCCGCTCACCAAGGCCTGCACATGGCATTCCCAGCAGCCGCAACGGGAAACTGCCACGTGTCCATCACAGCAGAAACGGCACACGGGAGTTGCCCCCCACAACCTGGGTGTGGCTCCGGGGGCGTGAGAGACAGGAGCCTGACACACTGGAGTCACCAGCACAATCCCCTTACGTACGTTCAGGCACACGAGCCTCTGCGGACACATCAGAAGCAGCCGCCTCTACGCCAGGTAGTGACAGGTGGGCCCAAGGGGCAGGGCCACCGTTGAGCATGTGTTGGTTTATAAAAGCTCTCAGAGGGACTTCCCTGGTGGTCCAGTGGTAAAGAATCCGCCTTCCAATGCAGGTGATGCAGGTTCGATTCCTGGTCAGAGAACTAAGATCCCACATGCCATGGGGCAACTAAGCTCGCACGCCTCAACTAGAGAGACTGCATGCTGCAAACTACAGAGCCCACGCACTCTGGAACCCACGCGCCACGACGACAGAGCCCACATGCCCTGGAGCCCGCGTGCCACAACTAGAGAAGGGAAAAACCTGCACGCCACGACTAGAGAAGAGAGAAGCCTGTGCGCCGCAACGAAAGATCCCGCATGCCGCAACTAAGACCCGATAAATTAATTTTAAAAAAAAAAAGCTCTTGGAGTTCCATGCCACCGCTTTCACACCTTCTTGTACACAAGCCTCACTTCAGTAAAACGTCTGAAGAACTGCGGAGCAGCGGCAGCGCAGCAGGGGACACCTGCCCCTTGCTCCGTCCTCACCCCAGCTGCTCTCGGGACGAGGCCCTCTCTGGAAGAGGCCGGTCCACAGATCCTATCTGTGCTAATCAAGGCAGGGAGAAAGCAGGTTCAGGGCACGGGAACACAGCCAGCCAGGGGCCCAGGGGCAAGGGACGCTGCTGGCCAATCAGACACTTTCTCTAAGGCCCAGAAGGACTGTGACGCCCCGTCCCACCCAACTCCACTCAGTTCCTGGGCTGGAGAACAGGCTCCCAGCCGCCTCCTTCCTACCACTGGAATGTCCACACAACTACTAGGAATGCTTAAGACTGCCAGGAATGCCATTTTTAAAAAAATGAAACAAGTCTTTCTAATTGTCTAACAGAAAATAGGTGACCTTCTTTTATGGCTTCAACATTAAAAAAAAAAAATTAAAACAGCACTGTTAGCGAAATTTTGGAAAAAGTAAAAGGTACCTACCATAACCTGAGAACAACTCAAATCAATGTCTTCAACCTGTGCACCTCCTTTCACTCATCTGCCATCCTTCCCGGCTGGTCCAGAGCAGCAAGGCTACCACCTCCAGTGCATCTGGCTGCCCTCCTCGTTTCAGTGCCAGCTAAGGCATCACCTCCTCCAGAAAGCCTTCTCCAATCTGGGACAGACACCTCATCTTGGTGACCCAAATGCCCCGGGTCTGAAATCAGGTAGTGTTGGCCCTCCAACTTTGCTCTTCATTTTTGAAGTTGTTTTAATTATTCTAGGTCCTCTGCATTTTCATATGAATTTCAGAATCAGCTTCTCAGTTTCTCCAGAATAGGCTGCTATGATTTTGCTTGCAGTTGCATTGAATCTACCCATCAACATGAAGAAAACTAACATCGTAACAATTCTGAGTCTTCAAATCTGTGAACAGGGCATATCTCTCCATTAGTTACTAGTTTCTCTCAGCAATGTTTTGTAGTTTTTTTTTTTTAGTGCAGAGATCTTGTACATATTTAGTCAAATTTACCTGTATTTCATATTTTGGACACTGACAAAATATAAAACAATTTCCAATTGTTCGTTACTAGTACAGAAGTATATCATTTGGTTGTGCATATTGGTAACCTTGCTAAACTCACTCATTAGCTCTAATTGTGCCCTCCCTTTCAAAAATTTCATTAGAATTTCTACATAGATGATCATGTCAATGGTGAACACAGACAATCTTACTTCTTCCTTTCCAATATGGATCGTTTTCTTTTTCTTCCTTCCCTGCCCTGGCTAGAACCTCCGCCAAGATGCTGACTAGGATGGGTAAGAGCAGACACAGTTGCCTCATTCCTGATCTCAGGGGAAGCAGCCAGTGTATCATTATTAAGTATGATGTTGGACTTCCCTGGTGGCGCAGTGATTAAGAATCCGCCTGCCAATGCAGAGGACACGGGTTCTAGCCCTGGTCCAGAAAGATCCCACATGCCGCGGAGCAGCTAAGCCCATGCGCCACAACTACTGAGCCTGTGCTCTAGAGCCCGTGTGCCCCAACTACTGAAGCCCGCACGCCTAGAGCCCGTGCTCCGCAACAAGAGAAGCCACCACAATGAGAAGCCCACACACAGCAACGAAGAGTAGCCCCCACTCGCTGCAACTAGAGAAAAGCCCATGCGCAGCAATGACGACCCAACGCAGCTAAAAATAAAACTTAATTAATTTATTTTAAAAAAAGTATGATGTTAACTGCAGATGTTTCATAAATGTCCTGTGTTGGGTTGAAGAAATTCCCTTGAATTCCTACTTTGCGGGGTTTTTTAAAAATCAGAAATGGATGTTGGATTTTGTAAATCGTTTTTACCATGTGTATTGAAATGATCACATGATTTTTCTTTTTTGGTTTCAGAACAGTTGAATTCCATTGATTAACTTTCTAATGTTAAACGAACCCTGTATTCCTTGAACAAATCCCAGTTGGTCAGGATATATTATCACTTTTATATATTGGTGTATCACGTATATATATTGTATATATTATATATTCTTAACAAAATAAAATTTTGTTAAGAATTTCTGCATCTATGTTCATATGTACTTTATTCTTCTTGTGATGTCTGTCTGGTTTTGGTATCAAGATAATACTGGCAAAATAAAATGATTTGAGAAATATTCCCTCCTCTCAATTTTCTGGGAGAGTCTGTGCAGAATTGCTATTATTTCTTCCTCAAATGTTTGGTAGAATACACCAGTGAAGCTATCTGGGCATGCATTTTTTTGAGTGAGCTTTCGTGGGTTTTGTCTTTCAACGAATTTGTCCCCTTCATATAAGCTGTTGAATTTATTGGCATAAAGTTCTTATAGTATTCCTGTATTATCTTTTTAAGATCAATAGAATCTGTAGTGATGCCATCTCTTTTGTTCCTGATATAGGTAATTTATGTCTTTTCACTCTTTTACCTAATCAGTTTGGTCAAAAGCTTGTCAATTTTACTGACCTTGTTTAAAAAAAGACAGTTTTTCACTTTATCAGTTTTCTCTATTATTTTTCTGCTTTGATTAATTTCCGCTTCGATCTGTTACTGCCTTTCTTTGCATTCTTTTGGATTTAATTTGCTCTTTTTCTAATTTAAGGTAGAAGTTGAGTTCAGTGATTTGCGACCTTTTAAAATTTTAATCCAATTTAGGCATCTAGTGTTATAAAATTTCCTTTAGAGGACAGCTATCACGATATCCCACAAATTTTGATATGCTATATTTTCATTTTCACCCAGTTCAAAAGCTGTCTCATTTCCCTTTTGATTTCTCCTTTGACTTGTGGATTATACAGAAGTATGTTATTTACCTTCCCAATAGGTGGTGATTTTCCAGATTTTTTAAAAAAAATTTATTTATTTGGTTGCGCTGGGTCTTAGTTGCAGCAGGCGGGCTCCTTAGTTGTGGCACACGAACTCTTAGTTGCGGCATGCATGTGGGATCTAGTTCCCTGACCAGGGATCGAACCAAGGCCCCCTACATTGGGAGCATGGAGTCTTATCCACTGTGCCACCAGGGAAGGCCCAGACATTTTTATAGTCTAATTTAGTACCGTTTTTGTCAAAAATGTTATGGTGCAGAAAAATGGTCTATCTTGGTAAATATTTCATATGCACTGGAAAAACATGCTGTTGGGTGGAATGCTCTATATATGTCAATCACATCAACTTGGTTGATTGTGCCAACACTAATTTCCTGTCTACCTGTTCATCAGTTACTGAGGAAAGGGTACTGAGAGCTCCAACTACAATTGTGGCTTTGCTTATTTCTTTTTGCAGTTCTCTAAGTTTTTGCTTCACATGTTTCATAGTTCTGTTATTAAGTACCTAAAATTTATAGTATCTTCTTGAGGAATTAACCTCTTTGTCATTATGAAATATCTTTACCTGGTAGTTTTCTTTGCTCTGGAATGAGTACATTTGATATTATTACAGCAGGTCCAGCTTTCTTTCCATTAGCATTAGAACTGTATCTCTTTTGCCTTTCTTTTACTAACCTATTTGTCTCTTGATATTTAAAGTGGGTTTATTGGGTAAGCCAGCATATAATTGGGTCATGCTTTTTTATGCAATCTGACAATTTCTGTTGTTTAATTGGGGTGTTTAAACCATCTATATTTGTGATTGTTGACAAGGTTATGTTGAAATCTACCCTCGTTTCCTGTTTTTGATTTCTCCCATCTGTTCTTTGTTCCCCCTTTTCCTTCTTTTGAATTATTTTATGTGATTCCATTTTTCTGCCTTCTTTTTTTTTTTTTTTTTTTTTTTTTGTGGTACGCGGGACTCTCGCTGTCCTGGCCTCTCCCGTTGCAGAGCACAGGCTCCGGACGCGCAGGCTCAGCAGCCATGGCTCACGGACCCAGCCGCTCCGCGGCACGTGGGATCCTCCTGGACCGGGGCACGAACCCGTGTCCCCTGCATCGCCAGGCGGACTCTCAACCACTGCACCACCAGGGAAGCCCTCTGCCTTCTTTTGAATTATTTTATGTGATTCCATTTTATCTCCACTGTTGACTTATCAGCTGTATGTAATTCATTGTTTTGCTATTTTAGCAGCTGCTTCTGGGTTTGCAGCATCCATATTTAATTGATCATAGTCTGCCTTCAAGTGAAATTATATTTCTTCAAGCATATGAGTTTGCCATTTCTCCTGGATTTTGTGCCATTTTTGTCATATATTTTATTCTATTTATGTTACAATCCCCCAACTCTGCTAAACTGTTATTATTTTTAGTTAGATAATTGCGTTTTAAAGAGATGCCATTTAAAGAGAATTAAATAATAAGAAAGTGTCATATATTTAGTCATGTAGGTGCGTTTCCAGGACTCTCCATTCTTTCACATAGATCCAGATTTCCATCTGGTTTCATTTTCCTGCAGCCTGAAGAATTTCCTATAACATTTCTTGCTGTGAAGGTCTTTCAGCTTTTGCATGTTTGAAGTATCTTTATTTCACCTTCATTTTAGAGATATTTGCCCCGGTGTCGGCTCCTAGGCTGACAGTTTTCATTCAGCACTTGCACACGGTGCTCCACTGTCTCCTCATTTGCATTGTTTCCAAAGAGAAATCTGCCATCGTCCGTATCTTTGTTCCTCTGTGTGTAATTATGTCTTTTTTTCTGGCTGCTTTTTTTTTTTTTTTTTTTTTTGTGGTACGCGGGCCTTTCACTGTTGTGGCCTCTCCCGTTGCGGAGCACAGGCTACAGACGCGCAGGCTCAGCGGCCATGGCTCACGGGCCCAGCCGCTCCGCGGCACGTGGCATCTTCCCGGACCGGGGCACGAACCCGTATCCCCTGCATCGGCAGGCGGACTCTCAACCACTGCGCCACCAGGGAAGCCCTTTCTGGCTGCTTTTAAGACCTTTCTCTCCATCACTGACTTGGAGCAATTTGATTATGATGTGGTCTGTGCATGTTCCTTGTGCTCAGAGTTTAAGATTGTTTGATCTAGGTTTATAGTTTTCATAAAACTTGGAGGCTTTTTGGCTATCATTTCTTCAAGTAGTTTTTCTGTCCCTCCCTCCCTCTTTGGGAACTCCAATTACACAAATCGCAGCCTCTGCCCACTGCCCCTCAGCTCAGTCAGGCTCGTTTTTTGCGTTGTTTACTTAGTACTTTTCCTCTCCTTGTTTTAGTTCGGATACTTCTTACTGCTTTGTCTTCACGTTCACTAATCTTTTCTTCTGCCACATCTAAGCTGCTGTTAATCCCATCCAGTGTGTTTTGCACTCAGACAGTGTAGTGTCAAACCTAGAAGTTTAGTTTGGATCTTTAGTTCAGTGTCTTTACTTCACCAGGTCTCTACTTAAAGTCTCGAATATTTCCTTGAGCTTTCTGAACATATGGAATGTAGCTATAATAACTGCTGTAATGACCTCGTCTGCTAAATCTAACATCTGAGTCAGTTTTGCATCCGTTTCAACTGAATTTTCACTGCCTAATGAGTTGTATTTTCCTGTTTCTTTCTATGCCTGGTAATTTTGATTGGATGCCAGACACTGTGAATTTTACCCTTTTGTAAGCTGTATATTTTTGTATTCCTATAAATATTTTTGAGCTTTGTTTGGGGATACAGTTACTTGGAAACAGTGTGAAACTTTTGGTTCTTGTTTCTAAGATTGTTCAGGGGCACAGAGCAGCATTTATTCCAGGGCTAGCTGTTCTCCACTGAGTAGCCTGCCCAGAGGCCTGTGAATTATGAAGGTTTTCAGTCTGCCTGAAGACAAGGCACTCTTCACAGTGCTGTGACAGCTCTGGGTACTGTTCCCCTTAATCCTTCTGAGTGACTCTTTCCCTGGCCTCTGGTGGTTTCCCCACACCCACACACTGATCAACACTCTGCTGGAAACTACGAGAGACCCTCTGCACATGTCCAAGTTCTCTCTGTTTGCGGCTCTCTGCTCTCTGGTGCTCTTGCCTGCAAACTCTAGTTCCCTTAGTTGCCCTGGACTCTAAGCTCCAGCTCCTTTATGGAGGGAATCTGCCAGGCTCTGCATCCTTACACCTCCCTGAATGCCGTAAGAGCTGCAGAAACCATCAGGCTCATCTTGTTTGATTCTCATCCCGTAAGCATCACTGTACTTTGTTGCCTCATACCCAAAGTTTAGAAAACCAAGGTTTCACAACTATTGCCCAGCTTTTTTTTTTTTGCAGTACATGGGCCTCTCACTGTCGCGGCCTCTCCCATTGCAGAGCACAGGCTCCAGACGCACAGGCTCAGCGGCCATGGCTCACAGGCCCAGTCGCTCCGCGGCATGTGGGATCTTCCCGGACAGGGGCACGAACCCGTGTCCCCTGCATCGGCAGGCGGACTCTCAACCACTGCGCCACCAGGGGAGCCGTCCAGCTTTTTATTAGTTTCGAGTGGGAGGGCTAATCTGATCCCTGTTACTCCATCTCGTGTGTAGGTGGATTGTAGTATAGTCACACACACACATAAGTCATTATAACTGTGATATGCCGTCTGTCTCCCCACTAGAGGGTGAGGGTAAGCTCCTTGAGGGCAGAGATGATGTTTGTTTTGTTATATCCTTGATACACAGTAACCAATCAAACATTTACTGAATAAACACACTCCTTAATCACCTGGAATTTATTTTGGCACACTGTACAATTAAGGACCTCAAATGTTTGTTCTGTTACATACTGTATGACTCCAAGTATTAAGACAGCTTGGACAAGGCAAAACTATATTGCTGGTAAAAAGATCATGGATGCCAGTGGTTCAGGAGGGAGGATGGTTGAATGGGGGAACACAGGGGATTTTCTACGGTGGCAAAACGGTTCTGTGTAATACTGCCATTGTGGATACCTGACAATATGCATTTCTCAAACCCAAAGAACTTTACAGCAAAATGAGTGAACCTCAATGTACACAAATTTAAAAGAAAATAATTCAGGAAGTCAGAAGTTCTCAGGATGGGGCTTCCCTGGTGGCGCAGTAGATAAGAATCTGCCTGCCAATGCAAGGGAACACAGGTTCAAGCCCTGGTCCGGGAAGATGCCACAAGCCGCAGAGCAACTAAGCCTGTGTGCCACAACTACTGAGCCTGAGCTCTGGAGCCTGCAAGCCACAACTACTGAGCCCACGTGCCACAACTACTGAAGCCCGCGCACCTAGAGCCCCTGCTCCGCAACAAGAGAAGCCACCGCAATGAGAAGTCCGCGCACAGCAACGAAGTGTAGTCCCCACTTGCCGCAACTAGAGAAAGCCCACGCACAGCAACGAAGACCCAATGCAGCCAAAAATAAATAAATTAAATAAATAAATAAATAAATAAAAAGATGATCCTGGAGGATCTCGTAGAGTCAGAAAGTAAGGAAGACAAGACAAAAACAAAACCCCACGATGAAGGGGTCTGCCAAAGGGACAATGGCGCTAAATAAAAGAGCTCCCAATGACCAAAGCTGGAACATTTTGAGGGAAAAAAAAAGTCATCCCATTATACTTTATAACTTTTATAAAGTATAAAAGGATATCCCTAAGTCCATACTGATATAAATAAATGACCAAATAAGGAAGTAAAATGGGGAGAAGAGACAAATATCCCCTGCAAACACCAATCTATGCAGACGCTCGGCCCTTACGGACCCTCCTCCCGCGGGTGCCCCAGCCCGGCCCGGCCCAGGGAGCTCCTGGAGGGCCCCCCTCACCCGCCTGTGCACAGCCCACCCCCCCAACCTGAGCAGAGGGCGGCGGTCCACGCTTTACAGAGGGTTCCGTTTGGGCACCAGGTCCTGGGCCGTGCTGCCCAATTCTTCCCAAACATGACTCTCAAGGCGCAAAGCCAGCCCCTCCACCCCAGGGGGTCTCGTGCACCCCCTGGACGCCCCGCTGCCCGGCGCCTCGCAGCCCCTGGCCATCGTCCAGCTGTCTTCCGTCTGCTCCTGTCTGTGCCGCACGGCACGTTCTCTGCAAGCAGCTGTCCTGGGGACTTGCTCTCCCCGCTGTCTGCCGTTGCTCATGGGGCCCTCACGTCTCTCACAGCCCTTGTCCCCCAGCTCCTTTCTCAGCTCTGCCAGTGCCCTCTCCCTGCATCCTGTCCCCCAGAGCCTCCTCCTCCTGTGCATAGCTGAGCTCCACTCCTGCCCCCGGGGCTGCCTTCTCCTCCTTCCAGTGTCTACATGAGGGTCCCACGCTGGCTCCCGATCACTGCTCATCTATAAATGAGGGCAGGGACAGGACTGAGCCGGGGAGCTCCCACAGCTGTGTGGCTCCAGAATGCTCGACTGCCAAGTTTCCTTACAGGTTCTGCTCTGGAAATGAGTTTCTGGTCTTAGGACATTTTTTGGTTGCAAGTGACGGAAACCCAACTCAAACTTAAGACAGAGCAGCTGGCACCCGTGCCCAGTAGGGCTGTCCAGTTTCTAGGAAGCCCCAGGCCGCTCTCCCCTATACTCTCTGCTCAGGCTGGCTCTCTCAAGAGCCATACAGCGACACCCCCAAACACGGCCAGAAGTTTCTTCCCTCTGGCTCTAGCAAGAGTCTCCTGGCTTCTGAGTGAGCACTGGGACCTCAGCCTTGACTGGTGCTGTGCGGGGGCAGGTGGGAAGGCGGCTCCATGGGCATCCGAAGGCCCTCCTGCAAAAGCTCCTTTGGGTGACTGTCTGCCTGCCTGCCAGGGGACTCACTGGGAGGCCTCTTAGCCCCCACAGTACGGGGGACACGGCCCAAGGCACTGCCAGAGGCCGGCATGTCCTCAGGGAGTGCCGTTTCCCCTCTCTTCTTCCCCATCTCACCGCTTAAGAGTCTGGATCTTGTAGAAAATGCGGCTGGAGCACCTGGGCCCTCCTCCTTCGGCTCCTCTCTCACCGGACGCCCACCCACATCCGGTTTACCCCAAGGCCCACCCAAACCACAGACCCCATTCTGCCAAGTAAATGTCGCCAACGGTGCCCCCAGAATCCTCTTTGTTGGGCGAAAACTCAGCCCCGCTCAAGGCTCTGGCTTTCGCTCCTCTTCCCTGTCTGGCCGACACCCTCCTCTGGCTGTGGCTGTTCCTTAGATTCACTGCAGATGAAATCCTGTTCCCTATTTTTCATTCTTTTTGTCCACTTCAGTGAGTTTCAGGGAGGAAAGAAGAACAAACAAGCCTCTACTCAGCCATCATTTCCAGAAGGCCTATGTTCCATTCTCCAGGCTGTTTTTAATACGTTTTCCAAGTTCTGCACAATGAGCCCATCTCAGTTTCATGTGGGCTGGCAGCACAAGGCCCCGCTCTCCCCGCTCAGCCAACAGGCCGGGCTGGCATTTCCGCCTCCACACCTCCCGCTGCAGCTGTTCTCACTGACCTCCACCACCCCCCAAATGCACGGGCCACGCTGTTACGCTGAAAATCGTGGCCCAATCCGTCAGCAAGTCATGGAATCAACCTGTAGGTCAGAACCAGCTTATCAGACCTTTCTGGAAAACGACGTCAGACCGCACCCCACACAGAAAGGACACTGCTATTTGGAGTCAACTGGACGCAACGTAAAGTGAATCTCGGAGGCTGGAGCTGCCCTGCAAGCTCTCGGAAAGCTGCCACTCTGGGGACAGCACGTGGCTTCTGTCCGGCCTCGGGGTTGCATGACAGGCAATCAGGACACACAGACCCCTCTGCTCACCCGCGGTGTGCGTCCCCAAGCCCTCACCTTCTTGGGCTTTCCTCACCAACAAAACCGCACCGGAGCCCCCGCAGGACCGTTTAGAGAGAACAAAATCTCTATCACACGTTCACGAGCCAAGGTCGGGGACACAAGCTGGCCTGTGACAGGAACAGCCCAACACCAGCGAACTGTTCGGGTTCCCCAAACCTTCCAGGCGCACAGCGCCCTGGCGCCCAGAGGAGGACGGCGTGACAGGCCTGTCGTTCTGCACGACGCCAACGCCAGCCCTCCTGTCACCTCCAGCGCCCACGGGGCAGCCAGTCCCGACCCCTCCAGGCTGAGCCCCCAGCCGCCTCGGCCCCAAAAGATGATGCGGGGGCTTTGGCGAGGGGGCGGGGGTGCAGGACAGAGACGGGGCCTCCACGAAGGAGGAGCAGCGGCGCTTCGAGGCAGAGGATGTTTCCTTATTACTCCAACCTCCTTGTGCCTTCTGCTCATTCCCACCCCAGCAGCCAGCCCTCTGCCCCGTGACGCAGCAGCACTCGCTGCAGTGACAGGCCTGCCTCCTTCAAAGGAAAGTCGGCGGAAGCGCGGACGCTTCTCACACTCACTCCAGGGGCCACGTGGCACCGCGCGCAGCCCCGCCCACCCCACCCCGCCCAGGAGAAGACAGAGGGTCCCTGAGGAAAAGGAAACTCCTGAGAACGCTGTGGGACGGCTGAAAGCACAGAGAAGAGCGGCGACAGGCCGTCTGCCCAGGACTCGGGGGTTTCCTAGGGCGCTTCTCACCCGCCCGGCGGGCGAAGGTGGCGCCGGGGCAGGTGGTCAGGCTTCCCGTGGCTCTGAGTGTGGAGACGCGGCCGCCTGGCGTTTCTCTGTGCTGCTCTTCCGCGCAGTGTCGCGCTTCGGGCCTTCCCCACTCACGGATCTGGGCCGCCCTCACCCTGTCCTGGCCGGCTCCCCAAAATGCTCCATGCACACCCCTCACCTGAAGGAGGTCTGCTCCCTTGAAAGTCACCGCAGGAGGGATACCCTCCCCACCAAGGCCCCTCAAAAGCCCCCGGCGCCCCGCGCCCCCGTCGGTGAGCCGGGGGCCGGCTCCGCCCCGGCTGCCCTAGCTCAAGAGGAGAGGAGCCCCTGGACCCGGCACCTGGTCTCCGCAGCCCCGCCTCCTGAAGAGCACCTGGCGCAAGGGGAAGTAAAGACACCGAAAAACTCACAAACAGTTCACTGGGCTGTGACGACGGCTGCCCTTTGCCGGGTGCTGCCGAGCTCTCAGCAGCCGCACCGCCCACCGACCTCACCACGTGGTCGCTCGGCGCCCTTCCCCCGCTGCGCAGGCAGGTCGGCTTGTCCTTGTCACAGACCTGGGCCGGTGCTGAGGCCGGAGCTGCGTAGGGGCAGCTGGACCGGACCGCTGCTCGCTCCTCCCCGCCCCCACTGCAGGAACGCTCCGGTCACCCGTGGGCGAGAAGGTTCTTGATTCCAACTTCCTACGCGAGTTCTGGAACAGAAACGCTCTGTGCCGGCTCCTGATGGGGTCTGCTTGGAGCACGAGCCCCAGGAAGCTGCAACCTGCAGGCCGGGGGCCGAGGGGGACGCTCTGCCCGGTGCCGCCTGCGTGGAGCGGGGTGTGCGCCTCGTGAGCGTGTGAACACGTGTGAGCACGGCGCCCACCGCCCGCCGGAGCGACAGCCTGAGGCCTGATTGGGGCCCGGGACGCCTGCCTCCGTGCTGCACCCAACTCCCCCGGGCCGCTGAGACGGCAAGGGCAGGGAAGGGGCCACGGCAAGGGCAGGACATCCCAAGACCCCTGCAGCCCACAGCCACTGGCGGTACCCTTGGCGGGCAGGGCTGGGCACTGGGACACTGAACGGCACCCTCCACCCACTGGTGTGTCCAGACAGACAGGAGCCGCCTCTAGGAGGCCGCCCAGCCCTGCCCTGCCCACCCCGGCCTGCTGTCCTCCCCACCTCCACGCAAGGTGGTAGGGGCCAGCCAACCTGCACGACCTTGTGGTCCTGCCTGCCATGGCCTGAGTCGCTCCCATAAGCCGACTGCCTCCCTGAGGACCTCCCCGCCCCCAAGGCTGAAAGGCCAGCAGATATTTCTGGAATGCAAAGCTGGCCAATTCCCACCAGCAGACAGACCACGCGGCTGAACACAGCCCAGCAAAGAGGTGGCCCAGCCAGGAGGTGGAGCCCTTCTCAGGCAGCAGCGGAGGAGGGGGCTGCGTCCACAGGGTCAACGGTGAAACCCAGAGATGCTGACCCACAAGGAGTCCCAAGGTCGGCAAGGTCACGTCTCAGAAACAGGAGTAAAATGTGGTTTCCACCACAGAAGCAACAGCAACACCTCCCTCCCACGACCCAGCAAGCAAGGAGGAGGGAGCGGAGCAGTGGGGAGGGTGATGCGTGGTTCCCAGTCATTCTCATAGCTCTCAGGCCCGGGGGGTGGAGGCACTGGGTGACCACAGGCTTTGTCAGGACTCACCCCAAGTGTGCGACAAAATATTAACCAGACACAGAGGAAAGGAAAACAAAGTGGAAACCTTTTATCTACGTGACGGAAAACCATCAGGAAACATGGATCTGGGCCCCTGCACACCTGCAGGTGGTGCCGGCAGTCACAGTAACAGACCCCACGGGTCCCACAGGGCCCTGTGCAGAAGGCCTGGGGCAAGCCCTGCTGTCAGACAGCATCTGAGGGGGCTTCGCCTTCCTGGGGGGGCGGAGGGGGATGTCCCATCCAGTTCCTCGCTGAAGGTTCCAGAAAACCACTGATAAACATGAGGAACGTTTCATCAACTCAGACTGTCAGAGACTCCTTTCTGCCAAGTTCCAGTAGCAGAAGAGACGGTGCCTTCCTGGCAGGGCCAAGCCTGCCAGGCCGCTGGGAGAGCTGGGACCCGTCGTGCAGGGGACACGCCCCCCACCAACACACACACAGGAGGCTTGCCCCAGGACCTACTGGGAGTAAAGACTTCAGAGAACACTGCCATTTCTGCCACAATAATGAAACAGACAGCTTTGACCAACGCTCTTAAGAGAGAACAAACACACTATCATGACAGTTTTAAACTACTGAAAAAAATTTTTAACCCATTGATGAGATAGGAAGAAAGTTCGGAACCTCAGAGGGCAAAAGCTAAGTAAAATCGGCAACAGGGGAAATCAAGGCACCCCTCTGCTGTCTGCATCTGAGGGCCTGGCTGATCTTGAGCATTTGTACTGTTAGAAGAGGCAGGCGAGTGAACAGAAAGCCTTGGATGTGCCCAGGTGTGGACTCTCTCGGAGACACCCCCAAGGCTGAGGCCCCGAAGGCATCAGGTAAATGAGGGCCACTAGGAAACACAGCCCTCCCACCCTGAGGAAGCAGGAGCTGCAGGGGGAGAGGGAGAGGTCAGCCCACACCTGGGATGGAACTAAACAGATGCACAGTGTTCTAAGAGCACTGAATTGTTTGGAGGAGAGTAAAAATATCAATTAATTTAGATTTTGATAAATGAATTCTGTGTGTTAAAATATCCAGGGCAGCCACTATGGAAGCCAAGTGAATGAATTCCAATCTAGTTGAGGAGAGAAAAAGAAATAAAAAAAGATCAACCCAAAAGAAGTTAAGGGCTTCCCTGGTGGCGCAGTATTTAAGAATCCACCTGCCAGTGCAGGGGACATGGGTTCGAGCCCTGGTCTGGGAAGATCCCACATGCCACGGAGCAACTAAGCCCATGCGCCACAACTACTGAGCCTGAGCTCTAGAGCCCGCGAGCCGCAACTACTGAGCCCGCGTGCCACAACTACTGAAGCCCACATGCCTAGAGCCCACGCTCCTCAGCAAGAGAAGCCACCGCAATGAGAAGCCCGCGCACCACAACAAAGAGTAGCCCCCGCTCGCCACAACTAGATAAAGCCCACGTGCAGCAACGAAGACCCAATGCAGCCAAAAAATAAATAAATAAATAATAAAATAAAATAGAAGTTAAGAAAGGAGGAAAAAAGTAATCTGTCCCCAAATAACAGGACAAATAAAGTGTGAAATAAGACCGTAAAAATAAATTCAAATATAATAATTTTCATAAACATAAATGGACCAGCAGTCTAGCTAAGACAAAGACTGTCAGACCAGATTTTTACAGATCCAGATACATTCAAACACAAGGATGTGGAACTGTGAAGGTCAAGAATGGACAAGACACTCTGACCTGAGGGAGAGCTGGTGCGGCTCTGGGGTGTGGGCAGAAGGCACCTCCAGAAGCAGGCCTGACGGGCCGGCCCACCGCACGGTGGGGTGGGGGGCCGCACATCTGTGAGAAGGAAGAGCCAGCACAGCTAACCAGGCTTCATCTCAGGGGACCATCCTTGGAACATCTCTGAAAACTGACCCCACACCAGGGCATGAAAGTCAGAGCTCCCAACAAAGGTCAAAGGCCCAGCTGCTCAGTCACAGCCCTATCCATGGGATACAGCAGTGAGTCAGGGAGTGAGAAGGCCCCGCCCCAGCAGTCATCCGTGGTCACAGCTCGTGGGGAAAAGGAAGATATACGCACCGCTTCCACGGCCAGTGGCCTCGGGGTCACGGCTGAGAAGCGACCTTTTGGGGAGGGACTGGAAAGCTGGCAGGACCATCATGTGCTACGAGCAGGTGAGGCTGCAGCTGCCTGCTGCGGCGGCGTCTCTAAGGAACCTAGAGCCACAGTCACCCCAAGGGCACCGTATGCACCTGCGCACCACCCCACCGCGCTCCGGGGGGCACCTGCACTCCCTGTGCAGCACACATGGGAGAGCAGGTCACGACAGAGACAGCCTTCTGTATGCACAAGGGCAATCACCACACAAGCAACTATGAGGAAGAGGACTGGCTGGGGGCAGGAAGCATGGAACCCACAACTCAGCAGGTGGCCTGAGTGCGACAGGACACTGCCCCGACCGCCTGTGAAAACGCGCTTGCTCCACAAAACTGCCTCAGCTTCAGCATCTAAACTGGCACAGATCTCGCCCTGGCGGCATCATTTACTGAGCACCTACTGTATACAGTAAAACGCTTGGGAAGAGCTGTACAAACACCATCACATTTCCTCTTGCACACCTGGGGACGCGGCAGCTGTGTCCGTCCACACCTTACAGAACAGAAAACAAGGTCCCGTTTCTAAAAGGCCAAAGTCTGAGCTCACGTTCCGAAGCTCCTGCTGGGCCCAGCACGTGCCACAGGAGCCGGCCTGTCCATCTATGCTTCTCTCCCTCCTGTCTGCTAGGAGCCCCATTCCCTGGGGCTCTCCAGGTGTGTTTTTTTTTTTTTAACGTCATTAGATTTTTGTTTTAATATTTATTTATTTATTTGGCTGCGCCAGGTCTTAGTTGTGGCACGTGGGATCTTCGTTGCGGTATGCAGTACATGAACTCTTAGTTGCAGCATGTGGGATCCAGCTCCCTGACCAGGAATCGAACCCAGGCCCCCTGCATTGTGAGCGTGGAGCCTTAGCCACTGGACCACCAGGGAAGTGCCCCTCCAGGTGTTTGAGTGGAGGCCCCGCTTGCACCCCACCCCATGGGATGGGTGCAGGGCAGAAGCAACGTCCCCGAGGATCACAGGAGAAGACACGCCCTGCCTGCTGGAAGCGCCAGCATGGGGCTTGGGGCCTGCAGCTGCTGGGCCACTTTGTCCCCGACAGGGAGAGGCTTCTCAAAAAAAAAAAAAAAAAAAAAAAAGGAGGCAGAAGTAAGTAATAGGAAAAAAGAAAACGACCACCTGGCATCTGGATCCAGCCACCCCTGAAGCAGGTACTTCTCAGTACCTGTCCAAATGAGAGGATATGAATCCCTTGTCCTAAAGCTGGGATGCACTGGTGATCAGAACAGCCCTCCTGGGGCCATTTAGCCCCCCACACCTGCTGATGTTATGAGGCGGCAGGGAAGAGAGGGGGAAGGGGGAGAAGGGGGCCAGGGCACAGTGGAAAGGAGTCTCCAGTCCCACCCCTTCTCCAAGGGCCTTGGTTGCAGCCGGCTGCCCCTCCAGGCCGCGGTACAGAAGGAAAGTAAGGAGGATTCACCAAGTCCTCAGAAAGCTGCGCCCCCAAAAGAGCTGGCACTTCCGGAGCAGCTGGGGGCATGCAGGCTCTCACCCAGCCTGTCACCTCAACGTGGACAGTGTCCAGGGTGGCTCCTTCCTCTGTGGCCATCGTAACGTCCAGAGTGAAGCCACTGCGGGAGGCTCATGAAGGGCTGGGACCGAATGACAGGAAAGCGGCAGCGAACACTCAGAGCGGTTCTCACACCCGGAGGAGACAGCGACGCCCAGAGATGGTCACTCCGCCACCACGAAGGGCCACCAAAGGACAAAACAAGACAACGCAGCATCAGGCACACAGACACCCGAGCGAAAGGAGACCCAGACACAGCCGTAGCAGAAGTACTTAAACCTCTCCCTGGATAACCAACAGAGCAAGCAGAGGACAAAATCGGGCCCCCAGCTGTCCCGAGCGGAGCTGACCTGCAGGTAAGCGCGCTGCCAGCCCTCTCTGGTGTCTGCCTAACCTCAGCCACCAGCCGCTTCCTGACCCCGTCGGCCCTGGGGTTTTAAACAGCGCACATGGGATGGATCATGTGCTCCTCGAGATCTCAACTGTTTCCCTGATCCCCAGAGCTGCCGGTTTACTCTCCTCGGGATTTTTCTTAGAAAACTGGAAGAAGTTTTCTACACGTTCAGAGCAGGGTGTCATCTGCTGTGGCGCCCCGTGCGACGGATTTCCCGCTTCACCGCACACCACACATCGCTCGACAGGTGCACGAGTAGCAACCTGGGTGGCAGCACAGGCCGAGCCAGGGCAGCATGACGGGTGCAAGAGGCAGAGAGACAGAGCGTCAGGGCAGCCGCCACACCAGCAGGCGCTGACTCGGCGCGTCAAGCAGGTGGTCGGCCACACGCACCTGGGTCGGGACGAGGGCCACGTTTTGGATGCAAGCTTAGGAGAAATCAGCACACAACAGGAACTTCACTTTCCTGCCCAGCGTGTTTACGGGCACAGCGAACTAGCGGAGACAACAGAGGTAAGGGCTGGAGGAGGCGAGGAAGCCTGCGTGGAGAGGGTGCTGGCAGCCTGCGGAGACAGGCGGTGGGGGCGGGCTCAGGGGAGCAGGGAGGAGGGACAGCAGGCACAGGTGCGCCAGGTACAGGAAGGCGGGGTGGTAGCATGGGGAGAGGCCAAGAGCTGTCTTGTTCGTTTTTAAGCTGTGAGAACCACCGCAGGAAAGCACCACGACAAAGGTGGGCAGAGGGCGCTGCCGCTGACGTGGGGTCACGGGGCCTCGTTTCAGCTGAAAACCTCCAAAACACTTGTTACTGAGAGGCGTGTGCCAGAGCTGACAGGCTCCTGCTGGCATCACAGAGTCCCGGCCCAGCGTGCGGTGCCCAGGGACAGGCCCGGCCCTGGGAGACCTTCGACACACTCTCCACTGACCTCTCTTCACACCCAGACTCTGGACGTCCTCACACGAGCAGCCTGTCTACTTCAAATGCGAGTCCAGAAAGCAAGAACCGTCTTCTCCAACCGCCCCCCGGAGCCTAGGCGCCTGTCCTCACCGGGCCTGGCCTCTCCAGGCACTCAGCTGCCAGTACACGGAGCTGGGGGAGCCCACAGACGGCACACGTGGAGCGGGGCGTCCTCCAGGGGCGCTGCAGTGGAGCCGATTAATACGGAAAGTGAACAGGACCCTCCAGCCCAGCCGATGAGGGCAAGCCCAGGGTCCTGGCAAACAGAGGCTGCTGGTGGGCACAGGGTGGGCTCGGTGCTCTGCCTCTTCCACCCACAGGCAGCCCCGGGGCACCGCCGCTTTGGGACCGCCTTCCCTTCTGCGAGAGCTTTTTCCTGGCTCCTGTTTCTTCTCTCTTTTTCCTGAAAAAGGGCAGGTGGGAGCTAAGGTTTTGACAATGTGTGCGTCTGAAAACGCCTTTATCCTTCCTGGACAGCTGATGGGCTATCTGGCTGGGTCAGAGTTCATGCGTCAGGTCTGGAGGTACCTCCGAGGTCCCCTGCTCCTGCCGGCCAGCCTGCCCTCAGGCCCTCGCGGGGCCCCTCTGCTCCACACCCCATCCTGTGCTGCTGAGGCTCCTGCACCAGCTGCAGTGGCCTCTACTGGTCTCTCTATTTCCTACTGTTCGTGTCCTTCTGTTCTCCTTTTGCATGACTACGTTCGCTTCACTCACTGCACCTTTCACTCTGCCCTCCCGCCCGCACTCTGCCCCGTCCCCTCCTGCACAGCACTGCCTGCTCCCTGGGAATGTAAGTCCTCTCACCTCAGCGACGTGGATGCTTCTCCACTTCCTTCTGGAAGCTCAGCTCCAAATCTGGGCCTGGCAGGGCTGTACACTGGCCCACTGGACGGGCGCCAGAGTAGGCCTCTCTGGCTGGACTCTCCCCACCAAAAGCTGGTGCAGAGGGAAAGGCCTGGCCGCCAAAGTCCTGGGCAGGTACCTGCATCCTCACTGGTGCCAGAGTCCCCGCTCCCGTGACCTCTGCCTCCTCTCCCAGGAGGAAAGATTTCACACGCCTCCTGGGACAGGGAGGGGCAGTTGTCAACTCCAGGCAGCGAGGGAGAGGATCTAAGTACACAACTACTTCTCAAACAGCCCTGGGAGAACCTCCACGGTGCCCCACGGGCTTTCTCCCCAGTCTGTCCTAAGTGCCACCAGCATTTGGAACGCTCACCTCAAGTCTTAGGATTCTTTTTTTTTTTTTAACCTCCTTTCTCCTCTAATAACCAAAAGCAGGTGTGAAGCGCCTCCCTGCCCATCCTACATTTCCACAGGGCACTCACCCTTCGGGGCTCACACGCACCCCACGGCTCCCAGACCACACCGTGGCTGCCACTTGAGGCCGAACCTCCTCCAGCATCCAGTCCCCATGGACCTTCCCCAGCACCCGCACTGCCCTGTGCGCACCAGCCTCCACGTGTCCCTCTGGGAGATGGATGGGCAGGTGCCGACCAAGTGAAGCCCTACTGCCCAGGGATGGTCGGCAATTTGCACCCACACCCTTTACCATCCAAGCACAGGCTCCAAACTCAAGGAGGGGTGGGAGCCCCCAGGAAGTCTGCCCAGCCTGTGGCACTGGCTTGAGCGCTGCCTCCCCCACGAGTGTCCCAGGGATGCCCAGCTCTGCCCAGCTCCGAGCTCACACCGAATCCTGACCTGCAGCTACCAAGACAACAGCACCACGTGAGCGACCAGAGAGCCCCTGCGAGGCTGTGACCCCACGAGCTCTGCCGGCCCCCCGGCCCGGGGCGAGACTGCCAGGGTCATGCAGACGTGGGACAGGAGGGTTTGGCCAGTTATAAAAGAAGGGTTTATTCTGGATGATGTGACAGCTGCCAGAGTTCAACCGTCAGGAGCATCTGCTAATAGGATGATTCAAAATGTGAAGCATTTAAATTGCACTAGTTGTAAAAGTCATAAGTGCCAACGTGGGCTAGACAGACCTCCTGCAGTCGCCGCCCTTCACCACTGGGACTGAGGCGCCAGCTCCCACTCTGGCCCACACGTAAAGGGCAGCAGTTCCACACTGTGAAGACCAGTCGGGGCCACGTCCAGCACAGGGACCCACAACCCAGATCTTAAGCAGTGTTTCCTCTGCTTGCACGGCTCTGCCCGCAGTCTTCCCAGAATGAGGTTTGGAACTGAGCCTCTCGGGCAGGACGTTGTCATGACACAGCCAGAGCAGGTGAAGGCTCGGGCTCCCGCTCCAGGACCACCCCGCATCAGCACAAATCACGTGGCCAAGCCCCTGTGCTGGGGCAGACGGGGCTCGAGACAGGGGCTGCAACTCCCACGGCAAAAGCCTTGAGGAGAGAGCAAGGGACCAGGCAGCTGGTGGAATCCACACAGAGGCTGCAGGGCCGCGACACATCACCAGGCCCCTCGGCGCCCGCTGACCCAAGTCCTCTGCACCACCGGCCACACGGTTTTCTCTGCCTCAGCGGGCACTACTTCAGGGGCATCACAGGACAGAAGACCTGAGTGGTCAATGCACCTCTGTTTCAAGATGCCCACCTGACACTCTCCATCCAGTGATGGAAGGGCATTCAGCAGGCAGAGCTCAGGCTGAGGAAACCAGAAACTAAATCTACAAAAAGGTTAAAGAAACCTACGTGGAGGCCAGGACCCAAGGGGCCAAGGCCCCGGCTGACCCTGGGGGAAGGGAGCCTACGCCGGGGACCTGGGGGGCGGGGGGCAGGTGCGGAGACTGGGCATCTGGCTGAGGCGGCGGGCGGGCAGGCAGCGAGGGGCAGCATGGCCGGCAGCACCCTAGGGGTCCATCTGGGCCGGACCCACAGTGTCGCTGGGACTTCTGCAACAAGGCGTTAACTTTAAACATCCGTGACCAGTGGATTCATGAAAGCAGACGACAAGACCAAAGAAGTGGAATCCACAGAAAGGGCTCACGTGTAAAACACAGAAACCGAAACTGAGAGCTCCACCGTTGGGTTCATGGACAGATGGACACTGCAGACGCAGCTCGGGGAGCTGGAAAAAGAGCCTAGATGGTCCAACCGCAACTAGAGAGGAAAAGGGTGGAAAAACCGAAGAGACAGACACACGGAAACCGTGAGAAGGGGTGCCACGCGTGTTCCCGTGGCCAGAGTGGACAAGTGGGCAGAAGCAATATGCGAAAAGATGTCGGCCGAGAACGTCCCCAAACTGACCAAAGACATCAAGCGACCAACTCAAGGAGTGCTGCGGGCACCTGAGTCTTGATCGCATCAAGACGGCGCTGCTCCGCCCACTGCCATTTCCCTAGCTGAGCTTTCCAGTCTCCTATTTCTAAGGTGGCCGGTTATCCTAGGAAGATGCCAAGTACTGCAGCCTCTCCCAGAACCCACCCTCCCCATCGCCACCTGCCCAGCCCACTGGCACCGTCCCACCCTGCTCCTGTCTCACGTGGTACCCACAGCAGCGCCCTGGGTCCCTCTCTCCCACCTCGCCTAACACCTGGTTCCTCACCCAAAATATAAAGTTACTTTTCTGTCCCCATTACTACCACACCAACCCCAAACCTCCCAAACACCAGCAAATTTGAGTGAAGAATCAGCAGTAGTACCGGGAAAGGGGTGGGAACACGTAAAGGAAACAGGGGTGAAACTGGCGAGCAGGTCACCCGGGCGGCTCGAGCTGCTCCCGCCTCTGGGGTAAGGGAAGAGCACAGGAGGCAACTGGTCCTGGCCCCTAGCGCTCCTAACGTCGCCTGCAACGCAGGTGCCGCAATGCTGATGCCCGAAGGCTCCTGAACGGCTGGGGCGGCAACCGCATCGGAGAACGGTGGAAACACGCAGGCGCTCAGCCTCGCCCCGCTCCCGGCAAGAGGAACACGCTCAGAGGCACACTCCATCGCTGGGCGCTGCCGTGGCCAGGGGCCGCCCTTCACCGCACACAGTAAAGAGCATCTTGGTCGTTTCCAGGACGGCAGGGCAGGGCGCGTCCGTGGGCGGAGCACCACACTGGAGGTCACCTTCCATCAGATTCTGAACTTACTGCTTCCCAGACCTCTAGACTCCAGAACTGCTACTGAGAAGCGCAAAGTCATTCGGACGCTCAATTCTCTGTCTCTTTCTCTCTGAAGGCCTTGCGAGGCTTCCATGTGTCCAGAGAGCTGCAGAGCGTCGAGCCCCTTGGACAGGGTTCCCAGACGTCAGTGCTCTTCTCTGCTCTCCCACCCCAAACCTGGGTTCTGCTGCATCTAGCACCCCTGATGTTGCTGTGTAGTCTCTCTCTGAACCCTACAAAATATAATTATTTCATGCAAATATGTTCACCATTTGTTAACCATTCCATTTTGCAACGCATGCTTTCCCTGATGATTCTTTGCTTCTCTGAAAACAGCATTCCACCCTGCTCCAGGAGGCTACCCTGCAGGAGGCCAGTGTCTCCGGCCGCTCCCACTGTCCTCCTGGCGCCGGGAGCGCTGAGGAGCGGCAAGCAGGACCCGTTAGCACCCTGGAAGAGCTCTTACTTCTGGTTGCTTTAAACGTTGTCTTGGTCTTTGGTGTTTTGGAGCGTTGCTGTGACGTTTCTCAACATGGACGTTATTTATCCTGTTTGAAATAAACGATCTTTCCATCATCACATCTGTCATTAGTTCCAGCCAACAGCTCTTCCAACACTGTCTCTTCTCCATTCTAAGTTGGCTTTTGGGGCTGGCATCAAATGTATCTGAAACTCTTGCATTCTGTCCTCCACCCCTCAATCACCTTCTCCACCATACTTTCCATTCCATTAACTCTTTGTTGTTCTTATTAAAATCCTTTCACCTCGTTCACAAAGCCTCTCTTCAACTGCTTATAATTGAATATTTAGCCTGTTGGTTACTTTTTAAGTTTCAGCTGTCATTTGTTTCTGGAGATTCCCTTTGGTCTCTCTCAAATCTTCCTGACCCTTCCTGTTAGCCTCTTGTTTTCTGCTCTTCATTGTGGTTCTCTCTTTGACTTCCTTAAGGTCCCTGGTGCCTCTAAATTTTGAGCCTTTTGATGATTCTGTGGTGCAAACAGGATTAGTTCTCAGCTCTCCTCACTGCCAGCACAGAACCTGCCGTTCTCAGATGTGCTAAGTCAGTTATGACGTATCCATCTGCCTCCCAGCTTCCAAAACTTTATTGCTATCATCTCCCTCTCACTTTACTCAGCCTTGTGAGTTTGACTTTTTTAAACATCACTTTCCTGTTCATTTAGCAGAATGGGAGAGAGTTTGGGAGAGAGTGAAGCTGTATACATGTGTTCAATCTGCCATCCTTACCTGAAAACCAGGAAGCTTTCCTTAAAAAATTATCTTCAGCATGAAAAATGGGAGTTGGAGTCCAGACATTTTTAAAATTAATTTAAATTTCATTTTCACCATACAAATTATTTCAAAATAGAGAAGAAATAACTTCTTAACCTCATCATCTATTAACATTAACCCACATTACAAATACAGGCACATTTGTATTTCCCCATGGAAATCATCCTGGTTAAAATTTTTTGGTAGAATATCTTTTGGTTTTTGATAGTTTAAGAGTTCATAGACTATATCTATAATACATATATATGTATAACTGACTCATTTGGCTGTACAGCCGAAATTTACACACTGTAAATCAACTATACTTCAATAAAACATTTTTTTAAGTTCATAAATCATATAATTATTCTAATATGTATTTCAGTTTTGGTTATTAAAGGGGTAAAATTTGTATTTATGTCAAAAAACTAACTCAACAATTTCCTCAAAACAACATGCAGGGAAAAAACCTCAGGTTGGATTTGAAATTCACTTGGGAGAAGCATGCTGCGTGCACCTCTGAAAATATACACATTGATACTATGTATAAAATAGATAACTAATGAGAACTTACTGTATAGCACAGGGAAGTCTACTCAATACTCTGTGGTGACCTAAATGAGAAAGAAATCAAAAAAAAAAAAGGGGCTACATGTATATGTATAGCTGATTCACCTTGCTGTTCAACAGAAACTAACACAACTTTGTAAAGCAAGTATACTCCAACAAAAATTAAAAAAAAAAAAAAAAAGCGTCACCAGGGCACCTGCTGCTGAGTCGCCGGGACGCGCAGAGGCTCTAGGCGTTACCACAGGAAAAGCAACAGCAGATAATTTGTATCACTTGTCTGGAAAACAAGGAAACCCTTTTTTACATTCTAACATGATAGCCTATTTCTTATATGAAGGTCCTTTACCAGGGTTTCAAAGATGTTTTAGGAAACTGATTGATACTTAATGAGTTAATAAATTTTCCCATTTAACATGATGAAAAATAGACTCTATTTTCAAGTAGAATGTCTGATTTTTCAGGATGGGTTACCAATGTTGAGTGAGAAATATGTGAACACTTCCTCTTTATAGAATATATTACAAGTGTTATTTAGAAAATACTGAAAATTGTTTCTGCTGCAAGGCACATCAAAGGCTCTATGCCCTGTTAGAGGCTCCCTGATGCCAAGGATTTGCTAAACTCAGACAAGTCCAAACAAGCTGCGGCCGGCCTGTTTTTTCGCCTGTGATCAGCTCAGTTCCACACAAAGGGTGAATGCGGGAAGGCAGTTTTCATGGCACACGTACAAAGCGACACTTCAAGACAGATGCAGCAACAACAACAAATGCTGAAGTACTGCAGGAAAAAACCAATGTTTTCCTGACAAATACCTGTTGGGGCAGATAAATATCCCACAAAATAGTATTAAAAATTTGGGCTTCCTTGGGAGCGCAGTGGTTGAAAGTCCGCCTGCTGATGCAGGGGACACGGGTTCATGCCCAGGTCCGGGAAGATCCCACATGCCACGGAGCGGCTGGGCCCGTGAGCCATGGCCGCTGAGCCTGCGTGTCCGAAGCCTGTGCTCCGCAATGGGAGAGGCCGCAACAGTGAGAGGCCCCCATACCGCGCAAAAAAAAAAAGTATTAAAAACTTAGCTAAACTTTCTGGGACTTCCTGGTGGCGCGGTAGATAAGAATCCGCCTGCCAATGCAGGGGACACAGGTTCCAGCCCTGGTCCAGGAGGATCCCACATGCCGCGGAGCAACTAAGCCTGTTCGCCACAACTACTGAGCCTGCGCTCTAGAGCCCGCGAGCCACAACTACTGAGCCCACGTGCCACAACTACTGAAGCCCACATGCCTAGAGCCCATGCTCTGCAACAAGAGAAGCCACTGCAATGAGAAGCCCTCACACTGCAGCAAAGACTAGCCCCCACTCGCTGCAACTAGAGAAAGCCCGCACGCAACAACGAAGACCCAACACAGCCAAAAATAAATAAATAAATTTATTAAAAAATAATAATAAAGGATATATGTAGATGTATAACTGAATCACTTAGCTGTACACCTGAAACTAACACAGCGTTGTAAATCAACTATAATATAAAATAAAAAATTAGGGCTTCCCTGGTGACGCAGTGGTTGAGAGTCCACCTGCCGATGCAGGGGACACGGGTTTGTGCCCCAGTCCGGGAGGATCCCACATGCCACAGAGCGGCTGGGCCCGTGGGTCATGGCCGCTGGGCCTGCACGTCCGGAGCCTGTGCTCCGCAACAGGAGGGGCCGCGGCGGTGAGAGGCCCGCGTACCGCAAAAAAAAAAAAGAAAAAAAATCCTGCCAAACCAACAGAGAAGGCTCCAGCCCTGAGCAACACCATCCTGGGCCCCAGTGGCCTCAGGCAGGAAGGCCCACACTGTCCCTTGGCGGCCGGCCGCTGGGCTTTCTGCACATCCCTGCAAATGAGGGTCTCCGGGACCCACAGTTTACCCCCTCCCAGGTTTTGGGAACCAGAGGCTACTTCTTGGGCTTCTCAGAGTCAGAAGAAGTAGGAATCCTCATAGTATGGCTGAATTCTGAATACAAAATAAAAGGCCAACACCACCAAAATTAAATAGAAAAACAGTATCTAGAGTCCAGAAGCTGCCACGACAAGTGCAATCGGATGCACAAACAACCTGAAGTCTGTCGGCTGGGAAATCTGTATTGTACATGCTTCACACAATCCCAACGGCTAGGAAGCACATGCTGGCCACCAGAGAAGTCCCAGGAAGCAGCTGAAGGGACTGTAACAGAACCACCAGCAGTGTCTCAGGATGACATTCCTGTGCAGCTCCACACAGGAAGGAAGCACCCACATCTCTGGTTCGTGCTGGGCCTCCAGGAAATCTAGGAAGGACCGAGAGAAGCAGCAGGACAGACAGAGGAGTGCAGCGAAGGAGGAAAATAGGCTCGAGTAGTGGGGGCCAGACGAGGGGCTCCCAGGCCTGAGCCCAGCACCCTGGGGCCACGCATGGTTCTGTTCACAATGCAGCCGGCTACACTCGGGTCAACCAGTCTGCAAGAGGACAGAAAACGTGCTCTGCTGACTTGGCCTCTTGGTGTTGAAATTACTTTTTTAGAACCCTATACACGTATAACACTCAGTAATTTACACAGTCCTCTGAAATTCAGCCACACTTCAGCCTCACAACACACCCTGAGAATACATGGGACAGATACAATCTAATCCGCAGATATGAGCCGAGGCTCGGCTGTTGAGCGATTTGATCGATTTACCTGTGATGGACCACACTCCTCGGGGACTGAGTCAAGGCTGAACTCAAGTCTTCCGCAGTGGGAACAGTGCTGTGTCCACTATACCCAGTATCTCAAAGGCCGATCTGGGCGTCACCGTGCTGCCCACTGGACTTCTCACCACAAGCCCAGGACAGAGTCAACTCTAAGGCCTTGGGCCCCCCCTTGGAACGCTCCCTCCTTAAAAATCCTAATCACTCTTATTTTTAACAGCTTTATTGAGATGTAATTCACATACCATACAATTCACCCATTTAAAGCATACAATTTTAGAATATTTCAGTATATTCACAGATAGGCACAGCCTTCACCACGGTCAATTTTAGAATATTTTCATTACCCAAAAAGAAACCCCATACGCCTTAGCTGTCATTTCCCAGCCCCTGGCAACCACTAATCTACTTTCTGTCTCTATGGATTTGCCTGTTTGGGGCATTTCATATCAATGGAACCGTACAAAGCCAGACCTTTGTGTCTGGCTTCTTTCACTCAGCACAATGTTCCAAGATTCATCCACATTGTAGCATGAATCAGTACTTCCTTTCTTTTAATTCCCAAATAATATTCCACTGTATGGACAGAACACACTTTGTTTGTCCGTTCATCTGTTGATGGACATTTTGGTTGTTTCCCCTTTTTGGCTATTATGAATGATGCTACTGTGAACTTCTGTGTACAAGTTTTTGTGTGGATATGTTTTCCTAGTCACTCCTACCTATAAAAACACATGAAAGGTGAGCCAATTTCCAACTGAGAAACTCACCTAATCTGACCATCCTATATTATTTAAAATACAGACAGATAACTGGGAGAAATAAATGACCACAGAAAGTACAGTTAAAGACATTAAGAAACAAAAGCAAAACCTGATCTAACAGAATCAACAGTGATTAAACAAAGAGATGTCACTTCTAGGGATGGACCCCACAGGCACACGTGCACATGTCCACAATGCTGTGCCTGCAGCCTGATTTTAACTGCACAAAATATGATGTTCACCAGCAGGGGCTGGTTAGATAAATTATAGCACCTCCACACAGCCAGACACGATGCAGTCATGAAAAAGAATGAACTGGAAAATGTACTGATATGGAGTGACTTCCCAAACCCAAACACATTTAGTTAAAAAGGCGAGGTTACGAAAAATTTTTTAAAGAAAAGAGCGGGAAAAAAAGAAGACACATACATGTTTGCGTGCATAGTTACAACAAAGTATCTCTAGAAGGAGATGGAGTGGGTGCCTCCAGGGGACCAGGCTTCTGGGGGCAGAGAAGGGATGGAGGCAACAGACAGCTACACTGTGCACCCTCTGTGCCTTCAAACCCTGAAGATGTTACGTAGCACAAAATTTTTTAACCTTTTAAGGAGCAAAAATGAAAAGAATCTATGAGAATTAAAACATTTACACTTAGGAAAGCAAGAGATGAGAGGCCTCAGGTAGCTGGAAGCAGCCGCTGCTGTGTCAACCTGGGAAGCACAACGGTGACTCCCACCCAAAGGCGTCCATCCCTGCTGGTGTTAAGACACAAAGGAAATGCTACACGAGGCACTGAGTCCGCTGCCCTCAAGGACTCCCTGTGCAGAGGGGGACAACTGGAGGCTGTGCAGAGCGTGCCTGGCATGGGGACAGATCAGGCCCCAGGCAGGCCCCAGTGAGGGCCTAAGGAGCCACCCGAGCCCTGCTCGTGTGAGGGGAAGAGAGAATGCGGAGCAGGGCTGGGCCTGGCGGTGCTCAGCCAGAGCCGCCGGAGCGCTGGGTGCGAGTCGGGGCACGCTGGGCCACGGACAGCAGTCCAGGGGGCACGGCGAGCCGGGGAGGAGGGCAGAGCAGCAGCACGACTGGCACACATGCCCGGGGCCTGCTCCTCAGCTGCGGAGCATCCTGGGTGGCACGGGATGGCCTCCACACGTTCGCTGCCGCTGCACCTGCTCCCAGTTGGGACGACCGCAAATGTCTCCAGATGAACCACCGCTGGATGAGAACACTGACCTGCACACATGCCCTGAGCAGCTGCGTGGAAGATAGAGGTGAGGGGGTCCAGCCAGGAGGCACCGCCACAGTGCGGACGAGACAGGCACAGGCCCCGCCTGGCAGCTGGCCCTGCTGCCAGAGGAAGGGGGATTCATTAACTACGTGGAAGGTACGACGAGCAAGGCAGGGAGCAGCAGCATGCGGGGGAAGAACCTAGCACATGATGGGCCCAGAGCACCAGGCGGCCAAGGCTGGAAGTGAAGCAGGAGGCAAGGCCTGAGACGCCTGCAGGGCTTCCACGCAGGCGGCTAAGGGAAGAAGTGCGGCTGGCACTTGTCTGCTCCCTTGGGGTGGTCCTAGCATTGGCTCCGGTTATTTGGCCACCCTCCCTGTAAGAGGGCTGTCCATCCTACAGCCTGCCCCTGGCCGTGGGACGTATCTCCTCCCCCGGGGCTGGGCCAGGGGACCTGCTTTGGCCACGGAACTTGAGTCTCCAGTTCTAAGCTGAAGCTCAAAGAGAGGCTGAGTCTCTGCCACTCTCTTGCCGTAAGAATAGCGTGTCCCAAACAAGGGCACGTCCCCGATCCAGCAATGAAGACTCTCAGAAAAGAGCCTCAAGCAAATGAAATGTGAGCTAGAAATAAACCTCTGACTTGTTACTGCAGTCTTTCTAGAGAAAGCTGCCCAATAAACTCCCTGATTTCTTCCTTCCCCAACCCATCCTACGCATCACGGCCAGGTACACATTCCTAGCCCATTTTATCAGGACTTCCCCTACTCACAGACCTGAAGTGGCTCCCCATAGCCAGAGAACTGAAATCTAAAGTCCTTCACCTAAGTTCAAAGATCTTCACGTTATAACCCTTATTTCCTCTTATTCCTTATACAAACTTCTAACCCCACAAACCACACATGAGCCACCTTCTTACCTTTACTCCCAAGACCTGAAACCCTTTCTGTCTGTAGTGCTGCAGTGTCCTCCATCCTTCCCCCACTCACCTCCTGCTGAGGTTCAGCTCAAAGACCACCTCTTCCTTGAAGCCCCCCCCCCCCGCAGTCCTTCTCCTTCTGAACTTCTAGAGCAAACTTTTTCTGAAAATGGGCCAGACAGGAAACAGTTTAGGTGTTGTGGGCCATGAAGTCTCTGTTGCAACTAGTCAAGTCTGCCAAAAAAGCCACAGATGAGGGCTTCCCTGGTGGCGCAGTGGTTGAGAGTCCGCCTGCCGATGCAGGGGACATGGGTTCGTGCCCCGATCCGGGAGGATCCCACATGCCGCGGAGCGGCTGGGCCCGTGAGCCATGGCCGACGAGCCTGCGCGTCCGGAGCCTGTGCTCCGCAACGGGAGAGGCCACAGCAGTGAGAGGCCCACGTAAAGCCACAGATGATACAAAAATAAACCAGGGTGGCTGTGTTGCAATAAAACTTTATTTACAAAGACAGGCCAAGGGGCTGTCAGTGGCTGTAGCTTACAGACCCTCGTCTGGCGCAGTGTTTGGAAGGCTGAGGCGTGAGCACAGCAGAAGCAGGAGTGAGCTAAGGCTGCAGGCCCAAGGGAGGAGGCTCTTCTCAGCAGGGTGAAACAGTGTGGCTGCAGGACAGCAGTCAAGGTCAGAAACAACCGCGGGGAGCAGGCCAGAGCTGCCCGGTGACATCAAGGGCGAGTCCCAGAGGCCGATGGGAGGCACGGTGAGGCAGGCATAGGAGGGAGCAGAGACAGCCCACAGCTGAGGGTGCAGACTTTACCAGGGGAGCAAGAAGGATAAGAGGAGAAGAGACCTCCAGGCAGGGCAGCCCAGTCCAGCTCTGCCAGGTGTCGCCAGGCCCAGAGCTGCGACACCCAGGCTGAGCTCCTGAGACAGGACACCCACAGGGCCAACTTTGAGTGGGAGCGTGTAAGACCCTCAACAAATGGCCACATGGGTCAGTGAACAGGCACAGCAAAGCTATCTTGCTAGTAAAACTAGATATTTCACTATGAGAATGTTCTCATAGTGAAACATTTTTTTAATTTTTTCATCTTTACATGGACATTTTTCTTCAAAAGCAACAAAGAACCAGGTGGAGGCTTAACAAGACACTGAATTCACTGTTATTACATTGTTCAAGGACAGCCCACACCAGCACACATGCAGGAAAGAAGGCGGGGATGGACGTTTTTAAATCTATCTTTAGATATTTTAAAATTTGCTCACAGAAGCTATTTCGTTACCATTCACTCTGAACATCAAATGTGCTCAACCTTAGACTCCACAAATGCCCAAAGACTCTCCTTAAAGTGTGTGTGGGGGGTCCCTCCTAGTCTTAGTGTCACACAGATAAAGGGGATGAGATGAAGTGATCTAGGGTAAGCCTAAGATACTCTTCCTAGACCTGAGAAAGAGAACCATCTCCCTGGGAAACACGACGAATTTTTCCACTTTGTTCTGAAGCAAGTTAAGTTATTCCTTCCAACAGCTTAGCAAGACACAATGTTACAGCACTGATAATGCCAAGTCCTCATTTTCTGGTGCTTATGCCCTCACTGTCACTTAGTTTGTTAATAAAGTATCTTTTCCGTTACAAGGATAACACTGTGAAGTATAACAACAAGGATTCCCTGGTGGCACAGTGGTTAAGAATCTGCCTGCCAATGTAGGGGACACAGGTTTGAGCCCTGGTCCGGGAAGATCCCACATGCCGCGGAGCAACTGAACCCGTGTGCCACAACTACTCTGCCTGCGTTCTAGAGCCCGCGAGCCACAACTACTGAGCCCACGTGCCACAACTACTGAGCCTGTGCACCTAGAGCCCGTGCTCCGCAACAAGACAAGCCACCACAATGCAACGAAGAGTAGACCCCGCTCTTAGCAACCAGAGAAAGCCCACGTGCGGCAACAAGGACACAACGCAGCCAAAATTAATTAATTAATTAAATTAAAAAGAAAAAAGTATAACAACAATGGCTTTGATAGTTTAATTCAACTAGAGAATTACCCAAGAACTGCTCGACATCTCATTTCTGTCAACAACAATCCTATCTACCTCCCAGGACAATAAGTACTGCAGGATTCTAGACTGGTTCATTAGAAGCTTTCTTCTTCTAAAAAGATTTTTAAAAACAGTTCTATATGATAATTTATCTAAGTACATGAGATTTGTTCCTCGTTTACCTTTATAAAGACTTGTTTCTCCAAATATGACCCCAGCTTGCACAAGAAAAGAGAGCCACAGACCTCAAGTTAGTGTTAAACTAAGACGAAACAGCCGACCCAGTGAGTGCACCCTGGAAACCAGATCTTGGCAGCGATAACAACTCCTGACTTTTCTCAACACTGACAACAAGGCACAATGAATTCACCGAGTCCCCACAACCACCCAGGGAGCCCAATATTATTGGTGCTCCCATTTTTACACATGAGGAACCAAAGGCAGAGTACAAAGCCAGTAAACAGAAGAGTCATGACTCAAAGGCAAGCAGTCTGGCTCCAGAAGCCGCCCTCTTCTCCCCCCTGTTCTCCAGCCTCTCCAGACAGCTGACTAGACAAAGTGCAGGCAGAGAGACCCAGGGCCCTGCTCATTCCCAAGCCAGCGCGCGGGGCACACAGTCCGCGCCAAGCTGCTTTATGGAATGAGTCTCCTTGCTTCACATTCACCCCTATCAAATCTCCTTCCCCTCCCCCAACGAGGAGAAACACACCTTGCTCACTGTGAAAGGGGAGCCGCTGACCGGGAACCACCTGCTGTTTACAGAGGCACCCAGGATGTACAGGGTGCAATTCCCCTCGCTGGCTTCAAAGACAAACCTCCTATTGTCTGCACCAGGGGAGGAACAAGAAGCCTTGCAACTGTAGGTTTCTGTAAAGGTCACAGGAGGTTTGGTTAAACCCTAGGACAACGAAGCGGGTGAGGGACGCCGCATTTTTGCTGCTGAAGGCTGCGCAGCGCCCACAGCAGCTGCTGGTGGGAGCAGCATGTAACACACCCACAGCTGCGGCGGCCTCCCCGCCAGCTGCACGTTTTAAAATAAAAGACGTCCTGACCCCCAAGATGCACACAGCCTGCCTCTATCTCGGCCCTCGCGCGGAACACTGCCTCCACCCACACCAATCCCGCAACCAGGGAGCCACCGAGGGAATTCCAGCTCCGGGAGGGCGACCGGGAGGGAAGGCGGGGACGCCCCAGCCCGCCTCCCTGCAGAGGCCAGATCGGCGGGGCCGGAGGCCACGGCCCGCACCCGGACACGCGCGTCCCGACTCCCCGGCCCCGCACCTCCCCGACTGCGCACCCGAACCGCGCCGACACCACGCGCTCAGGCCCGGCACTCCACTCACGCCCACCCTAGGCCGGGCACGCTCACACCCCAGGGCCGGCACACTCACCGACCCGCACCCCGGGCCGGGCACACTCTCACCCACCTTCACCCCTAGGCCTGACCCCACACCCACCTCACACCCTGGCCCCGCGAGGCCTGGGCCCCTCGCGCCCCTGCGCCGCCCCCCCCAGCCGGACCTCTACACACAGAACCCGCCCCTCCCCGGCCCGGTCGCGGCACCGCCCGCCCCCTCAGTCGCCAAGGACCCGTATCCTCGCGGGCCGGGCCGGGGACCTCCGCGAGACCGGGCGGGGGCCACAGCGCCGGCCTCTCCGCCATCTTCCCGGCCCGCGCCGCCCACCGTCCGCGCTCTCACCCGCAGGCTGCGCGCGGGCCGCGCGGCCACAGCCCCTCATCCCGGCTCGCACGCCGCGCGTGAGCTGCTCGCGGCTCTCCCGCGCCGCCGCCGCCCGCTCGGTGCGCGCCCTCCGCCGCCGCCGCTGCCGCCGCCGCCGGCCCAATGCGCCGCGACCGCGCGTCCTCCCGTCACCAGCGCAACCCCCCGCCTCCGGCCCCGCCCCCGCCCGCACGGCCCCCGCCGCCAGGGGACGCCGCCGCGAGCCCCATGCACATGCGCCGGCGCGCGGCACGCCGGGAGCAGGAGTCCCGCCGGGGGCGTGCGCTGCATGCCGGGAGTCGGGAGCGTAGTCGCGCTGGCTCCGCCCACAGCGCGTGTGTTGGGTACTCGCGCTGTCCGGGCGAGTCCGGGGATGCTTCGGGCGAAGAGGGGCACCCCCGGCCCGGGTCACCCGGGGCCCGGGGTGCGACGGGCGGAGAGGGGCGGCTGCTGGCCAGGTGATGCCGAAGCGCTCCTTCCAGCCCCGCGGTCCGCACCACGGCTGATGATGCCTGTCAGATCGCTCCTGAGATTCTTCCGAGCCCCTTCGGTGCGGTGCAGTTGACATTTCCTACGTGTCGGTGTGGATTTGGTGTAATTTTACCTACTCAAACCATGTTGCACTTCCTGGAAAAGATTTCACTTTTCCTCGATTCTGGAAAGTTATCAGCCACTGTCTCTTAAAATATTGGCTCTCCTCCATTCTTATAGGTTCTCCCTATGTATCTGTCAAGCTAAACTGGACGGCCTGTGTCCTCCGTGTCTCTACGATTTTCTCTCTTTTTGCTCTGTCATCTTAACTCTTGGTAATTGCTCAGTTAAGCTTTACTGTTGTTCTATTTAGCGTTTTCTAATCTGCGTTTAGCCTGCTCTTCAGGCTTTTAAAAATTATTATTACCTATACAGTATTCATTTCCAGAAGTTGTAGTATTTGACATGCATGTCGATATAAATGGAAGCTAACCAGCCTGAAACTCCCACAACAAAACAGAGAAGCCCACACCACTCCGTGGCCACAGCCCGGATCCCATTCGCACAAGGAACTGCAAAGGGCTGAAAGCTCAAGCTCAGAAGCCCTCAGTTGAGTTCCACTTCCGGCCTGCAGCTCACTCCCTCAGTGCGCCGCTGCTGCAGTGCTTTGCCTCCCGGCTCTGATCGGGACTCTGTCACCACTCTTTGACTTCCCTTTTGGCCCATCCTCACACTGCACTCGCATACACAGGAAAAATGGTCTCTGCTCTCCCTTCTCTAGCTCCCTCTCCGTTGTGCACACTTGAGAAAGCCCAGTCTGGAGGAACCCCACCATTCTCCATCATGAATGCTGCAGAAACATCACAGACCTGTGCTGGCTGGCTTCGCTTTAAACTTAGAAGGAGCACTTCACACTCCTTGGCAATCTTGTGATTTTTCTCCAGAGGGTAAGTCTCCCATTCCCCAAAGTGAGCATAGGAATTTCTTAGGCCTCTCTAGTTCAGCCTCCCAGATGAGAACAAAACTTCTTATCACCAAACCCAAAGGCCTGCCCATATCTATCCCTGCCCTTCACCTTCCCTCCTGAAAATGGGCAGGCAGTTTCCCTGCTCCTATACAAGGCAGGCCCTCCTCTGATGAACTGGGACCCACTGCCTCTTGCATTCTCAAAGATTTTGTTTATCTGTCTCCTCTCCTGCATCATCTGTTTGTCTCTCTCTGTTTTATTATTTGCATGAGCATACAAAGCCACTGATATTTCTCGTTATAAAAACAAAATGCCTCCTTTAACTCCACTTATCCCTCCCAGGTCCTTGGGTCCCCTGGTGGCCATGCTTCACAAAAGACTTACCTGAACCTCACCATAATATTGTTTTTGTTTGTTGGTTTTATTTTGTCTTTTATTGAAGTATAGTTAATTTACAACGTTGTTAGTTTCAATTGTATAGCAAAGTGATTCAGTTATACATATTTTTTTCAGATTCTTTTCCAATATCACAAGATATTGAGTATAGTTCCTTGTGCTACACAGTAGGTCCTTGTGGTTTACCTATTTTATTTATAGTAGTGTGTATCTGTTAATCCCACACTACTAATTTGGGATGAATGGATAAAAATGTGGTACATATATACAATGGAGTATTATTCAGCTATAAAAAAGAATGAAGTGATGCCATTTGCAGCAACATGGATGGACCCAGAGATTATCATACTAAGTGAAGTAAGTCAGACAGAGAAAGACAAATATCATATGATATCACTTATTTGTGCAATCTAAAAAAATGATACAGGGAATTCCCTGGCCGTCCAGTGGTTAGAACCTGGCGATTTCACTGCTGTGTCCCGGGTTCAATCCCTGGTTGGTGAACTTAGCCACAAGCCATGTGGCATGGCCAATAAATAAATATGTTTTTAAAGATACAAATGAACTTATTCACAAAACAGAAACAGACTCACAGACATAGAAAACAATCTTATGGTTACCAAAGGGGAAGGTGAGGAGGGCTACATTAGTAGTCTGGGATAAATTAACTACATTAGTAGTTTGGGATAAATTTATAAATAAATAATAAATTATTGAAAACATAGATGTGGAATTCGTACATAAAAATTGTTAACTGAATGCCAACATACAAAAACACAGAATGCTTAAGAATATACAAGAATGTAAGGATAGGGACTTCCCTGGTGGTGCAGTGGTTAAGAATCTGCCTGCCAATTGCAGGGGACATGGGTTTGAGCCCTGGTCCGGGAAGATCCCACATGCCGCGGAGCAACTAAGCCCGTGTGCCACAACTACTGAGCCCATGAGCTACAACTACCAAAGCCTGTGTGCCTAGAGCCGGTGCTCCGCAACAAGAGAAGCCACCGCAATGAGAAGCCCACACACCGCAACGAAGAGTAGCCCCTGCCCGCCACAACTAGAGAAAGCCCGTGGGCAGCAACGAAGACCCAACACAGCCAAAAATAAATAAATAAATAATTTTTAAAAAGAATGTAAGGATAACATCAGAAAAATCTATCCGTGTAATTTAGCATATCATCAGACTAAGGATAAAATCACCTCCTCTCAATTGTTGATAAAAGTCAGCATCTCTTTATGATCAAAAAATTTTTAACTGAGACTACAAAGGAAACTTGATTAACCTGATAAAGGCTATATACCAAAATCCCACACAAATTATTTTCAACAGAGAATCTTTGGATACAAACCCTTTAAGGTCAGGAGCAAGAAAGGATGCCTTTCTTGGTGGGTGTTGGTGGGTGGAGGCGGGTGTACTCAGCCGATTCAACAATAAAAGAAAAAAAGGAGCCTAAGGATTAGAAGAGAATAACCTGAAGTCTCAAAAATTGAAGATAATATGAAATTCTACACAGAAAATATACAGAATCAACAAAGTATTAGAATCAGTGAGTTCAGTAAGATCTGATCACAAAACCCAACAATGGTTCTCTACAGATGAGAAACCACCAACTGGAAAATATGATGGAAAGTGAGATGCCCTTCACAACACCAACGGAAGCTATAAACCATGTAGGCATTAAGCTAATTAAACATATACAAAACCTTTATAGAGGACACATAAAAACTCTATGAAAGTATCTTAAAAGAAAGCCTAAATAAATGGAGAAACATACAATGTTCATGGACCAGATGGCATAACACTGTAAAGATGTCAATGCTCACTAAAGTGGTCTAAAAAACCAAAATATTAATAATCTAGTTCTAGTAAGATTTTTTGAGGAATGTGAAAAACATATTTTTTAGATATACATGGAAGAATAAAAGTCTACAAATAGCTAGTTCAGTTTTGAAGGAGGACATACAGCAGGCAGGTACTCTACCAGATGTTAGGATCTACTCCAAAGCAATGGTACTTGATAGGCTCAGGAACACAAATGGACCAATAGAACAGAAAAAAGAATTCAGAATCTCACTAATGTATAAAAAGTAATGGGGAAAGATTGATTATTTAATGTATTCTTTGTTGAGGAATTATTTGAAGAAACATGAAGCTGGATCCACATCTAATATGTATAAAATTGGGTTCCCAATAGATTAATCCACATAAATATGAAAAGTAGAAGAAAGTAAAACTGAAATACTTCTAAAAAAAATAGAGGTGAATCTTTATGACCTTGGAGAAGGTAAAGACTTATTAAAACCACAAAACTACAAGCCACAAGGTAAAAAATTAACTAATTTGACTACCTCTGATTTAATTTCTACTAAACAGATGACATCACAGTTAAAATTAATAGATGATGGACTAGCAGAAGACATTTGCAGTCTAAATCTGACAAGAGATTGGTATCTAGAATATACAAGAGCTCTTGCATATCAACAACGAAACAAAACAAAAATCAGGAACTCCAATAGCAACATAGGCCAGAAACAAAAACAAAAAAACATATACATGTGAAAAGACAATTCATGAAGGGGGAAAGCCCACATGTTATTTGAGGAGATCATGAAACTCACTAGGAATCCATTAAGGACAAATTGAAACAACCATGATATGCATCTGATTGGCAGAAATAAGAACACTGTATAACACTTAGTGTTGGGGAGGGTGTAGTGAATTGGGAACTCTCAGGCACGGCTACTGGGAGTGTAAATGTACTCAGCAGCTCTGAAGGGCAACCTAGCGGTAGTCAGTGAAATTAAGCGTGCAGTTACCTTATGAACAAGCAACCCGTTCTTGGATAGATAATCCAGAGGAATTTTCATTCCTAGGGACCAGGTAAAAAGATACGCAGCACTACGTGATTTGCAGTGATGGGGAATAAGAGGCAACTTAGGCGTCCATCATCAGGGACAGACGCGCAGACTGACAGTGCTACGCAGCAGTCAGGGACAAAGAACCAGAGGTATGGAGAACAAGAGAAGATCCTAAAAACAAGGCGCTGCGTAAAAAATTAAGTGAAGTGGGCTTTATAGCACAACATGTAAACTAAGTCACACAACAGTGCACATTTTACAAGGAAAAAACCTATTAAGGACGCGTATAAAACACCTGCACCTACGTGATGGAAAGGAAGAGCTGCGGAGTCAGGGACACGTTGATAAACGAGGAGAATCGCCTGCTCCAGACAGGAAAGGGCCCGGGGCCTGCGTGCAAGGGCGCCGCCTCCCCTCCGCTGCCCGGCCGCACGCAATCCCACTGAGGACCCCTTTTCTTCCCACTCGCCCCTGCAGGACGGGGCCAGGAAGACGGAGTGCTCCAGCATCACCTCTGGCTCCGTCCCGGCTGGGCAGCGGCGTGGGAACAGCGGCCTGGCGCCCCGAGGGCCCGAGCACAGGCGGGACAGCGTGGACCCGCTGGGACCCGCTCCGGCCTCATGACCACGCCCCTCACGACCGCCCCTGCACCCGGTCACGCCCCCAACACCCTCCTCGCCCCTTCCTTGACCGTGCCTCACTCCGGACCCTGGCTTCGCCGCGTTCCTCAGATCCCAGTCACACCTTCCCGGGCCACGCCCCTTGCCCAAGGACGCGCCCCCAGGAGACAGCCTCTTAAGCTCCTCGACGCTCCGCCCTGACCACGCCCCCGTGGACTTCACAGGGGCCACGCCCCCACGGCTCACTCCCTCAGGGGCCCCTCTCCCTAGCTGGCTCTGGGCTGTCAAACCCAATCAGATCCCTTCCCTCCAGTCCGAGGGCCGCTCCCCACCTGCAGTGGGCTCTGTGCCAGGTCTGGGGCTCTGCCCACGAGCAGGGACAGGCTGATGGTCCCCTGGGTTGGTGGTAACTGGTTTCCACCTTAATCCGCTTACAGCTCATCAGAAATTGCTTAGGTGTTCTATCAGGGACGCTCTTTATTCCCCAAGGAAGCTGCCTCGGCACACCAGGCTTGGTATAATTTTTCCTTTACGGTAGGTACTGTCATCATTCTCTCTTCCGGGTGGAGACGCTGAGCACAGAGTTGAGAAACTTGACCAAGGTCGCCCAGCAGTCCGCTGATAGGACCAGGGGCTCAGCCCCACGCGTCCTAGGGAGTTTAGAGGAGAGGGGTGGATGCGCCCCGACCCGCTCTTTTTTCTCCCCTGCAGGAGGCTGGTTGCTGAGACGTCAAACAGCCTTCAGACCTCCTTTGACTTTGCTGCCTGGAAAATAAGACAGGCTGACTCATTTTTTAAAATATTTTTAACTTTCATTGAGATATAATTGCCATACAATAAACCACACAAATTTAAAGGGTACAATTTGCTGATAAGCTTTGATGTATTGTTTAATTTCACATCTGTGAAAGAATTACCACAATCAAGACAGTGAACGTGGCCGGCACTTCCCCAGTCTTGCAGGCCCCAATGAATCCGCCCTCTTACCCTCCCCCACCCCATCTCCAGGGAACTCTGCTTTCTGTCACTACCTATTAGGTCAGTTTCATTTTCTAGAATTTGGTGTAAATGGAATCCTTTCTCCTAGGGGAAACATCTAGGAGTAGAATGGATGGCTCATATGCGAGGTGTATGTTGGACTTCTTATGAAGCCTCCAAACCATTTTCCACGTAGCTGCATCACTTTCCATCCCCACCAGCAGTGATGAGGGTTTCATTTCCTGCACATCCTCACAGACTCTTGACATGGCCAGTCTTTGTTTAAATTGTGGTAACACACACACACACACACACACACACACACCATAAAATTACCATCTTAATCATCTTTAAGTGAACGGCTCAGTAGTGGTAAGTATATTCATAATGTTGTGCAACAGCGCTCCAGATCCAGATCTTGCAAAACTAAACCTCTCTGCCCATTAAACAACTTCTTATTCCTCCCTCCCGTCAGCCACTGGCAACCACCACTCTACTTTCCATTTTTATGAATTTGATTACTTTAGATACCTCATATAAGTGGAATGTATTTGTATTTGTCTTTTTGTGACTGACTTATTTCACTCAACATAATGTCCTCCAGGGTCATCTATGTTGTAGCATGTGTCAGAATTTCCTTCTGTTTTAAGGCTGAGTAATATACCATTATATATACACACCACATTTTGTTTATCCATTCGTCGATGGACACTTGGGTTGCTTCTACCTCTTCACTATTATGAATAATGCTGCTATGAACATGGGTGTGCAAATATCTCTTTGAGATCCGTCTTTCAGTTCTTTTGGGTATATACCCAGAGATGGGATTGCTGGATCAAATGGTAGTTTTTTGGTTTTTTTTATAAATTTATTTATTTTTGGCTGCATTGGGTCTTCGTTGCTGTGCGCGGGCTTTCTTTAGTTGCGGCGAGCGGGGGCTACTCTTTGTTGCGGTGCCAGCCTTCTCATTGTGTTAGCTTCTCTTGTTGCGGAGCATGGGCTCTTGGCGCGCAGCTCAGTAGTTGTGGCAGCAGGCCTAGTTGCTCCGCGGCATGTGGGATCTTCCCGGACCAGGGCACGAACCTGTATCCCCTGCATCGGCAGGCGGACTCTCAACCACTGCGCCACCAGGGAAGCCCCTTTGCCCATTTTTAAATCTGGTATTTATTTTGTTGTTGTTGTTGAGTTGGAGTTCTTAATATATTTTGGATATTAACCTCTTATCAGATATAAGATTTGTAAATATTTTCTCCAATTCTGTGGGTTGCCTTTTCACTCTCTTGATTGTGTCCTTTGATGCACAGAAAGTTTGTCTGATGTAGTCCAATTTACCTATGTTTGCTTTCGTTGTGTGTGCTTTGGTGTCATATTCAAGAAATCTTTGCCACACGCAGCCCATTTGGGTTTCAGGAGAAGAAGGCTCCGGGGACCAGCACTAACTGCAGCAATGCTGCGCGAATCCACGGACCTGCGGACCCACTTCTCCATCTGCTTTTCTCTGTATATTTGATTCTTCTGTTCTTTGAGACCTGGCCACCTCACAGATCACTGGCTTCCCCTGCAGATGGGAATACAGCTGGCTTTGCCTCTGCCTGCACTCTGGTCTAAGGGCATCATGTCTCCCGCAGAGCAGGGCCACCCACGGCAAGAACTGGGTGGGGGGGGGGCGTTTGTTTAACAGGGAGCATCCGGCAAGGGCAGGCACCCAGAATGCCCCCTCTGCCCATGACCAGAGCCTTTCTTGTACCCGTTACATCCCATATGAGGGGAGTTTACAGTTAGACAGGTACTTGCTGCCTTGAGGGACCTCCACACTGGTCCATGTGCCTGTCCTGGAGCCTCCCCCAGGCCATGCTGACTGGACAGGGTGCTGCAGGCTCTCTGAGCCTCTGTACAGCTGAGGGGCAGGTGCCTGTCCCTGCAAGGGCTAGTGACACAGACAATGCACTGAGTGCCAGGGTGAGGGGCCCCACGTGGAGAAGCAGAGGAGCCAGCCTCCACAGAGAGATAGAGAGGAGAGAAAGTCCTGGGGACAGAGGGGTCCAAGGCTTCCAGGACAGCCTCCTGCCCTCTTTGTGAGCCAACTCTGTGTCCTCCCAGCTGGGTCTCCTCCTCACGGTGAGCAACACCCAGGGCCCCCACTCCTTGCGGTCGGATGATCGCAGACCTAAGGCGCAGGCAGACGTCCTGGACAGTGCACAGGTCCTGGGAGCCAGTCCCTGCCCTGGACACACCTGAGGACATGGCCTCATTGAGCAGCTGTGCCCACCAAACTGTCCGGCTTCCCTGAACACAGACGTGGGTCCACAAGTGTCCCGAGCCATTGCCTGCGCTCCGGCTAGTAACCCTGGGGAACAGAAGGTGAGACTCCCCCTAAGGAGCCCTGGGCACTCATCTCTGGGTCCAGCCCAGGTGGGAGGGGCCAAGGTGGCCCGAGAGGCTGGGAGGCCGCTGGACACACGTCTGGGTCCTCCTCTCCATTGCCCTCCGCCAAACCCCATCATTCAGTGTCATCCACTTGTCTCCTCTAGCCTGAAAACACGAGCCCATAATCCATCCCAATGCTCCCTTTGGGTCTCCTGCTGTGAGGAAAGGGACAAAGAGAAGGGACAGTCAGGCAAAAGATGTGAACGGATACCTCACTAGAGAAGATTTATTTTTATTTATTTATTTATTTTAATTTACTTTTGGCTGCGTTGGGTTTGGGCTGCGCAAATGGAGAGCAGCTGACAGCTTCCTACATTTCTGTACTAAGTTTCTAAAATCTGGAAGCATGCAAAAGGGGAGTTACCCCGCCTCCACAGTCAAGTGGATCGCTGGCTGCAGCAAACGCCGCATTCTAAAATCTGTGAAAGAATGTGCACATGCAGCTCAATCCTCCCCGAAGTAATTAATGGTAATGACGTATATAATAAGATCCTTACAGTAGAAAATAAAGGCTAGAAAGCCACCGTGAATTTCAAACTGTAGGTATAATGGAATAGTTGGTTGTTTACATAAAATGGTTGTTGAAAAGTTTCCGGCTTTTTCCACAGTGGATTTGCTCCCAGACACAGGCGTTTAAAAACCACCACTAGGGCTTCCCTCATGGTGCAGTGGTTAAGAATCCGCCTGCCAATGCAGGGGACACAGATTCGAGCCCTTGTCTGGGAAGATCCCACATGCCACGGAGCAACTAAGCCCGTGTGCCACAACTACTGAGCCTGCGTTCTAGAGCCTGCGAGCCACAGCTGCTGAAGCCCACTCACCTAGAGCCCATGCTCCGCAACAAGAGAGGCCACCGCGATGAGAAGCCCATGCACTGCAACAAAGAGTAGCCCCCACTCGCCAAAACTAGAGAAAGCCCATGTGCAGCAATGAAGACCCAATGCAGCCAAAAATAAATAAATAAATTTATAAAAACAAAGCAAACCAAAAAAATGGATCTCCATTTCCTTACAAAAAATAAATAAATAAAAAACACCACTAAGCCCAAGCTTAAACGGGCAAGGAAAAGACGTCGTCGTCGCTGGATACGGAGCTCAGGTGCGTCCACCTTTCCTGGCTGTCTGCCTCACAGCTATGGTGGGAGTAACAAAGGAGCCGTGGAGAACTGTGGGGGGTGGGGAGGGAGCCTGTGGGGACGGGAAGGGCTCCCCTACGTGGCTTCAAGCTCAGCATGAGCGCCATGTCCCCACCGACCTCCCTGGGGAGACCCAAGACCAGCCAGCATTTTGTGACCATCAGTGACGCCCCAGGACACAGAGACATTATTGAAAACATGACCACAGACGCATCTCAGGCTGTCTGTGCTGTCCTGGTTGTTGTTGCTTCTGTCTCCAAGAATGGGCAGACCCCTCCCTGAGCAGGCCCTCTGGCTTACACACTGGTGTGACACCACTAACTGCAGGTATTAACAAGATGGGCTCCACTGAGCCCCCTATACCTGGTAGAGGTGGCAGTGCAGTGGAACCGAGCTGCCCACAGCTCGTCCAGCTGACAAGCCCTCGCGTCCACCGCTCCAGCACATCCACACAATTGGTGCATTGGCACCAAGCCTGTGGGATGAGAGGAGCTGGGGGTTCTCAAACCCAGCGGAGTGGTCACCTTTGCCCACGTGCACAGCGGTAGCTTTGAGTGAAGCTCTTCTTGGGGAGTGTGGACTTCAGCGTCAAGAACGTGTCTGTTAAAGATGCTCATCGTGGCAACAGCAAAAATGATCCAGCAACGCAGGTGGCTGGCTTCACAGCCCAGGTGACTATCCTGAGTCATCCAGGCTGTGTCAACACTGGCTGGGCATCTGTTGCTTGCAAGTCTACTAAGGTGAAGAATGTTGATCCCTGTTCTGGGAAGAGTCTGGAAGATGGCCCCAGATTCTTGAAACCTCGTGACGCTTCGTTCATTGAAATGGTCCCCAGCAAGCCCATGTGTGTTGAGAGCTTCTTTGACGATCCTTCTCTGGGCCATTTTGGTATTTGTGACATGAGATGGACGGCAGCTGTGAGTGTCATCAAAGCAGTAGGCGAGAAGTCTGCTGTACTGGAGCTGGCAAGAAAGTTCAGAAGGCTAAACGAATACACTTAACCCTTGAGCCACGTGGGGATTAGGGGCACTAACTCTCCACGCAGTTGAAGATCCGAGTATAACTTTAGTTCCGTATCTGCAGATTCAACAACCCCAGATTTTTTTATTGGAAAAAAAAAAAGCTGCATATAAGTGGACCCACAGTTCAAACCTGTGTTATTCAAGGGTCAACTGTATTGTCCCTAATACCTGCCGCCCACTCTTAGCCTGTGGTGGAAGAACGGTCTCAGGACAGTCTCAATTGGCCATTTTGGTTTAATAGTAAAAGACTGGCTAATGAGAACAATGCATCATAAAATCTTCAGAAGAAAAAGAGAATGTTTTGTGGACCGTTGTTGCAGGAGTGTTGCATGGCAGTTTCAAGTTACTAGTTTTTAAAATCAGAACTACTTTTTTCTTAATATTTATTTGGCTGTGCTGGGTCCTAGCTGCGGCACACGGGACCTTCGTTGCGGCATGTGGGATCTAGTTCCTTGACCAGGGATCGAACCTGGGTCCCCTGCATTGGGAGTGCGGAGTCTTAGCCACTGGACCACCAGGGAAGTCCCCAAATCAGAACTTTTTAATGGAAACAACTGGACCAAAACTCTGTCACAGAATTTTGAGACCCATTAAAACAAGGTTTAATGAGAAAAAAAAGTTTTGGATCAGATTTCCCAAGTTGACCCAATCCAAGGGGAAAGGAGGAAGGCCTGAGAGGAACAGGTGTGAGGCACAGCCACCCAGACCTCCTTCCCACCAGGCCGAGCCAGGAACACCGGGTCTTCAGAAGTCGGGAGGTGCGGATGAAGGCCAGCAGGGTGCCAGCCCAGGGGCTCCCCATTGTCAGGCCTGGGGGGAGGAGCAAGGTGTTGCCTCACACAGGTCAAGAAGGGAACAGGAAGGGGGATTTCTGAGTCCTGTCCTCAACTGTGGGCTCCTTGTGGGGAGAGGGAGACGCAGCCAGTCAGGTGCTTCCTCGGGTCCTGTTGGGGGTAACACAGGAGTGCGGTGGAGGCAGTGGTAGAGGCCAGGAAGGCTTGATGAAGGAGGACTGGAACTGCCTTGCAGACGGTGGGATGACGGCACAAGGGGACAGAAGCGGCACAAGCAAAGGTGCAACGTAGCAAAGATGGGAATGTGACTCTGGAGCTGGCAGGGCCTGGCTTTTTGTCTCCTGGAGACTATGGGCTCTGTCCTGGAGGCCGTGGAGCGTTTGCAGGTTTTGAGGAGCGAGGCATCGTCAAGGAGGGCTTCAGAGTTAATCTTCAGGCCATCCAGGAATGAGGACTGTGTGGGATCCGGAGAGGTGCTCAGTGAGGCTCATCTCACCTGTCTCCCGGGCGTAATATAGGTAGGCTTCTCTGTTCCTCAGAGATTGTAAATCAGTTTCTTGATCACCCAAACCTCATGATCCATTTCCTTCACGTAGGATTTGAGGGTAGAGAAGCTCTCGTGCAGCTTGTGGCAGAGTGGGGCCCCTGTGGTTAGGGAGCCAGAGGGAGGCTGTCCAGAGACAGGCTCACCAACCCTGGTCTGCTCCTCAGGTTTGCCCGGGTGCTGAGACCAGGTGCCCTGTCCTCCAGGAAGTGGACACAGAAGAGCAGAGAGCCAGGGCACAGGGGAACTCACCAAGGGCCCATCCGTTGTCAGTGGTACCAGTGCTGCTGCCAGGAATGCAGCCCTCTTTGAACACAAGTTTCAGGGGAAGCTGGGAGATCTGGGAGTGGGTCTTAAGATTCAAATTTCAGTGGCTCCAAGCACTGACAGTGGCTGTTTCCATCCCCATTGTAGGGATCAGACTACAGATGTGGTCACTGCCCTCGGCTCTCCGGCCACAGGTCTCCCAGACAGTGCCTGGGTGGCGTCTGCACACATCCGGATCTTCACGTGTCCATTTTCTTTTTTCCTCTGAGGCTTGGAGTCTAAGCAGAATGGAGGTTTCCTCAGACTTTCTCTAATGAGTGAACAAGTTTCTGCTGAGTTAAAGTCATTTCTCTTGCCCTCTTGGGAAGTAAGTTTAGGGTTGATGAAGCTTTAGAGTGACTCGAAACTAGTCGGTAGCACATCTGCAGTCTCTCATCTGTCCTCACAGAAGCCCAACTGCACCCACTGTGAGTCCCTGGGGGGAATAACAGAAGCATGGGTTTGGGGCCGGAGAGATGGATCTGAATTCACTTAGTATGCAGTCATAGACAATCTGTGTAACCTCCAACCTTAGTCTTCTTACCTGTAAGATGGTGATGTTAATACCTGCCTGGTGCGTGCGGGGCACTCAGCACAACCTGGCACGTGGCAGGTACTCAATGAATGTCAGATACTGTTCTCATCACGTGGATTTTACCAGGTTCATGCCCAACGGGCAGCAATATCTCTATGAGCTCTGAGTGCTTAGGAGATAACTGTTTCCTTCAGTTAGTGACAAGACCCAGGTTCTGACTTACAGCTCTTCGGCTCGTGCTGTGCATTTTATCTTTAACCACAGCCACCTAGAAGCCCTCCCAAGGGCTACCAGAAGTAGTTCTGACTCCACAGACCCCAGCTGGTCCATGAGGGTTCCCGCCACCAAGGACCGTCCCTACAGTCCTCAGACCCCAGGGTGCCGCCTCCCTCATCATCTGCGCAGAACTTAACAAGCCCCAGGGGACCAGGGCCTCTTCAAGTTGGGTGATCAAGTGCCTCAGTGGAGTCAGCGACCGTCCTACGCCTACAATTGTATCGCAGCCCGCGCGACTCCTTTACGCTCTGCAGGCCCTGCACTCGGAACCCGGCCCACCCGGGAGGCCTCGTTAGCCGACTCCCGTCGGCCGCCCGCCTCACCAGCCAATAAGCAGCCCTGTGCCCGCCTCCGCTGGACCGACCGCAGGGGAAGGTCCCCTGGGGCCAAGTCGCCTCCACCCTGCGGCAGCCGCCACTGCTCACGATGCTGGGGCCTAGCGATCCCCAAGTCAAGGGCTGAAAGAGAACCGCCGGAGCCCCGCCCGGAACCCCGCTCTCCAGCCCTCGGTTTCCCCAGCCCCTCTGCCACAGCGGACTGAGGAGGGCGGGACGCCGAGCACCATAGAGTCGAAGGTCTTCCCTGCGTCCTAGAGGGACTCGAGAGCGTACGCGCAGGCGCCGCCCCGGGACTACTTCCGGCGGTGCGGCCAGTCCCGCGGGTGGGCTCGGCCTCTTGGGGGCGCCCAGGTCTCCGCGAGGCGCGGGGGCAGCCGTCTGATGTTGGTTAAGGGCGGATGTGACTGAGGTCCCCTCAGCTAGGGGCAGCTGGGCCTGCGGAGGCGGAGGTGGCCCAGGCGGCTTCCGCGATATGCTCGGTCTAGGGAAGCCCCACAGAACGCAGCTCAGTGCGAACGAAAATCCTGTATCTCCGGGCTGACTTCTCGAGCACGTGTCAAACTTTCCCAGGGTTCCGGTCCGATTTACGGTCTCATCCTGCATCCGCTGGGACTGCGGCCCTTGAGGGCTCGAGTCTCCAGCCCTAGTTGACTCCAGTTACTGTCCGTCTAGGCCCGGCGAGGCGTATCTCCTTGTGGTTGTGACTTGCATATCCCTGAGAGCTAATTATGTTGAGCATCTTTTCACGTGCTTGTGGACCATCTGTATATATTTTTTGCCCAAATACCTATTCAAATCCTCTTCCAATTTTTAAATTATCATTTTACTGTTGAATTGTGAGAGTTATTTTTATATTCTGGATACAAGTCCCTTATTTCAAATATATGGTTTTCGAATATTTTCACACTTCCGTGCGTTGTCTTTTCACTGTCTTGATAGTATCATTTGCAGCACAAAAGTTCTTAATTTTAATGTGGTCCAATATTTCTAGTTTTGTTTTGTCATGTGCTTTTGGTGTCTTTTTCAAAGAATCTGCTTTTGGTTTTATTCATCCACTCTGTTTCCTTTTTTTTTTTTTGGCGCACCACTGAGGGATCTTAGTTCCCCCACCAGAGACTGAACCCTGCCGACAGTGAAAGTGCCAAGTTCTAACCACTGGACTGCCAAGGAATTCCCTGTTTTTATTTATTTATTTATTTATTTATTTATTTTGGCTGCGTTGGGTCTTCGTTGCTGCGCATGGGCTTTCTCTAGTTGCGGTGAGTGGGAGCTACTCTTTGTTGTGGTGCACGGGCTTCTCATTGCGGTGGCCTCTCCTGTTGCGGATCATGGGCTTTAGGCACGCGGGCTCTAGAGCACAGGCTCAGTAGTTGTGGCGCCAGGGCTTGGTTGCTCCGCGGCACGTGGGATCTTCCCAGACCGGGGCTTGAACCCGTGTCCCCTGCATTGGCAGGTGGATTCTTAACCACTGCACCACCAGGAAAGTCCCAGTTCATTTTCTCTTTATTATTTCTTTCTACTTCCTTTAGGTTTGGTATTTTTTGTCTAGCTTAAGTTGAACATTTAATTTGATTTTTAAAATTCTGACTTACAATTATTAAAGGACAAGTTATTTGCTAAAAGCTTATAAATTAATGGTCAGAAAATTGGACTTAGTGATAGGCTGGTTTCTTCAAGCTTCTAGGTAATAGAAGTTGAAGAAGGTAGTAAGGGAAAGGGAAGGCCCTGGATATTTTATGGGAGGGAAATGGGCAAAAAGAGAACAAAATTCAGGATAAATGGAAGAAAAGGGCTGCCTTTTTCTCCTGACTCCCTGGAATTTGTTTAATAAGTATGGGAACAGAAGCAAGTATTGTGGTTTTTCTATAGCTATCTTTTACAAGTCGATATTTCTTTCTTTTGGATCACATGGATTTAGAAAAGATATCGTTTTGTTTTTAGCCTTTTTTAAAATTTTATTTTATTTATTTTATTTTTGGCTGTGTTGGGTCTTTGTTGCTGTGCGTGGGCTTTTCTCTGGTTGTGGTGAGCAGGGGCTACTCTTCATTGTGGTGCACAGGCTTCTCATTGCTGTGGCTTCTCTTGTTGAAGAGCACAGGCTCTAGGCGCGTGGGCTTCAGTAGTTCTGGCACGGGGGCTCAGTAGTTGTGGCTTGTGAGCTCTAGAGCGCAGGCTCAGTAGCTCAGTGGTTGTGGCGCACCGGCTTAGTTGCTTCGTGGCATGTGGGATCTTCCCGGACCAGGGCTCGAACCCATGTCCCCTGAATTAGCAGGAGGATTCTTAACAACTGCACCACCAGGGAAGCCCTGACATTAAAATACCACTTTATGGAGATAAATGCACATCCCATCAATTCACCTATTCAAAGTGAACAACTGAGAGACAAAGTTCGCGCGCATTTTTGTGCAGGCGAGCCTCCCCGCCCAAGGTCTGTACTGGGCACCCCCCCACCCCCAGGCCCAGGCCCCCCACCCCCGTGCCCCCAGACCCCGGCGGAGACCCCCTGCTTTTCGAGTCCAAACGAGGCAGCAGCCATCCGAGCAGAGGACAACCGGAAGTGCATCCTGCGCGGTCGGACCGGTAAGACCAACCCGGCGGCCTAGGCCCCGCCCAACAGGCCGCGGATCACCGAGGGCGGGTCCTCCCGCTGTCCTAGAGGTGCCCCCCGGAGGGGGCGGGGGGGTCTCTAGGTCGCTTCCGGGAACCAGGCCGCGCTTCCGGGAACCAGGCTGCGCTTCCGGGAACCAGGCTGCGCTTCCGGCTGCGAGCGCCTTTCTGCTCCGCTTGGGACCCCGCGCCAGGTACGGGGACGCAGCGGGAAGCGGGGATGGGTATGGGTCGCCCTGCTCGCGAGGCGGCGAACGCTCTGGAGGCAGGAGGCCGATCCGGCAGCTCGGGACCGGACCACAGGGCACTGACCGCGGCAGGGGCGGCGACTTGGAAGAGCTTGGGTGGCCGCCTCGGGGCGCTCCTTCCTCCGGGCCGGGGGGCAGCGCGCTGGCCTCCAGGGACCGGGGCTTGAGCGGCAGGCGGCGGGGCTGCGGAAGGCTGTCCCGATACTGGCCAGGCCCTGAAAGAAAACCCGTGGGTGGTCGTTGGCAGCCGGGGTGAGGGGGCCCGGCCTTCCCGGGAGAGTGGGGTACGAGGAAACCAGTGGGGAGTTCCCCATGCGCCCGGGCCCGCCGCGCTGAGGCCCGCAGGCCAGGGGTGGGGGCGCCTTGGGGACAGCGCTGCTCGGCACCTGGCGCGGCTGCGGTGGGCCGGGCGCTCCTGCAGAAGCAGGTGTGGGGTGTCGTGCTGTCCTTCAGGTGACGTCTCAGCCCTTTTCTCCAGGTACTGCACCCACCTCTCTTAACACCTGCGCTTCAGCCCTTCCTGCCTAAGGGACGCCGTCTGGTCTCCCCCCTGCAGGGACTTCTGAGTGGATGGGCCTGGGTTCTAGTCCTTGACTTGAGCAGTTGATTCCGCCTCGATTTCCTTGTTGGTGGGGTGAGAACGATAACCCGCTCGTGCAGAGCCGTGTGCGGCTTGGAGGTGGAGTAGCTGAGTGATCTTGGAGTGGTCAGTGGCAGCGGCAGTGGCTGTTGTGTCCTTGTGTTCTCTGGACCTTTCTTCTCTCTCATTCTTTAATCTGTTATTTATTTGGAGAACTTACGTTGCTCTCCTGTTTCCTGATTCTCTTCCTTCTCTCCTCCCCACCTCATCTCCCTTTTCTGCCGGCTCCTGCCTCCCCTCTTCCAGGGACTGGAGAGGGGCCCCTCCGCCACCTGCTTCCAGGGCACCTTCCGTCATGCTGGCTGTCATCAGTGGTTCACACCATCAGCATCTGGGAGGTGGAGACCATATCAGTCCTCATTCACTGGCCCAAAGGACATGGGAGTCACTGGGCTTCTCTTCCGCCCCCCTTCCAGGCAGTTGCTGCTGGGACCTCCTACCTGGGCTGCCGGTCAAAGAGCAGGAAGCAGCGATGTCTGCCATGGGTCCTGCAGCTCCACACCTGCATCGCCCTGGTGACAGTCACAGTGGCTGCATGAGTTTCCTGGGCGCCCAGCTGCCTCCAGAGGTGGCAGCAATGCCCCAGCTCCTGAGGGACCTGGAGAGGGGCACATTCAGAAAGTTGCTGAAGCTGGTGGTCAGCAGCCTGCAGGGGGAAGACTGCCGTGAGGGTGTGCGGCGCCTCGGGGCTGGTGCAGACCTGCCTGAGGAGCGTCTGGGTGCCCTGATCGCTGGCACACACACCCTGCTCCAGCAGGCCCTCCGGCTGCCCCCGGCCAGCCTGAAGCCCGATGCCTTCAAGAACCAGCTCCAGGAGCTCTGCATCCCCCAAGACCTGGTCGTGGACTTGGCCAGTGTGGTGTTTGGGAGCCAGCGGCCTCTCCTTGACTCTGCGGCCAGGCAGCAGGGGGCCTGGCTGCCCCATGTTGCCGACTTTCGGTGGAGGGTGGACGTGGCCATCTCCACCAGCGCCCTGGCCCGCTCCCTGCAGCCAAGCGTCCTGATGCAGCTGAAGCTCTCGGATGGGTCGGCCCTCCGCTTCGAGGTCCCCACGGCCAAGTTCCAGGAGCTGCGGTTCGGTGTGGCCACGGTCCTGAAGGAGATGGCCGACCTGGAGAAGAGGTGCGAGCGCAAACTGCAGGACTGAGCCTTGCTCACCAGTCCCCTTCTGGTCACCGGGGATAGCTGGCTCAGACAGGTGTCTCCAGAGCAAAGGCCGCCCTTCCCAGGAGGCACTCCAGTGAGTGTTTGAGTATAATCGTGCATTTCTCTGAGTGAAGAAGACAGCTGTGTCTTTCCCTTTCTTTGGAAGTAAAGCAGCTACACAAAATATGTTCTCCTGGGTAGGCATCTAACTGCAGGCCCCGTCCCCCCAGCTGTCAGTTGGTCTTGTTGCCAGGTAAGGGCACCCACTGCTCCGGTGTGGCCATGTGTGGTCTAGTCACAGTCTGGGGTCCAGGCCAAGGCCTTTGTGAGGACACAGAGGTTGCTCAGGCTGCCCCCACCTAACGAGTGAGCTCTTGCTCCTGTGATTTGGGGAACCCTGTGCTTCAGGGTGCACATTTCATTCCCCTGTCTTAAATCCCTGACCTTATGGAGAGCATTCTAGTGGGGTGAGGGAGGCATTACGAAGTGCATAATACAAACAAGTGGTGTAGCTCGTGGGAGGATGGGAAGTGGTGCAGGAGGCAGAGCAGCCTTTGGAGATGGGGGGCAAGGCTGTGGGAGAACTGGGCTGTCATTTTAAATTGGGTCGTGGGGGGACCTCCCTGGTGGCCCAGTGGTCAAGAATCCTTCCAATGCAGGGGACGCGGGTTCGATCACTGGTCGGGGAACTAAGATCCCACATGCCATGGGGCAACTAAGCCTGTGTGCCACAACTGCTGAGCCCACGCGCCGCAAACTACAGAGCCCACGTGCTCTGGAGCCCGCGCGCTGTAACTAGAAAGAAGCCTGAACGCTGCAACAAAAACCAGACACAGCCAAAAAAAAAAAAAAAAAAAATCAGGGCATGGGTTGCGCCTCCTTGAGGACATGGTACCTGAGCAAAGACTTAAAGGAGGCGAGGCGGAGGGAGCAGCCTGTGGTGCACAGGCCACGTGGCTGCAGCCAAGTGGGGGCAAGGTGAGTGGAGGGCACAGGGGGCAGCCCTGAGGGCCTCTCAAAGAGCTTTGGCTCAATTCTGAGTGAAATGAGTGTGATGTGACAGTTGTTTTCAAAGGATCACACTGGATGCTGTGTTGATAGCAGAGCCTAGGGCAGCAGGGTAGGAATTGGGAGTCTGGTGGAGTTGGCGGTGGCAGGGGAGACAGGAGCAGGGGCCTCGCCTGGGTGCCTCTAGGGTGGGAGTGTGCAGAGCCCGTGGCCAGCCCTGCACCCTGCAGCATAACCACACCCCAGGTAGGGGCCTGGCGTGTCCCTGCCTCCATGGTCTGCCACGAAACCAGGTCACAGGTCTGGTAGTATTAATAGGCCCGAGCATCATGCAGGAACCTCCTCTGAAAACAGAAAATGAGCTTGGGTGCCCACCTGGCACCTGCCCTTCCCCAGCGCCCCCTTCCTGCCCCCTGCTCCATGCCACGACCCATCAAGAGCGGCAGTGTTTGCTCTGTGCTGTTTCCAGAACACTCCCATGATCTCGGTTAATTAAGGCCTTTCCCTGAGTGAGGGTCCTAGCAAGTTAGGTGTGGGCCAAGGGCACAGAGGAGGCCACCCTAAGGTGCTGCTGTGCGCTCGGAGCTAGAGTTTCAGAGGCCAGGCTGCAGGTGGGGCCCCGTCTTGGCTCAGCTGAGGAGTGCAGACTCCCCAGGTCTCCTTCAGCATCAGCTGGCATCCTTGGGCTCTGCTCCCCTGAGGACAGGAGCTGGACCGGGCTGTGCTCGCTGTTGCCCAGGCCTGCTCAGAAGAACGTGCACAGGTGAGCTGAGCACCACATCTGCCTCCACCAGTGATGGAGGCTTTCCTGTCAGTCACTGTGCTGTGACGTCTTCCTCGACCACTGGGCATGTGTCAGGAACATGTGCTCATTATGATACATTTGGAAAAGCCGAAAAAGTAAAACAAACAAAAAAGTAAAAAGATTCAAAAAGCTCCTTTGCCCATAGACGGTCATGGAGAAACTGTCTTGACCAGACTTGACATTTACGCTCTGTGCTGTCTCTGTGTTAACACAGCTCTGTTCATGTAACTCTTCCTGATATGAGGGTCTGTCTAATGGCAGCAGAACATGCATCTTCCTGGTGGGCGTGCCAAGTTTCTCTTGGGCAAAACAAACAAAGCACCACAGACCGGGCAGCCTATAAGACAACAGACATTGATTTCTCACAGTGCGGAGGACTGATGTCCGAGGTCAGGGGGCCAGCAGGGGCGGGTGAGGCCCTCTTCCTGGCTGCAGACTTCTGTGTCCTCCCGTGGAGGAAGGGGCAAGGGAGCTCTCTGTGGGGTCTCTTATCAGGGGGACTCCACCTTCACGACCGAAGCACTCCCAAAGGCCCCACCTCATAACACCCTCACATTGGGCATTAGGATTTCAACATATACATATACATTTTGGGGACACAAACATTCAGACCAGAGCAACTGCTGTGTTTCATTTTTTTTCTTGATTAAAAAATCACTGATGTTGGGACCTCCCTGGTGGCTAAGTGGTTAAGACTCTGCGCTGCTAATGCAGGGGGCCCAGGTTCGATCCCTGGTCAGGGAACTAGATCTCACATGCTTGCTGCAACTAAGAGTTCGCATGCCACAAGTAAGGAGCCCTCGAGCTGCAACTAAGACCCGGCACAACCAAATAAATATTTTTAAAAATCACAGTGAGGACTTCCCTGGTGGCACAGTGGTTAAGAATCCACCTGCCCATGCAGGGGACACGGGTTCGTTTCCTGGTCCAGGAGGATCACACATACCGTGGAGCAACTAAGCCCATGTGCTGCAACTACTAAGCCCATGTGCCGCAACTACTGAGCCCTCATGCTTTAACTACTGAAGCCCACACACCTAGAGCCCGTGCTCCGCAACAAGAGAAGCCACCACAATGAGAAGCCCATGCACCACAATGAAGAATAGCCCCTGCTCTCCGCAACTAGAGAAAGCCCGCGCGCAGCAACGAAGACCCAACACGGCCAAAAAAAAAAAAAAAAAATCAGTGATGTTATGCAACTAGATATGCAACTAGAGATTATCGTACTAAGTGAAGTCAGACAAATACCATATGATATCACATGTTTGGAATCTAAAATGCATACGATACAAATGAACATATCTATGAAACAGACACATGGAGAAGAGACTTGTGGTTGCCAAGGGGGTGGGGGTAGGGGAGGGAAGGACTGGGAGTTTGGGATGAGCAGATGCAAACTAGTATATAATGAATGGACAAACAACAAGGTCCTACTGTAGAGCACAGGGAACTATATTCAATATCCTGAGATAAACCGTAATGAAAAAGAATATGAAAAAGAATATAACTGAATCACTTTGCTGTACACAAGAAGTTAGCACAACATTGTAAGTCAACTATACGTCAATAAAAAAATTTTTTAATCATTGATGTCAATAGGAAACGGTAGAAGGATTTTATATTAAAACTATTTGGAAGTAGAAACAGAGGAGGCAGAATGTGACCACTTTCCCCATTGAATCATTCCATGTGTAGACTTTTGTGTTGGCTTCTTAACACAGTGTTGTAAAAAAAGAATGTGATCATTTTAGGGGCTTCCCTTGGTGGCACAGTAGTTAAGAATCCTCCTGCCAATGCAGGGGACACAGGTTCGAGCCCTGGTCCGGAAGATCCCACATGCTGCGGAGCAACTAAGCCCGTGCGCCACAACTACTGAGCCTGTAGTGCCACAGCTACTGAAGCCTGCTTGCCTAGAGCCTGTGCTCTGCAACAAGAGAAGCCACATCAATGAGAAGCCCACGTGCCACAACGAAGAGTAGCCCCTGCTCTCCACAACTAGAGAAAGCCCGCGCGCAGCAACGAAGACCCAACGCAGCGAAGAATAAAGTTTTTTTTTAAAAGAATGTGATCATGTTAAAGCCCTTGGTATTATGTCCCTAACGACCCAAGCACCACCTCGAGCGCCCCCTACAGGCTAGACGCTGTCGACCAGGCCCCAGCCGAGCGCAGAGAAGGTACAGGTGGAACCACCAGGTGCAGGCCCTCTGCCGGGCGCGTGTTAACTCATTAACTCACAGGCACGAGGCCTCTCCGCCTCACGGGTGACTAAGCGCAGAGAGGTTTGCGTCTTGCCTAACGACACACAGCTGATGGGGGAGCTGGCAGTCCGTTCTCCGCCAGCCTTCCCTCCCCACCTGTCCTTAGTCCGCCGACTCTGTGGGCATGCGAACCTGGTGGCAGGGCAGGCTCTTGGTGCCGGCTCCCGTGCCCTGAGCTGCTGTGTCCAGAGTGAGGACATACGTTTAGGGTCGAGGGCCACGGGCTTGGGGGCGTCTGTTTTGCCGGTTACCGCAGCGAAATTGGACCAGTGCAACCAGGAACGGAGACCTGGGGTCCGAGCCCGGCCGACGTGCCCCAGCAGGTGCTCTGAGCTCTGCTGCCACGGAGTGGCCCCCGTAGCTGCGACGCGTGGCTCTAAGTCACGTGCCTGGCAGGGACACACACACCCCCTTCCCGAGGGACCCTCCCATCATCCTCTCGGATGTCCTGGCAGGCAGGGGTGCTTTTCCGACTGAGGCTGGGAGTCCCGCGAGTCAGCACCAGGATTTGCACACCCTTTTGCCCATCAGGCGGCAGAGACCCCCCCTTGTCCTTGTGCTCCTGGCGGGGGCTGTCTGGCTCTGTCTCCCCAGCCCTGTGGGTGTGTCCACCCTGCTGGTCTACGCCCTGGAGGGTCGGCAGACTGGGAGGGCCCTGGGCCCCTTGAAGTCACCGTGTCTACACGCGCTATCTGCTCCCATCTCCACCTTCGGGGGGTCCCAGCCAGCAAGTGGGGGTGTAGAGCTCTACTCGCTCACCTGCTTCCCTCCCCCTCTCCCAGAAGGCACCGTCTGTGCCTTTTAAGTCACTGGTCAGGAACGTCAGGACCAGAACATTATCTCCATCCTCAGGAGGCTGGAGGTGGTGGCCCTGACGGCGCTGCCCCTCCCACAGCGGCTGTGGGGCAGCCCTTTCCCCCGCTTCTCCAGCTGCTCAGCCAGGAGAGGGTCGCAGAGCCCTGCCTCGGCCCTCGGAGGAGCTCTTGACAGCTCTGATACTGCAAACTCTGGGTTGTTCATTTGTGAGCCTTCATGTTTCTGTCTCAAGGAGGGACACATGGGCAAACAGTGACACAAGGCATACAGGTGGTAAGTGGCTTTCATGAGACGGAGAAGATGGGCAGCAGGCTGTTCCCAGGACTGTTGGCTCCTGGGGCTGGACAGAGCCAGGGGATGAGAGCCACCAGCCTCCAGGCCGCTCACAGATTCTGGCCTCACCGTGGGTACGGGGAGGCAGACGTGATCCAGCTTGAGAAGGTCCCTCCAACTGCGGGTCACAGGCTTGCGGGCCAGCAGTGGTGGCCCTTCTCACCTGCGTCGAGAGTGGCTAACTTTTCTCTAAAGGGCCAGAGAGTATTTTAGCTTTTCAGGTCATAATGATTCTCAGTTCTGCCATCGTAGCTCAGAAACAGCCAGAGACATCTAAACCAATGGGCATAATCATGTTCCGATAAAAATGTCCTGTGGACACTGAGATTTTAAGTTCACATCACAAAATTTGTTTCAACCATTTAAAACCCATTCTCAGCTCCAGGGCTGTACAAAACCAATTGGGGGGTGGGCGGTGGCTCTAAGTGCTACACTTCCCTGTGCACCTGCAGGGCTCCCTCAGGCTGCAGAGGGACCATCCACCTTCACCTGCGGTCAGTCTCTACCCCAGACCTGGACTTAAGGGCAGGGGCCAGCCCAACCCACCTTTGTCCCCAGGCAAGAACAAGACCTTGTACAGATGTTTGCACCTGGAAAATTACAACTGTGTTGACCTTATTTAGATCTCTGTGGAAACTCTTTTTGCTGGAGAATTTTCTCTCTTCTGTGGGCCTCTGAAGCCTCGCCTCAAAGCCTGGATGTGCCCCAAATGCATCATTCATTCATTCAACAAACATTTCCCAGGCTCTGAGTGCAAGCCACACACACAAGGGGACACAGGGATGTGAAAACCCACCTGGGCTCTGCACACACACCCCATGTTATTTGTGAAGCTTCCAGAATGCTCAAAATGTCATAAATCAAAGCTTAATCTGATAATTGAGACAAAAAGCAATTTCAGGTCAAAATTAGGGGTTTAATTTGTCTCCAAAAGAGAAACCCAAAGTATTTTAAAATCTACTCTGGAATAGTTCTGGAAATTCTGTTTTGGGGCCATGTTGGGCATCTTGAGGGATCTAGTTCCCCAAGGATTGAACCTGGCCCCGCACACAGTGAAAGATGGGTCCTGACCAGTGGACCGCCCGGAAATTCTTAAAATGAGTTTAGTGTTGCATTTACTGAAGCCCCAAATTGGGAGCCATAGCTTGAAAGTAGAGCAGAATAGTCCAGAACTCGCACTACCCGGCAGGCAGCCCTCTCCTCTCCCTCCCTGCAAAGCGACCAGCACACATGATGTGCCCAGATGCTTTTCCTGTGCTCTGGGATCTCAAACCTGTGCAGTAGTTTGAACTCACAATGTCTCGCCAGGTGACACACGAATACTACACATCTTTTTCACATGGACTCAGCTAAGAAAGGACTCCTCACCCTGTACTTCTGCAGTCGATATTCTAGACTGGAATGCAGAGCTTGAGATGTATTTCTATTGAATTCTTCGTTGTATTGGGACATTTAAGTGAACAAAGCACACTAAGAAGAGAGAGGAAAAATAATCCCTCAAAGGCTGGAGGCATGAAGTTTTTACCCAAGTAAACGAGGCAGGACTGCCACTCGGTCAGAGGCAACCGGCAAACAAATGGGCCAGCTGTGTTCCAAGAACCTTTATTTGGTCACACTGAAATCTGATTTCAATATAATTTTCAAATGTCACAAAATAGTCTTTCCCCCCCAACCACGTAAAAACGTAACCCACCCTTAGCTCGTGGCCTGATAAAAGGTAGAAGCAGGCACATGAAAACCCTGACGCTGATCCGAGCAACCATGGGTCGGGAGCAGCACCAAAAGCTGAAGCGCTCAGGAGCCCACAGGGCCCTCGGAGGCGGAGCCAAGAGGCGGAGCCAGAAGGCGGAGCGTCAGATGGGCTACAGCTCAAGCAGCTGCCTTACTCCTTGGCTGTCTGTGATTGAGTTCCTGGACATGAGGGCATTTACAGGACTGACTCTGGCTCAGGTTCTGGGAGCCGTGTAGGTCCCACTGGCTTCAGGCTGATCAGCAGGCCTCACAGATGTGGGCACAGGTCCGCATTTGGCCCACGGGCCACACAGTCAGCCAGCCCGACTTAGGACCGTGCTGATCCAGAAAGAATCCAGGTGCTGAAACAGATTTAAGGCTGGTCCCTCTGGCCTTTTTTGGCCAGCCTGTAAGTGCTGTTAGGGGAAAACAGAAGCATCCTACCCAGTGCAGAACCTGGAGTCCAGAGGCCTTCCACCCCTTTGTCCATCATTACCAGAAAGTGGCCAGGAGACAAATCCCTTGTGGGGACGGCACACCCAGCGACAAACAGCCTTCACAGAGCCAGAAGGCGAGAGCACGGGGCCTCGGGAGGCCCTTCCAGCACATGGTGGCACCAGTGGAGGGCGCGTGTGGCACGAGCACCGGGACCCTGACTCTTGTCCCATCCTTGGGTGGCTCACAAAGCCTAAGATGCAGCCCACTCACATGTGCCCACCCTGTCTGGCTCTGATGGCGGTGACCACCTGGTTGAGCACACCAGCCGAGGCGGGAACATGATCTCTGCACAGTCTGTAAAAGTCCCTGCGCTCTCGCACTGACCCTTCAGACACAAGCTCTGGGTGGAGCAGGGGACGGCTGGGGAGATGGGGTTACAGCTGCTGCAGGGGCACAATGACTGCATGGTGTCCTCCGCCCAGGGCGGGAACACCCCCGAAGGTGCAGGTTGGGGGATGATCCTCATCCCCAGAGACAACACTACAACCTGAGAACATGTCATACCTTTTGTCAGGTGAACTGGCAGATCAGGCTGAGCTGCCGTGGGGCTGAGTCCCTGTCCACGTGCTGAGAACGAAAACTCACGTGAACTCGGCCACCCTGAACTCCACTGTCCCCAGCCCCACCAGGCCCTCCAGTACACACGGAGCAGCAGTTTCCCCTGATACAAACCCATGGGCTGATTCTGGGCCATGTCGCACAAGGCGATCTGGGCTTCACCCAACCAGTGTGATGGTGACCCAAGTCGTGTTGCAATAAATCCTGAAGTGACCTATGTCCCTCAGGTTCACCTGTCCGTACATGGGAGAAGTGGCTTCTCTGTGGCAGGCCGCCCTTGGCCTGTGATTATTGGCAATGGCACCAAAGACTGGCAGGTCTCGGGGGGTGGTCCTGGGTGGCAGCCTGTGCAAATGACACACCTGGTCCCGAGTCACCACTGCCGAGTCCAGGGCCCCAAGCAGGGCTGGACTTAATGCTACATGTCAGCCTCATCCTGTGGCTCACAGGCCTTGATGAGATGCTCTGTGAGCTGCTCCGCAGCCCCAGCCTGTCAGTCAGGTTCACCAGAGGGGTGGGCGGAGCGGTGATCTCCCCTGCACATTCTTTCCACCCGTGCCAAGAAACCAAGGGCCCTGACCACTCTACCCTGGCTGTTTCTCCAGGCTGGGCTGGCAGAGAAAACCCAGGGAGGAGGTGATGTGGGCGGAGCAGGCTCGCTCACACGTACCCGTTGCTCAGCACCCGTGGGGCCCTCTGCCCTGGGACCTGTGGGGCCCACAAGACCACACTGACACGCTGATCCTGGTGAGCAGGCATCTCCACCGTCCTCAGGCCTGTGAGAAGGCACGGGCTCGTGTGTCTGCTCGCAGACCCCCCAGTTTGGGCAGTCCCCGTGGCTGGAGTTTTGAGGACGTCTGGCCAGCAGCAGCCAACAACACACATCCCAGCCTCTGGTGGTGTTCTCTGGACTGAGGTGAGTCTCCTGCAATGCTGAGGGCCGGGCTGGGAATCCCAGTGAGGGCTGCGCATCTGATCCTTGTAACCGAAGCAGCTGGGCTCTGGACGTAGGATGGGCCAGTGACACTGTCCCCGGGCCCGGGCACTGCTGCTGGAGCCAGCTCCTCCCCAGAGGCCCTGCCGGGGGAGTCAGGTGAGGGGGACCGGCCACGCTGCCTGGGGCCCCGCGGACACGAGTGAGCATATCTTGCTGCTGAAGCCAGTCTGAGTACCTGGTGCTTAAGGAAGACGTCCTGGGTAACTTCTTTCAACCCACTCATCTGGCGGGGCTCACGGGGCTTTTCTCATGCCTCTTCCTCGTCCGCAGGACCTGGGGTCTTCCCTCTGTGAACTCAAATGCTACACATGTGCACCTTGATGTGAGGGACACGGGCTTTACTGAAGGTCAAACGTGCCAGCAAATAAACATATACCTCATGTGAATCTGGATGTTCTCTCTCCTAAGAGAGCAATTCTGAATCTTTCACAACATTCTAAATCATCAGTATAAATGATCCCATAATAAGTTAAGGCTGTAGGTTTATTCACATTTATACACATTCATAAAGGTGAGTGGTCTATCCCATGTGAATTTTCTGATGCTGAGTAAGCCTTGAGCTCCTATTAAAAGCTTTGCCACATTCATTACATTTATAAGGTTTCTCTCCAGTGTGAATTCTCTGGTGTATAATTAGATGCGAGCGCCATCTGAATATTTTTTCACATTCATTACATTTATGAAGTTTCTTTACAGTATTAACTTTCTTACGGCTCACGTGGGTAGAAGCTTCCAGAGTATTCCCATACTCGTGGTACCACTGGGCTCGAGTGTGGATCCTCTGGTGCTCGATGAGGTACGAGCTCCGGCTGAAGGCTTTCCCACACTCGCTGCATCCATAGGGCTTCACCCCAGCGTGAATGATCTGGTGCTGGAAAAGGGTGGAGTTCTGACTGAAGGCTTTTCCACATTCACTGCACTTATAGGGCCTCTCCCCCGTGTGCACCCGCTGGTGTATTGTGAGCTGTGTGCTCATACTGAAGGCTTTTCCACATTCGAGGCACTCGTAGGGCTTCTCCCCTTTATGGATCCTCTGATGGTAAATGAGGCTTGAGCTCTGGCTGAAGGCCTTCCCACAGTCACTGCACTCATAGGGCTTCTCTCCAGTGTGAATTCTCTGATGCTGAATTAGGTGTGAGCCCTGGACAAAGCCTTTCCCACATTCTTCACACTTAAATGGTTTTTCTCCAGTGTGAGTTCTCTGGTGGCGAATAAGCCGTGAGCTGCAACCAAAGGCTTTTGAACACTTGTTGCATTTATAAGGTTTCTCTCCAGTATGCGTCAGCTGATGCTGACTAAGGCGGGAGACCCACCGGAAAGCCTTCCCACACTCGTCACACTTAAACGGTTTCTCGGTAGCATGCAACCTCTGATGTGCAACCAGGCTGGGGCTATCCGGGGCTCTTGGGAGCTGAAGTTTCTCCCCAGCGTGCATCCGCTGGTGCTGAGCTAGGGTTGAGCTCTGGCTGAAGGCCTTCCCACACTCCTGGCATGGGTAGGGCCTCTCTCCCGTATGGGTCCTCTGGTGCCTGGCCAGCTGAGACTGCTGGCTGAAGGCCTTCCCGCACTCCCGGCAGCCATAGGGCCTCTCTCCCGTGTGGACCCTCTGATGGTGGATGAGGCTAGAGCTCTGACCAAAGGCTTTTCCACATTCCTCACACCTGTAGGGCTTCTCCCCAGTGTGAATCCTTTGATGCTGAATGAGTTTCGAGCTCAGACGAAAGGCCTTCCCACACTCGGTGCATTTAAATGGCTTCTCTCCAGTATGGATCCTCTGATGCTGAGTAAGCTGTGAGCACAACCTGAAGACCTTCCCACACTCCTCACACTCATACGGCTTCTCGCCATGCAAGGTACTCAGATGTCTCCCCTGTAAGCAATCAGGTAATTTTTTTTGGCACTCCTGGCAGCTGTTAGGTCTCTTCTGTGTATTAATTTCCTGATGCAGAGAGACATCTGAAGTAGATCGGAAACTCCTACCACAGATGTCACATCTTCGCAAGGACCCCTGACTTTGATCACGTCGACAACCCAGGCGGCCACCACTCCCCCGCTCGCCACACCCCTGGGCCTCTTCCTCAGCGAAGGTCTCCCTGGGAGCCACAGTCCCTATATTCAAGCAGTTTTTCTGGAAGAGGGAGGTTGGCTGACTCTCTGAACAGACCTCGGGATCAGAGGTATCTCCAAAGCCAGGACTCTGGGGAAAGTCCTGGGACGGGGTTTTGACCATGACCACATGGGATTCTGATTTTAGACGGTCAATGTCTTCACAGGCCTGCTCACTCTCGGTCCCAATTGTAGAATCTGAAATGAACAGGAAGTAAACTGCTGCTTATCCCCTGTGCTCAGAGGAAGGACAAAGACTGGAGGATGGGGCAGGGGTGCACACCACCCCTGGGACTGAGCCCCCTCCCAGACAGTCTGCGTTGAGCACATGGAAAGACGCTACAAGAAGTCAATGCCTTTGACAGTTCTCAAAATCTGGTTTCATTCATACTTCATTTTATGCACTCATTCAGTTACAGTGTACTTGGCAGAGTGCAAAGAGCTTCCCTCCTACATGGGGGAAAGGTCTTCCCACGTGGAACTAGCATGAGGAAAAATCTACAAAGAAGCAAAGTGAGCTCGATAGGGTGGGAGGTTTAGTGAGAGGCAGGGCTAGGCTGAGAGGTCAGAGGCTCCTGGTTGCAGAGAACGTAGAATGAGGAGGAAAGAGAGACTGAAAACTGTGAATAGAGGGATGTTAGATACCAAGAAAAATGAGGTGCAAGAGCTGCTGAGGGGCACACAGGTGGTGAGCCCAAGAGAACTGGGCCTCCAGCTGTCCACTGGGTGGGGTTCTGAGAAGGACCCCAGGCCTGAACCCTGTGGCATCCAGCTGCCGCCAAGCCACGCCCTCTGACGCACACCTGGCCGCATCCCTTGCTAGTCTGCCCCTCAGCTTCCAGGCGGCCACACCCGCTGGCCATACTGACTCCTCCTTCCCATGGGTTTCTGGAGGGTCCATCTACGCTGCCTGCCCTCCATATGGAGGTTTGGAGTGATGTGGCCACCAGCCAAGGAATACCTGGGGCCCAGAAGCTAGACTAGGCAGGAAGGATCCTCCCCTACAGGTTTCATAGAGGACATGACCCTGCCCATACCTTGATTTTGGACATCTGGCCTCCAGAACTGAGAAACAGTAAATCTCTGCTGTTTTAAGCCTCCAGTTCGTGGTGCTTTGTTACAGCAACCTCAGGACACTAACACAGCCCTAGAGCCTTATCTGAGAGGTTGGGGTCACCCAGGGTCCCAAGAAGTTCCAGAGGGAGCATGGCGGAGGGAGGGGACAGCTGCTCAGAGCCACACTTAGTGCTCCCCTTAGAGCCACATGTGTGTACCTGAGCTCAGTAAGACTACTAGTAAAATTACAGGGGCTTCCCCAGTGGTACAGTGGTTCTGCCAATGCAGGGGACATGGGTTCAAGCCCTGGTCTGGGAAGATCCCACATGCCACGGAGTGACTAAGCCTGTGTGCCACAACTACTGAGCCTGAGCTCTAGAGCCTGCGAGCCACAACTACTGAGCCCAAGTGCCACAACTACTGAGCCCATGTGCCTAGAGCCCGTGCTCCGCAACAAGAGAAGCCACTGCAATGAGAAGCCCATGCACCACGATGAAGAGTAGCCCCTGCTCGCCACAACTAGAGAAAGCCCGCATGCAGCAACAAAGACCCAATGCAGCACCCCCCCCGCCAAAAAAAAATTACAAACTGAGCAAATAGTGGTTCAAAAACAAACCGTTTTTGCCATAATGCGTGGGTGTTTTGTGCCCTCGCTTTTCTGTAGTTCAGTCTCTCCTGAGGCTGCCCCACCACCCGTCTACACTTCCGGACCCACCCCATGGCATTCCCAGGCAGCCCAGCAAGCCCACGTGGGTGGCACCTGGGGTCTGCCTCCAGCCTCCCGCCCGCAGCCCTCTCACCCTGTGCCCGGAAACCTCACCTGCCTGGGAGGTCCTGGCTGCCTCTCTCCCCTCCGCTCCTTGCAGGTCGAGGACCCATGGCTCCTGCCCCTGTTCCAGCCGGGAGATCAGCTCAGGCTTGAAGACCAGGAATCCTGCTGTGGAGGCGGCAGAGGAGGAGATGGCATTGGTGTGGCTGGGAGTGCAGCTCAGCCCTCCCTTGTTCCCAGGAGTGAAGGGCTGGGGGCTACTGGGGCACAGGGGCCCTCTCTGTCCAGGTCTGTCGCCTCCTGAGGCTGGACACAGAGGAACTCCTGGACTCCCAGCCTGTCCCTGTCTCCATCCACACAGGGCCAGGATCCCCAGGGAGCCCTGTCACGCGAATCTGCCTAGTACAGGCCAGCTCTAGCCCAGGGGGAGAGAAGCCAGGCACTGCCAGCACTTCCCTCAGTCCCTCAGTTCCGAGAGCAAGGACACCCCAAGAGATTGACATGGTTAAAAAGCAAGACAAACAACAACAACAAATCAACGAACAAAATGGATTTTAAATCAGAAGGTGTGAGGACTTCCGTGGCGGCCCAGTGGTTAGGACTCTGCGCTGGGCTCCCCTGGTGGCACGGCGGTTGGGAGTCCGCCTGCCGATGCAGGGGACGCGGGCTCGTGCCCCGGTCCAGGAAGATCTCGCATGCCGCGGAGCAACTAAGCCCATGCACCACAACTACTGAGCCTGCGCTCTAGAGCCTGCAAGCCACAACTACTCAGCCCTTGTGCCACAACTACTGAAGCCTGTACGCTTAGAGCCGTGCTCCGTGACAAGAGAAGCCACCACAGTGAGAAGCCCATGCACCTCAACGAAGAGTAGCCCCGTTCACCGCAGCCAGAGAAATCCTGAGTGCAACAAAGACCCAATGCAGCCAGAAATAAAATTAAAATTAAATAATAAATTTATTTTTTAAAAAAGAAACAAGAATGATAAACACAGAAAAGGTAAATATTAAATTCAAGGAGTTGTAAACAAAACAACACAGCAAACACAAATAAATAAAAAGGGAGAAAATAACAAAAGTGGGCAAGATTCAATGAAAGAGCACCCCTTCCCCCCAAAAAAACCCAAAAGCTGGTTCTTCAAAAAGATAAAAACATAGTCTTGTGGCAAAACCAATCACAGGGACTTCCCTGGTGGTCCAGTGGGTAAGACTCTGTGCTCCCAATGCAGGGGGCCTGGGTTCCATCCTTGGAGGGGGAACTAGATCCTACATGCATACCACACCTACGAAGTCCGCATGCTGCAACTAAGAGTCCACATGCCACAACGAAAAGATCCTGTGTGCTGCAACAAAGACCCAGTGCAGCCAACATAACTAAATATTTTTTTAAAAAAATAACAGTCAACACAGTGAAAAGATGCTGCCAAAAAATAAAACAAACAAGGGAAACAAACACAAACATAATAGAGATTAAAAATAAAGAGTATTACGAACAAATACACGCTGAAAAAATTGAAAATCTGAATGAGTAGATCTATCTGTACAAAAACTAGAAATGACAAAATTGGCACAGGGGAAAATCCGTAAGCTTGATAGACCATGAGGCATTAATAAAACGTAAATTCCAGTCAAAGACCTTCCTTCCCCAAGGGCCCAAGGCCCAGGTGGTTTTACAGGTGAGTTCAACCAAAAACTCGAAGGTTCAATTAATTCCATCTATATAAATTCTTCCAGAAATTAAGAAAGACAGCAAAAGCTTCCCAGCTCATTTTATGAAACTTATATGCAAAAAATGTCAAACTATATAATGACAATTCACCAAAAAAGAAAAAACAAACAAACAAAAAACCATACAAGTCCATTTGGCTTAGGAACAGGGATGCAAAAATCCAAAATACAATACTGACTACCTGAGTCCAAAAGGTTATCATGACTTAAGTAGAGTTTATTCCAAGAATATAAGGAAATATGCCAATGTAACTTATTAGACTAACAGGCTAAGGAAAAAAAAACATATGGACATCTCAATTAATGTAGGAAAAGAATTTGAAATATCCACCTGCCAATGCAGTGAACACGGGTTCTATCCCTGCTCTGGGAAGATCCTACATGCCGCGGGGCAACTAAGCCGGTGCACCACAACTACTGAGTGTGCACTCTAGAGCCTGTGAGCCACAACTACCGAAGCCCGCGCGCCTGGAGCCTGTGCTCCGCAACAATAGAAGCCACTACAATGAGAAGCCTGCACACTGCAACAAAGAGTACCCCCGCTCGCCGCAACTAGAGAAAGCCTGTGCACGGCAACGCAGCCAAAAACAAAAAACAAAACACCGAAACTCTTCAGCCAGCTTCTGTCCTTAGTTACATACATTCCCTTTAAAATCAGAACAAAACAAGCATGCCCACAGCACTCCTAACAGCACGGGCGCTCTGGCCATTGCTAAAGATCAGGACACATGGGGGCCAGGAGGGAAAACACCAAGCTTTCACTTGCAGGCCCCTCCTTAGAACATGATACCAGAACTAGCAGGGAGTCCAATGAAGTGGCCAAATACAAGGTCTATCCTCCAAAATCAAGAGCATTTCTCTATAGCAGCAATAATAAGCTAGAAATATAACATAACAATGATACATTCACAAAACAACCTAAACTGAAGATCAAACACCAGACCACTGTGGAGGAAATGCCCACACTCTAATAACGTCTGCAGAGATAAGTAAGTAAATGGAGACACAATGCACGGTCTTGGGTGGGAACAGTTAACAGAAAGGTGCCAGTTCTCCTCACACTATCTACAAATTCAAACCACTCCCCTATAAAAATTCCAGTGCAATTTTCAAGGAACTCAAACTTATTCTAAACTTCCACGAAAGAACTACTCTGTTAGCCGTAAGTAAGTGAAATTTTAAAAAGAATAAAGAGTGAGAGCTGCCCCACCAGGTATTAACATGCCACAAGCCAAAGCAATCAAAAGTAATACTAATAACAGAACAACCTAACAAAAAGCAGAGAGCTGCCCCTAACAGACCAGAGCTCAGAAACACACCATCATACATATGAAAAAGGCAGCTCTACAAATCAACGGGAAAGGATGGATTGTTTAGTGCTGGGGAAACAGCTCAGTGTGTGGACAAAGATAAAAAAGGATTCTCGGGGCTTCCCTGGTGGCGCAGTGGTTAAGAATCCACCTGCCAGTGCAGGGGACACGGGTTCAAGCCCTGGTCCAGGAAGATCCCACATGCCGTGGAGCAACTAAGCCCCTGCACCACAGCTACTGAGCTTGCGCTCTGGAGCCCGTGACTCACAACTACTGAGCCCGCATGCCACAACTACTGAAGCCCACACGCCTAGAGCCCATGCTCCGCAACAAGAGAAGCCACCACAATGAGAAGCCCGCACACAGCAACGAAGACTGAATACAACCAAAAATAAATAAAATAAAACAATAAATAAATAAATATATATAACAGAGGCCTGGCTAGGTGGGTGCTGACCGATGACGCAGCGGCTAAGGGTGTCCAGATGAAGCCTCACCTAGTCCCGCCACACTGCTGTGGTTCTCGAGCATCACCTCCTTGTAGAGGGCCCTCTGGCCAGGGTCCAGACACTGCCATTCCTCCCGTGAGAAGTGCACAGCCACATCACCAAACGTCACAGCCTCCTGAAAGGACACACACCAGTCCCCCAGGGACCCCTGGGTGTCTCAGGCACATGGACCACAAGGTTGGGTGAGACAGTCACCAGACCCCTTTGGCTCTAAAATCAAGTGGAGGAGAGAATTCCCTGGAGGTCCTATGGTTAGGACTCTGCACTTCCACTGCAGGGGGCATAGGTTAGATCCCTGGTCAGGGAACTAAGATCCTGCAAGCCACGCAGTGTGGCCAAAACAGTAATAATAATAAAAGAAAAGAAAATCAAGGGGAGGGACAGTATGGAGAAGGGGGAGGGACCCAGACTACGGTGATATACAACCTTCCCCAGAGAGCCTCAGGCAGGGCCCGGTCTGGGCAGGTGTTTGCTCACTACCTTGGCAATGGGCATGCCGGAGACCGGCAAGGGTCACAGTGTGGAGCCAAGGGAGGGTCTAGGTCCAGGCCCAGTGGGCAGGGAGGGTGCCCAAAGGAGGAGGAAGGGGCCCTCCCAGGACGAGGGAGGGAACGGGGGAAGTCAGACTCCTACCATGCGCCTGCGTGGGTGGGGATCCGCGTGTCCCGGCCCAGAGACCTGCTGGAAGTAACGAAAAGGTCAGAGATCAGTATCCTGGAGGCCCCAACCCCTGACTTCCAGGCTAACCGAGGGGCGTGGTACTACGTTCCCCCATCCTTTACCTCCAACCCCAGGTGTTCTCTGGCAGGGACTTGGGGCGGGGCCAAAGTCGCCATGGCACCTGAGTACCTGCCCCCCGAAGCTCCATTCATCTTTCAGAGTGTGTAGTATGTATGAATCACTCCACAAACATGTAATGGGTGGTTGCCACGGGTGCCAGGTGCTCAACCAAGCAATGGGGATACAGTAGTGAACAGTACACACAGACTTTGCGTTCACGGAGCAGTCTACTGGAGAAGAGAGTTAAGTGACCACAAAAACAAATGCAAAATTACAGCTGTGATAATAGCACCGAAGCACAAGAAACTCTGAAAGCACTTAAACGAGGAAATTCTGACTTAGTCTGATGGGTCACTTCCCCTAGGTGCTAACTTGGCTAAGGTAATGGAGGTGGGGAGGGCACCGCAGGCAGCAGGAACAACGTGTGCAAAAGGCATGAGGCAGGAAAAACCGGGGCTGAATGAGCCTGTGGGGCCGCAAGAGGAAGCATGATGCGACTGGAGGCTCGAATAGACAGGAACCGGAAGGACGGACTGCAGGGACAAGAGGAGTGGGCACAGGACCCCACCCCAACCCCAGTATATAAACTTGGCCCCTCCCCAGGCATCTCTCTGGGAGGTCAGAATGAGAAGCGGGCTTCCTAGGGGAGCTTCTGGCTCTCAAATCGGCTTGAGGGCCGAAGCCCCAGGCCGTGAGGGCAGCAAGGCTAAGGCAGCAGTGACCACTGTCAGGTGGGTCCCCACCTGGGCCCGGCCAGTGCTGTATCCTGGGTCCCCTGTAGAGAATCGCAGGCCCTGAGCGGCAACCAGAATTCAGAGAAAATACATATCTTACTCCCCCAAGGTACAGCCCTTTTTGCCACCCTCACTAAGTCTAGGCCTTCGACGGACAGTGAGGGAGGGATAAAGAGGGCCCTAGAGGGAGATGATTATGCAGGTAGGATAAGCAAGGATGCCCCTGGAGCAGGCCTAGAACCGGCGGGAAGGTTACGAGGCTGCCGCGAGGCCGGATCTGCGGGACTCCCCCTCCCGCCTCCCACCTCTGCCGGGAAAGACGGCCGAGGCTCGACCACCACCCCGCCAGGCGCCCACGGGCTCTAGAGAGCCGCCCGCGCCATCCGCGCTTCCCCGCGGAGAGGCCGGGGAGCGCGGGGCCTGCAGAGTCGGAGGCGGGAGGACGCTGGGGCTGGTAGGCGGCCTCTCCGCCCGAGGGCGAAGAGCACGTGCAGCGCCCCGACACTAATCCGCGCGTGTTGCATCGACTCACCCTCCCCGGGGCCGCTCGAGGACCCACCCGCGGGACGACGCCGGAAATGGGCCTCGGCCGCCCGCAGCCGCTCTGCCCCGCAGCCTTCCGGCCGTTCTGGGCGGTTCGGAGGCTCGGCCAACTCGGTGGTTCCCAGCCGGCCCCCGCCCCCGCCTCGGAGCCGGCGAACGGGCGGGGCCAGATCGCTGGGGAAAGGATGGAGCCCGGAGAGGGCGGGGCGGAGTCCGGTAAAGGGCGGGGTCACAGTACGGGGAGGGCGGAGCCGGGGCCCAGGAAAGGCGTGGGTCTGGGCCCGGTGTCTCTTGGCCTGGGGTCGGGGAGCGGACCCGGGCGAAGCGGGCGGAGAGCCTGAAGTTCGCCTGGGGACGATCCCGCGCACCTCCGGTCACCAGTCCGAGAGCGCTGGTCCCCGCACCGGTTCTATGTGCTGGTTTTTCCATAGCAGAACGCACCCGCTGGGCACGTTCGAGGCCCCAGGACTACGGAAACACCCCCACCCAGGCCGTGTCCGGGGTGGAGGGGGTACGTGGTGCGGGGCAACGGCCTGCTGGGGGCGCAGAAGAGCCGTGTGCAAAGAGCAGGTGTTCTGCACCTGGTGGGGCAGATGGTTCAGGCGGAGGTCACCGCAGTGCGGCGGGGCACCGACAGCTCAGAGATGAGGCTGGGAGGGCCCCAGAAAGGGTGAGGTCCACCAGGAGAAGGAGAGGCCCAGGGGAGGGTTGTCACCCGGGACTCCGGGCTGGGGTCCCTGGGTGCATCGCGGGGTTCGGGGCAGCAGGACAGCCCAGGACCTGCCGAGAGACCGGATGGGGTGGGACCCCAGGCGAAGGGCGGCGCGCCCCGAGGTCAGGTCAAGGCTTCTCCTCGCTGCGCCCCACCCATCCCCAACTTCGTGTGGCCCCCGGAGCCACCTGTTCCGGGTGTTCTCCCAGATCCACGCTGTCCTGTGTGTAGGGGCGGGCACCCCAACTTCTTTGGAACTCAGCAGGAGCCTCCCCCGGTCCCTGCAGCCCTGGGGAGGACACTGTCTGCGTCTTCGGAGGCCTCAGCTTTGTGCGGCCCCGGTCCCTGGAGCTCTTCACACTGGACAGCCCTGGAGAGGGAAGGGCGGGGGAAGGGTGCGCAGAGCTTTTCGCGGGGAGGGCCCTGACACCCGACTTGTCGATGATCCAAATCCCGGGGTCCCAGGCAAAGCCACTGTGAAATTGGTGCAAACCAAAGTAAGGAAATGGTCAGAATCAGCTCCCGGACCGACTCCTAGGGGAGGTGGAAGGGAAAAGCAAGTACGCTCGGAGGAACTAGCTCCTCTCCCTGGGCCCCTGTGCGGCATGGTCCCGGCGCTCCCACCCCACACCTCCCAGCTCGAACTCAACTCTCCCGTCCCCACATCCTCCCTGCTCACGCTCAGAGAGCATCTGTGCAAAGTATGAATAAACGAAGGAATGGAGAATGGGAAAGGGCTGGGAATATGCCTGCTTCCTAACCTTAATCGCCAGCCAAGCGCTCAGGTACCCTGAGCTCACTGGTGGTCCTGATCTACTTACTGGGAGACTTCCTGCTGGAGGGTCTTCACACTGCTCCATCTAGAGGAGGGGCTGGCAAACCTGGGCCCTAGCCTGGCCCCCTCAAGGTAAGGATGACCCAGGGAGCAAGAGGGGGAGCCAGGGCTGATGCTTGGGTCTGTGGACCCTGAGGACAGAGCCATCTCAGCCACCACGAAAGCCTGGCCCAGAGTGTCCACCCAGCAGACATCTGGGCAGTGTGGGAGGTGCAGGTACCAGGGCACTGAGGGTGCTGCCTGGGAGTGGGGTGAAGGAGACTGCTTCTATCCACTGCAGGCCATTCCAGGGCCTCCGTGGCTGAGTCCCATCATCCTGAGCAAACAGACTATTAACAGTAAGGGGCATGGGGAACTTCCCTGGTTGTCCAGTGGCTAAGACTCCGTGCTCCCGATGCAGGGGGCCGGGGTTCGATCCCTGGTCAGGGAACTAGATCCCGCATGCCGCAACTAAAAAAAGAGTTCACGAGCAGCTAAGACCCGGAGCAGCCTAAATAAATAAATAATAAATATTTAGGGACTTCCCTGGTGGCGCAGTGGTTAAAACTCCGCCTGCCAATGCAGGGGACACGGGTTCGAGCCCTGGTCCGGGAAGATCCCACATGCCGCGGAGCAACTAAGCCCGTGCGCCACAACCGCTGAGTCTGCGCTCTATAGAGACCACGAGCCACAACTACTGAGCCGGTGTGCCACAACTGCTGAAGCCCGCACGTCTAAAGCCTGTGCTCCGCAACAAGAGAAGCCACCGCAATGAGAAGCCCGCGCACTGCAACGAAGAGTAGCCTCCACTCGCCGCAACTAGAGAAAGCCTGTGCGCAGCAACGAAGACCCAATGCAGCCAATAAATAAATTTTAAAAGATTATTTAAAAAATAATAAATATTTTTTTAAAATGTCAGGGGCCTGCATGGTTCCCCAAATGGTCACAGTGCCCTTTCTCTGGGCCAACCCAGATTACTTTCCAGCTATTTCCAGCCTGCGATTGGGATTCCAAGCTGTAAGTGTTCCCAGGGGAAAAGCCCAGTTTAAAAATTATTTTTGGGAATTCCCTGGCAGTCCAGTGCTTAGGATTCCACGTTTTCACAGCCATGGGTGCAGGCTCAATCCCTGGTCAGGGAATTATGATCCCGCAAGCTGTGCGGCCAAAAGAAAAATTATTTTCAAAGAGCTGTGTTTCCAAGGCCAGTCTGGGCCATCTACTAGATTTTCTGTAGTCTAGTAGATGGCCCAGAGCAATAACACTTTCAATGAACCGGAACAGACAGAGCCCCTGAAGGCCATCACCATCCCTGAGCACTCAGGAACCTCATGGTGTGCTAAAATGTACCTCGGGTTTCTTTTAATCGGGGATGGTAAGACATGCAGACTCGGAAGTGAAGGAAGACATTTATACTCACGGGTCTCTGGAATGGGAGGCAGGGCACACCACATGGGGCCACACAGGGAAGCACTAGGTTGGTGAGGAGGCAAAAGAGGGGAGGGAAGGTGTGGCCCAGAGCCTTCACTGGGGTTCCGCAGGAAAGAATGGGCAAGGCAGAGCAGGCACGCTGAGTAAGCTGAGAATCACGTGTTTGAATAATTTCAGCAGGCTGCAGGTTATCAGGTTATGGTTGGTCTCTAGTTGTCCCATACCTGGCGCTGGGGTGATGTAGGGCAGGGAAACATTGGTGTGGGGTGTGAGTCTCATGAAGGAGACAGCTGGGAGTGTGGGCTCTGGATTGGTTGGTTTGTACCAAAGCCTCGCTCTAAGGTTCCTTTGCTGCCTCCAGGATCGCCTTCTGGATTTAGCCTCGCTTGACTCAAAAGCTGGCAGGAGGAACCAGGAGACCCCAAGCCCTGAACAGAAGCAGAAGCTCCCTGAATCCCCCAGGGAAATGTTACCTGAGGAGGTCAGGGGCTTGGGGTCCTGAGAGCAAAATGAACGAGGTGCCGGAGGGGGCCTGAGGAGGTGGGCAGCAGGGGCTGCAGGTGACAGGCCTGTGCCCAGCACAGAGAGGCCTTGGCACCACCTGCTCCTGTCTGCCTCCTGCCCTGTACTCAACTTTTTTCCCACTTGGACCGGAGTCCCTTGAAGGCAGGGTTTGTGGTGTTTCCATCTTGCCTCTCTCAGGGCCGCCCCCCCCCAAACTCCATCCTAGGGACCCCACAGCCCACAAGTCCAAGCACTGTCCCCACCTCCATCCCACTCTTCCTCTGCCCTTCTGGTCTTCCAGGCCTATCCCGAGCTGACCCCAGAGCCCGTCACCCTGCCCCAGGGCGGCCCCGGTGCCCCTCAGCTCCTGGCCCTGCTGTACGCTGTGCAGCCTCCGGATGAGCTATCTCTGCCAAGAGTCGGCTGTCTCTCCGGGCGCCTCGTGCTCCCCTGTGGCTTCAGCATGTGGCCACATGGACCCTTCCTTCCCTCTCCTGTCACCTTCTCCTGATGTCTCTCTGGCCTCCACCCCTGCAAAACCCACCTGCCCGCACTGGTGCAAACACACCACCCCAGAGCCCTGAGTGCAAGCCCCTCTGCTCCCTGAGACCCCTGCTCTCACTCTCTCCCTACCTCGCTGGCTCTCCCTCCTCAGGCGTCACCTGCACACCCACTGCCCTGGTCACTAAGTTCTCCCTGTCCGCGCCTACTGACAGGTCTCACTCAGGGGATCCACCGCCTCTTCCGCTAATTCCAGGGATCCTCTCTGGAAGGACCCCTCCCACTTCTCCAGAAGCCCCCTGCCCGAAAGATGTGCCCTACTGGAGGCTCCCTTTCTGGTAGGCTTGCCCGCCCACTCGACGGCCCCGCGGCGGGAGAGCAGCATCCCCGCCAGACCACCGGAGCCTCTGTGCACTGCGGGACCAACCACCTCAGTTCGCCTGCGCTGAGGCCCCGGCGCGAGGGAGGGGCCACTGGCGCCCGCGAGAGGACTACAAGTCCCGGCGTGCCTTGCGGTGGCGGCCGCCGCTCCTGGCCGGAAGGTTAAGGGCTCTCGGCCCCGCCCCGGAAGATAAGGCGGCTCTCAAGGGCCGCGTCTCCTCTTTCGGCAGTGCCCGGCAGCAGGTAGGACGTGTTGGTGCCGCCTGGTGCCATCCGGTGCCATCAGGCGCCATGCGGCGCCCTAGGGCCCGTGAGGGACCCCAGCCGGCTCTGCAGAAGGCGCCAGGTCGCACGGCTGGGGAGGGGGGCGCGAAGGGTGCCGAGACCTGGAGGGAGGAGCCGGGGGAGCGGGAGCCCTGAAGTCGGGGTGGTGGGGGTGCCATGGCCGCTGACCATGAGCCGCCCCCAGACCGCCGCGATGGGTCGCGTGATCCGTGGGCAGAGGAAGGGCGCCGGCTCCGTGTTCCGCGCGCATGTGAAGCACCGAAAGGGCGCCGCGCGTCTGCGCGCAGTGGACTTCGCCGAGCGACACGGCTACATCAAGGGCATCGTGAAGGTTCGGGGCGCGGGCTGGGGCGGGTGGGGGCGTGGGGCGCCCGGCGGGACCCACGCCACTCAAGCCGCCTCGGCCCGCAGGACATCATCCACGACCCGGGCCGCGGCGCGCCCCTTGCCAAGGTGGTCTTCCGGGATCCGTACCGTTTTAAGAAGCGGACGGAGTTGTTCATCGCCGCCGAGGGCATCCACACTGGCCAGTTCGTGTACTGCGGCAAGAAGGGTGAGTGTCGCGCCTAGATGGAAGGTCGCGGTGGGGAGGAACCTGCGGTTCCTTGAGGTTTACGCCTTGGGTCGGGGGAGGAACACTGAGGCAGCAGACCTGCTTGGCCACGCATACTCGGTGGGTGCCTGGAGAGCTGTAGGAGGAGGCTGGCTGTGGAGTGCTGCGCTGGCTTTGTTTTTGGCAAGCAGTGGTTAGGACACCACCTTACGCTGTTGACTGCCGGCTGCTGCTGCTTCCCCTCGCAGCCCAGCTCAACATCGGCAATGTGCTCCCGGTGGGCACCATGCCCGAGGGCACCATCGTGTGTTGTCTGGAGGAGAAACCTGGTGACCGGGGCAAGCTGGCTAGGGCCTCTGGGAACTATGCGACTGTCATCTCCCACAACCCTGAGACAAAGAAGACCAGAGTGAAGCTGCCCTCGGGCTCTAAGAAGGTCATCTCTTCCGCCAACAGGGCTGTGGTCGGTGAGTGGAAGGTGACAGTTGAATGCTGTGGGTCTCCTGTGGACAGCCAGCAGCTAGATAGGGACCTGGAACCCCGCTGCCTGCTTCACTGAAGTGTGGGCTGTGTAAGCTTGAGCACAGCTCTAAAGCGGGCATAGCAGTTCCTATTTAACTGCTGGTTGGGTATTGAATGAGACCGAACCCGCTGAGACTCTTAAGGCAGACTTGTCTGCGCTTGGGGATAACCTGGAGTTATGTGATCCCTGCTCATTAACATCCTACCAAGATATGTGTGATTTCCTTAAAGGCACCCAGGAAAAAAGCACATGAACCCAAGTTTGTTTACTTTGGTTTTTGTCAACATCTTTGAATCCATGTGGCAAAGCCAGTCTTGCATGGGGGAGGCTCTTGAGGATGTGCTCACAGGATAAACAAAACAATGGCAGAGAAGTGGCAGGCTGGGTCAGCTGTCCTGTTTGGGGTGGGGAGGTGCTTGCAGGAGTGCAGTGTCAGACCCTGCAAAGGGGACGACTTCCTGGAGAACCGTGGATCAAGGCAGGCATTGCAGACGATGTGAATAAAGCCCTGGCTTAACGACCCTGCAGCGCCTGAAGAAACTTGTCGGCTGATAGGCTGCAAGGGGACTTGGTGCTTGGTCATGGTTTCGAGGCATTTCTGAGGTTCCTGGGAACGTGTGATGCTGTATGACACACGGGGGTGGGACACTGGCACGGACCGAGCAGGGGATGCTCTGCCTGATGGGAAGGTCCCCCAGTGCTGGGCAGGGTGTGATACATCTCCCTGAGGTCCCTGGTCTCCAACAGGTGTGGTGGCTGGAGGTGGCCGCATTGACAAGCCCATTCTGAAGGCCGGCCGTGCCTACCACAAGTATAAGGCAAAGAGGAATTGTTGGCCACGCGTGCGGGGTGTGGCCATGAATGTAAGTAGCCCAGAAATGGACAGTGGTGGGGGTATTCAGTGTACTGGGGCTGTGAGATGGGGTGGACAGGCTCCTTCCTGTAGTGTTCCCTCTTCTCTGTGGTGGGGGATCTGTACTGTGAGGCTCTCGGTGATGGTTTGTAAGCACAGGCTGGTTGATTATACCCTTCCCCAAGCGCTCCTAAGGCAGGTCGGGGCCACACCCAACACCACTTCCCTCTTCCCGCAGCCTGTGGAGCATCCCTTCGGAGGTGGCAACCACCAGCACATCGGCAAACCCTCTACCATCCGCAGAGATGCCCCTGCTGGCCGGAAAGTGGGTCTCATTGCTGCCCGCCGGACTGGGCGTCTCCGGGGAACCAAGACTGTGCAGGAGAAAGAGAATTAGGGCTGGGGGCTCAATAAAGTTTGTCTTTTTCACAGCTGAGCTGCGCTTTTCCATGGTTTCAGAGGGAAGGGTCCCTGCTGGGAGGAGTGCCCTGGTGTTCCACATAGGGAGGAAGGAGGAAGATGAAGTAGTTGCACTAGTGAACAGTGGAAGCTTTGGACAGAGAAGGTGGGGCTGCTGGGTTGCTTCACATCTTGACTCCTGGAATCCCCCACCACCTGCACGTGGAGCAGAGAAGCCCACTCACAAGGAGTGTAGCCCCCAGACCTCTGTTCACTAACTTGTCTTGAGCACTTGGAGAATCTGGATGAGGGTTTGGGTGCTGTTGGGTGAGAGAGTGGTGTCCCTGGAGCCACAGGCTGGAGAGAAGGGGTGCTGCCTTGCAATGGAAGGACCAGACTAGTTTCTCAACAGATGGGCTTCCTTTTTGGCAATAGCCCACTAGCACCTTGTCCCAGACTAAATGATAGACTGGTCAAAGCTGATAGAGCCAGGGCAGACTGGGCACCAGAATGGGAGTGGAGGCCCATCAGTGCCTCAGGACCAGGACACTTGCTTCCCAGAGGCCAGCCAGAGCCTCCTGCCCCTAGTGGTACCCCTTGTGAGCTGATGTGAAAGCAGGAGCTGCAAGCCAGTGTGCCTAACTGACCACTGGAGTGAATGGTAGGCCGATTGGGACAGCAAGGGTGGATGGCAGGCTGAGGTGGGATGCACCTTTACAGAGTGGGCGCAAGGGCACTGGCTGGAGTCTCTGGCAGCCACCTTCCTGAGTCTCACGCATGAGAACTGGTCCCCTTGGCTGTTCCGGGAGACTGGCAGGGTTCCTCCTGGGTGGTAGGGCCTCACTGGTTGCCAGGTGGCTACTTGTTTTCATGGTTCATACCTGTCTCTAGTGTGAACCTCAGTTCTAGTCTTGCCTTCCTGGGGCCCCACGTGTCCTATGCCACCCACGCCTAGACAGTGACCCAGTAGGGCTAGGACCTCGGTCATGAGAGGAGGGCAATGGTTCCTTCTGAAGGAAAGGGTACTGGACATGTTTGCCTGAACCATAACCTGCTTGCAGTATTGCTCCCTTCTGGGTAAAGTGGCCTGGGGCTTTGTCCAGGGGACTGGCCAACAGGGAGAGTTTGCTCCAGGAGCATTCGGGCACTCAGACCCTGAGTGGACACTGGACCCCATTTATACCCTAGAGCACGGGCTCTAGGCATGCGGGGTTCAGGAGTTGGGGCTGGGGGCAGTGGGTTAAACTAAAACGGGCTGCTTTGACCAGTAAGTATCCTCTTCACATGGCCCTGAGAAAAGGCGTGGCTTTCTGCCTTTAGCTGCAAAGGAAAGGGCCTGCCTGAACTTTTGTTGGTTGCAGTGCCTTGAGTTTCACTGAAAAGGAGAATTACTGGAAATCTGCTGGTCACCAAAGCCTCCGCCTCGCCTTCGCTGCGAAGCCTGGGGGTCGTGGTTCCAGACTGCCACCTGGTGGCAGCGTTCCCGATCTACGATGCAGCTTCTACTTTCCTCGAGGCGGCCGACCACCGAGACGCGGCGTCCGTTTCCCAGAGCGACCCTAAGGCGTCTTCCGCCGGGATCCGGGAGGAGGACACGTCACTTCCGGTCGGGTTTCGGTCGGCTGGGCAGGAGCAGCAGGCGGGGCCTGGTCGTGCAGGCTGCTGTTGGGCGGCGCTGAGGTGAGTGTGGGTCGGTGGGGGCGGGGGCGGGGGCGGGGGCGGCGGCGGCTGGGCCTCCCGGGAGCGGAGCGCAGACCCTCCCTTCGACACCGAGAGCTCCCGCCCCGGGTCCCACTGCAAGACCCCGAACCCTACTGTTCTCCCCCGGTCGGGATCGTTCCTTGCCAGGCCCCTCTCCCGCCGCGGAATCTCCGTCACCGGTCCCAAGCCCGCCCTGGGGTCTCTCCACCGGACTCCTCTCCCGGGTCGCCCCAAGGGGCTGCTTCCGCGGCGCGAGATGCCGCCGGTAACCAGGCGCCGCGCGCACCGGCCTCGCACTGTTGTGCTCCCCTCTCCCCCTCCGACCCCAACTCGTTCCGCCCCCGGTACCTTCCTCGCGGGTCTCCAGCTCGGGGGGTTCATGCCCGTGCACACTCCCGTCACCTCCAGCGTCAGCCCGCCTCCGCATTTCCCCCGCGGCCCTGCGGGTCCCGCCCCCCGCCCCACCGGACGTATCTCCCTTCCTTCCCACCCTTCTGCTTCTGGCCCACGGAAGCCTTTCTCCCAGCAGCCGAATTTTTGTTTCTCTTTCTAGAGGCTTTTATTCAAGGTCTGAAACCTTTTTATTTGCCCCATTGTTTTGTGCTTTTAAAATGTAGCATTAAAAAATCCTTTTCGTTAAAACTTAAGTACAGAGAATGGATTAGCAAACGTCAGGGACTGGGATTGCCAGTTCTCTTTTTGCTAGTTTTTTCAAACCCACCCACTCCCCCGCCCTTTTTTTTTGTAATTTAAGAAAACTGTTAAAAACCCTGGCGGTCCAGTGGCTAAGACTCTGCGCTTCCAATGCAGGGGGCCTGGGTTTGACCCCTGGTCGGGGAACCAGATCCCACATGCCGCAACTAAGAGTTCGCATGCCGCAACTAAGACCCGTAGCAGTTTAAATTAAAAAAAAAAATCTACTTAGCAAATTTCAAAGTATATAATACAGTATTGTTGATTATAGTTACCTGGCTGTTAATTAACTCTCCAGAACTTATTCATCTTGCATAACTGAATGTTTGTACTCTGACCAACATGTCCATTTTCATTAATCCCCAAACGCTGGCGACCACCATTCTACTCCTTGAGTCTATGATTTGGACTGTTTTAGATACCACGTATAAGTGAGATCATGCAGCGTTTGTCTTTCTGTGTCTGGCTTATTTCACCTAGTATAATGCTCTCCAGATTCATCCATGTTGTTGCCAATGGCAGGAATTCCTTTTTTATGACTGAATAATATTCCATTGTATATATATGCCACATTTTTTTCCTTGTTTTTTATTTATTTATTTTTGGCCACATTTACTTTATCCTTTCATCCATGGACAGACATTTAGGTTGTTTCCATGCCTTAGCTATTGTGAATAATGCTGCAGTGAACACGGGAGTGCAGATCTCACTTTGAGCTCCAGATTTCATTTCCTTTGGATATATACTGAGAAGTAGGATTGTTGGATCATATGGTGGTTCTACTTACAATTTTTTGAGAAACCTTCATACTGTTTTTCATAGTTGATGCACCAATTTACATTTCCACCAACAGTGTGTAAGGGTTCCCTTTTCTCCAAATCCTCACCAATGCTTATCTTTTGCTTTTTTCTTTTAAAAGGTAAAGGATGTTCTTTTTTAAAAAATTAATTTATTTTTGGCTGCATTGGGTCTTCATTGCCGCACACGGGCTTTCTCTAGTTGCGGCAAGCGGTGGCTTCTCTTGTTGTGGAACACGGGCTCTATAGGCGCGCGGGCTTCGGTAGTGTGGCACTCGGGCTCAGTAGTTGTGGTTCACGGGCTCAGTAGTTGTGGCGCATGGGCTTAGTTCCTCCGTGGCATGTGGGATCTTCTCAGACCAGGGATCGAACCCATGTCCCTTGCATTGGCAGGTGGATTCTTAACCACTGTGCCACCAGGAAAGTTCCTCTTTTGCTTTTTTTTTTTTTTTTTTTTGCGGTTCGCGGGCCTCTCACTGTTGTGGCCTCTCCCGTTGCGGAGCACAGGCTCCGGACACTCAGGCTCAGCGGCCATGGCTCACGGGCCTAGCTGCTCCGCGGCATGTGGGATCTTCCCGAACCGGGGCACGAACCCATGTCCCCTGCATCGGCAGGCAGACTCTCAACCACTGCGCCACCAGGGAAGCCCGCTCTTTTGCTTTTTGAGAGTAGCCATTCTAACAAGTGTGAAGTGGTATCTCCTTGTGTTTTTTTTTTTAATTAATTAATTTTATTTATTTTTGGCTGCATTGGGTCTTTGTTGCGGTGTGCAGGCTTCTCATTGCAGTGGCTTCTCTTGTTGCATGCAGAGCACAGGCTCTAGGCACGTGGGCTTCAGTAGTTGTGGCTTGCAGGCTCTAGAGCACAGGCTCAGTAGTTGTGGCGCATGGGCTTAGTTGCTCCATGGCATGTGGGATCTTTCCGGACCAGGGCTCGAACCCGTGTCCCCTGCTTTGGCAGGCGTATTCTTAACCACTGCGCCACCAGGGAAGCCCCTCCTTGTGGGTTTTTTTAAAATTAATTAATTTATTCATTTATTTAATTTTTGGCTGCATTGGGTCTTCGCTTGCACATGGATTTTCTCTAGTTGCTGAGAGTGGGGGCTACTCTTTGTTGCGGTGCGCATGCTTCTCATTGTGGTGGCTTCTCTTGTTGCAGAGCACGGGCTCTAGGCATGCGGGCTTCAGTAGTTGTGGCATGCCGGCTCTAGAGCACAGGCTCAGTAGTTGTGGCGCACGGGCTTAGTTGCTCCATGGCATGTGGGATCTTCCTGGACCAGGGCTCGAACCTGTGTCCCCTGCATTGACCGGCGGATTCTTAACCACTGTGCCACCAGGGAAGCCCTCTCCTTGTGGTTTTGATTTGCAGTTCCCTGATGATGAGTGATGTTGAGCACCTGAGCATGTAGCTGTTGGTCATTTGTATGTCTTTTTTGGAGAAATGTCTATTCAGGTGCTTTGCCCACTTTTAAGTTGGGTTATATGGTTTTTTTGCTATTGAGTTGTGTGAGTTCCATATATATTTTGGATCTTAACCCCTATCAGATATGTTGTTTGCATGTATTTTCTCCCATCTCTTAGATGCCAGAAAAATAACTCTGTTGATTGTTATTTTGCTGTCTGCATGTTTTCTTATACCTCTACACACTTAATAGTGTTTCTGTATTTTAAAATCTACTTACGTATCATACTGTTGATATTCTACACTTACCAGTTTTACTCAGTCTTATAACTTGTGTTCTGTCTCCTCTGTGACAATGATGTGTTCATTCCTTTCAACCATTGTGACCTTGCCTGTTCCCTGATGATGAGTATTGAAGTTGTTCCCTTTTTTGCTTGTACACAGACATGCAGGAACATCCTTGTGTGTCTTTTGTGCATTGGCAAGAGTTTTTATAGGGCGCGTACCTAGAATTAGGTTTCCTGACCCAGGGGTTTGCAGAGTTTCAGCTCTACCAGGTGGTGCCTGATCGATTTCCAGAGTGACTACCAGACTACCTACGGGACTCTGAGAGTCCATGTTTCTCATGTTTTCAGCGGACCACCAGGGAATTCCCTTTTAAATTTTTGATGGTTTGTTTCTTTTTGTTTTGTATATTTAAATATATGCTGTATATCTTTTATTACATATGTTTGAAAATATTTTTTTTCACCTTGCAGTTTGCTTTTAAGTTTTTAAAAATACTTCTTTATTTATTTGGCGGCGCCAGGTCTTAGTTGTGGCACTCGGGATCTTCGTTGCCACCTGCGGGATCTTTAGTTGCGGCATTCGAACTGTTAGTTGTGGCATGTGGGATCTAGTTCCCTGACCAGGGATTGAACCCAGACCCCCTGCACTGGGAGCGTGGAGTCTCAGCCACTGGACCACCAGGGAAGTCCCAGTTTGCTTCTAATTTTGTGGTGTCTTGTACAGAAGGTTTTTTTGATGGAGTAAAATTAAGCAACTTTTCCTTTATGGGTGGTCTGTTTTCTGTATTATTTCCTTATAATAGCTGTAAACATTTTAAAGAAACATTTAGGCCTTCAGCCTGTCTGAAATATATTTTTGTGTGCCATGGAAGGCAGGATCTAATTTTACTTCCCTGTGGAAATTCAGTTGTGCCAGCTTCATTTATTGAATGGTGCATTGCTCTTAACATTGCAAGTGTGTCATTAATATATGCGTGGATCTGTTCCATTATCCTCTTTCCTGTGCTCTTACAATCAGCTCTCTGTATCTGTGGGTTCTGCATCTGTGGATTCAACCAACTGAGGATTGAAAGTGTTGGAGGAAAAAAAATTGCAGAAAGTTCCAAAAAGTAAAACTTGGATTTGCTACACCTAGCAACTTTGTATAAATTTTTATTTATTTATTTGTTTATTTGTTTATTTATGGCTGCGTTGGGTTTTCGTTGTTGCGCGCGGGCCTTCTCTAGTTGCGGTGAGTGGGAGCTACTCTTCATTGTGGTGCGCAGGCTTCTCGTTGCGGTGGCTTCTCTGTGTTGCGGAGCACAGGCTCTAGGCATGCGAGCTTCAGTAGTTGTGGCACGCGGGCTTTAGAGCGCAGGCTCAGTAGTTGTGGCACATAGGCTTAGTTGCTCCGTGGCATGTGGGATCTTCGCTGACCAGGGCTCGAATCCATGTCCCCTACATCAGCAGGTGGATTCCTAACCACTGCGCCACCAGGGAAGACCCACCTGGCAAGTCTTTACATAGTATTTCCATTGTATCTACAACTATTTACATAGCATCTACATTGTGTTAAGTATTGTAAGTAATCTAGAGATGATTTAAAGTATACGGGGGATGTGTATGTGTGTGGGTTATATGCAAATACTATGCCATTTTATATAAGGGAGTTGAGTATTTTTAGATTTTGGTATCCTATTGGGGTCCTGGAATCAATTCTGCATGGACACCTAGGGACAGCTGTATCTCACTTTTATTACCACAGCCTTATAATAAGACTTGATATTTGGTAGGGCATGGCTCTGCCTTAGTTCTTCTTTGGCATTGCCTTGGTTAATCTTAGATCATTACTCTTGTGATATTTAGAGTCATTTTAGTCAGATATGATATGTCCCGTTGCAGTTTTGCTTGTACAGAATTAATAGATTCATTTGGGGAGAACTGACATTTTTGTGATATTGAGCCCTCCTGTTTATGAACGTTGTCTTTTTCTCCATAGGTTTTGTTTTTTTATGTGTGTGTCCTTCAATGAAGTTTTATCATCTTGTCCATAAAGTTACATTTGTTTTGTTAGATTTCGTAGGTGCTGTATAGTTTTTGTAGCTGTTAGGAATGCTGTTTTTTTGGTTGCTGATTGTTAGTATATGGGAGTAATATTAATTAGTCTATTGACCTTGTATATGGCAATCCTGTTGAACTTTTATCATCTCAACACTAGGTTGATACTCTCGGATTTTCTATGTAGGTTGTCTTTTTTCTTCTTCTTTTTTATTTTGGTTGCATGGTGGCATGTGCAATCTTAGTTCCCCAACCTGGGATCAAACCCGTGTCCCTTGCAGTGGGAGCACGGAGTCCTAACCACGGAACTGTAGCTTCTATTTCTTTTTCTGTGACTTAATGCATTGGCTAGGGTCTTTGGTACACTGTTACATAGCAGCTGGGTGAGGGAGCAAGCATCTGCCTCTTGTCGCTGACTAATGCTAATGCTTCTGTTGTGTTCCCTTAGCGTTGTTATGAAACAGACTTGAGTGCTAGGAGTGCCAGGGTCTTGGCCTGCACTCTGAGAACCACCACTCTTAATGTGTGGTATGTAGAGTTGTGTTCCCTTTTTTGTTCTTAATAGTATTTCCTTTCCCACCTTTTCCCCTTCCCCACATTGGACTTGCCAGACATTTGTGTATTTTATTAGCATTTTCAAAGAACCAAGTTTGAGATTATTTTCTGTTTCTTTAAACTGTGTTTATTTTTTTTCATCTTCTTTCCTTGAATTGCTTTCTTATTCTGTGCCTGGTTTCTTGTTGAACGCTTAGATTATTATTTCAATCTCTTTGTTAAAATAAGTGCATTAAGGTTTCCCTTAGGTAGTCTCTGTTTTCATTTCCACCTTAATTTCCATTTCTATGTTTTTCTTGAAGGGGGGGGTTCTTTTTTAAATCAGATATTTCTAGTGGAACAACAATATGAAAGTTTGCCAAATCATATCAGCCTTCGGAACTTTTTGTGTGTTTTATATATATATATATATATATATATATATATATATATATATACACACACACATATATATATATACACACATATACATATGTATATATATATATACACACATTTTTAAAGATTTGTTTATTATTATTATTATTATTTTTTTGTGGTATGCGGGCCTCTTACTGCCGTGGCCTCCCACGTTGTGGAGCACAGGCTTCGGATGTGCAGGCTCAGCGGCCGTGGCTCACGGGCCCAGCTGCTCCGCGGCATGTGGGATCTTCCCGGACCGGGGCAAGAACCCGTGTCCCCTGCATCGGCAGGCGGACTCTCAACCACTGCGCCACCAGGGAAGCCCATATTTTTTATTATTTATTTTATTTATTTTTGGGTGCGTTTGGTCTTAGTTGTGGCACGCGGGATCTTTTGTTGCAGTGTGCGGGCTCTTTGTTGCAGCGTGTGAGCTTCTCTCTAGTTGTGGTGTGTGGGTTTTGTCTTCTAGTTGTGGCGCGCAGGCTCCAGGGCGTGTGGACTAAGAAGTTGTGGCACGCGGGCTTAATTGCCCCGTGGCATGTGGGATCTTAGTTCTCCGAGCAGTGATCAAACCCACATCCCCTGCATTGGAAGGCAGATTCTCTACCACTGGCCCACCAGGGAAGTCCCTGGAATATTTTGAAACTTTCTTTTTTGCCTGGTGTGTGTTGTTTCTTACAATTTCAGTGTACATTTTGAAAAAGTGTATTCTCTGTGCTTTAAGTAAGTATCCTCTATTTGATCCACTCATTTCTGAAGGAAGTGTGTTAAAATCTCTCATTCCAGGGGAGGGTTTGCACGCTTCTCTTTGGCACTGCACTTAGCTTTGGCTTTCTACGCTTCAAGGATTTGTTTGTAGATACACATGTTTGTAATTACAGCTTTTGGTGGATTTTTCGTTTTATTAATACCCGGTGTCTGCTTTTGTTCCTAATAATGATTTTTGCTTTCAGTCTTGTTTTGATTGGTATAAACATCGCTAAGGCACATGCAGCAAAGCATGTTCAGCTCGCAAACACCGTGCTAAGGAGAAGAAGCCAGCACGGAGTGCAGAAGGCATAGCCCCTCTGACAGAGTCTGCAGGGCGCTGATCTGTGCTGCCAGGAGCCCGGCAGAGGCTCTCCTGGGAGGCCGGCAAGTAGGCAGAGCCTGCAGCGGCGGCAGGGCTGCCAGGGCCTGGTTCTGTGGGCCGGGCCCCTCGAGCTGTGTGTTCGGGTTGTCAACTCTGCTGTATAAACGTCATACTCCAATAAAGAGCTTTAAAAATACAGAAAAGGTAAATATAGCTATTATAGCTTTATTTTAATTAGTGTTTCTTTGGTCTGTCTTATATTTAGCTTTTCTGTGTTATTTTAGGTTATATACGTGCATTTTGTGTATCTAATTGGAGAGTCTTGTGCTTCCAGTAGGTGAGCTTAATCCTTTTACTTCTAACTGTTACACATCCATTGGTCTTGTTTTTACTAGTTTTGTATTTTTTGCCTCATCTTTGACTTTGCTTTATGCCTTCTATTGATTTTTTTTTCGTTTAACTCCTTTTTTTTTCCTCAGCCGTTAATGTGTTATCTTTATTCTTTCATGTAAAGTGAATGACTGTCTCCATCCTCCTCTTGAATGAGACTGCTTGGTGCCCGGGAGGAGGTGGGGGCAGATGACCTGAAATGTTGTACGTGTCTGCAGGGAGCAGAGTCTGCCCGGAAGGCCGAGCCCTGAGGCTGCGGCTGCAGGAGGGGCCCGGCTGGACCTCCACATGTGCCTCTCTCTTCCCTCAGCACCTGAGTGACTGGCTCCTGCCTCAATCCCCGGGAAGCCCAGGGTACTAGGCGATGGCAGCTTTGCATCTGTCTGCCCTGCCCCAGGTGAGCATCTGTTTTCCCCAGAAGGCGTGAGGTCTTCTCCCAGGGCTTCCCTGTCTGCTTGGCCTCAACAAACACTGTCAGGCGTCTCTGCTGTGGGGCGCTGAGAAGAAGGGTGACCCTGGGAATCCCCCAATCTCCCTGAGTGAGCTGGCTCAGCAGCCAAGGGGTCAGGTCACCCCCTAGGGCCACGCTGAGGGATCAGCGTGATCACCCCTGTGCTGCTTCTCTAGCCCGGGCCCAGCCTGAGCCACGCTTGGGCCTGCAGCAGCTCTTGTTGTTCCAGGCTGAAGTGACCTTCGAGGACGTGGCCGTGCTCCTCTCCAGGGAGGAGTGGGGCCGTTTGGGCCCTGTTCAGAAGGGCCTCTACAGGGATGTGATGCTGGAAACCTACAGGAACCTGGTCTCGCTGGGTGAGGCCCCTTCCTGGGATGCAACTCAGGGAATAGTCCTGGAGGCTCAGGGCTCAGCAGGGGCTGGGCTGGGGGCCTCATCCCCTGGGCCCAGAGATGGGTGTCACTGACCCTCGTCCCAGGCAGGCCTGGTCTGCACAGAGGAGGGCCCTGGGTGGGGCTGGGTTCGCCAGCACCAGATAAGACTGCCTCCCTGCCCCAGGCCCAATGTAGGTGCATCTCCTGGTGGAGAGAGTCCTCTGTGCTCAGATCCTCATCTTCATGACCACATCCACCTCTCCAGGGAGTTTCCAGACTTCCCATCACCCCCTGTACCTGTGTGTCCTCTCCCCCGCCAGCCCCAGGGTGAGCCCACACTGTGTCCTTGGCATCAATCCCAGGCCCCGTCTCCTTCCCAGGAGCTGGACCTGCAGGCCCCAAGCCAGAGGTGATTACACAGTTGGAGCGAGGGGATGAGCCGTGGGTCCCGGACGTGCAGAGGAGAGAGCGACCGACCATCGATGGCTCAGGTGCGTAGGGGGGCTGACTCCCTGACTCACTTGCTGAACAAGCATGTGTGGGGGTCCACGATATGTAGTGTCAGCCGACTCATGAATTTGGAGGAGGATGCATTATGGCCAGTGCAGTAGTCCTGGGAGTGGCCTCTGCTGAAACCCAGGTCACCTTTGCCAGCCTGGGTGCCACAGTGGGGTGACTCTTTCTTTTAGTTGAAGTATAGTTGATTTACAATATTCTGTTAGTTTCAGGTGTTCAGTGTAGCGATTCAGTATTTTTACAGATTATATTTCATTTAAAGTTGCTACAAAGTAATGGCTATGTTTATCTGTGCAGCACAGTATATCCTTGTTGCTTATTTATAGGGTGATTCTTGAGCTGAATCTTCTAGGAGGGTAAGAGGGGGCACTGTTGGTGGAGGAGAAGAGGGGAAGGCACTCGGGTGTGCTGTGAAGGAAGGCCAGGCCCCCAGGACTCCATGGAGCCCTGCTGTCCATGGCTCATGCCCTCCGAGGGGCGTCAGACCGTCAGGCGGGGCCATAGCGATGGAGAACATCGCTTCGTTTGCTCTCTTCTAAGTTAACCTACTAGATGATTACAGGCCATTATAGGAAACGGAGGGAGTACACATCACCCCAGATTTCAGCACCCAAATACAAATGTGTTCCGGTGTGTACGTGCTGTCCATTTTCCAATGAAGTCTGGTCTGTACCCGCACACAGACATCGCTAGGAATGCAGTGATCTGTGTGCATTGAAGGGTCGCTGGAGTTTTCACTGAATGCATTTCTATTTCTGTGCGCATGAGCTGCGGTCACTGCTCTCAGTGGAAGTGCTATGGGGAATGGTGTGCTGTGGGGAATGGTGTCCTCTGGGTTCATTGCCACAGAGAACGCTGATGAGTGACTTTTTGCAGGTGTCTTGCTGATGTCCTAGGAAGGAACTATTGGCTCAAAGAACTTGAATTTCACGTTTGTAAATTTATTTATTCAAATATAAATACTTACAGAAATGGGACAGACCCTATTTACAGCTCAGTCGATTTTTACGAAAATCCATCATCCAGATCAAAATAGAGAACATATCTAGTTCCCTGGGAGCCCACAGGTCCTCCTCCGTCATTTCTCACTGCTCCCCACCGGCCCTTCTGTCTGACTCCTATGAGGCACCTGCATGTGGTGAGCCTGCCATGTTGTATGGAGTTTGTTCAGTCTGTTCGCTGTTCTGTCGTGAACACACCACAAGTATTTTCCATTGTACTTCTGCAGGGCATTTGGTTGTCCCCATTTTGGGGCTGTGTGTGTGTGCATGTCTTGGCTCACAGAGAATGCATTTCTGGTGAGTGTAGTCCTGCAAGTGGAGTCACTGTGTGCCTCGTCAGGGAAGAAAGGGTGGAGACATGGGCCTCAGACTTGAGGGCATCCCGTGTTACATCTTGAGTTTAAGGTGCTGGTGGCTCCCGGCCTCTCAGGCCCCTGGGAAGAGCCCTGGGAATGGGCGTGGCCTGCTAGGGAGGGCTGAGGGACCCAGCCTCTGTGTGCTCTACCCTCTCTTCCTCAGTTGGCATGAGCTCTGCTCTCTGCCCTTCTGGGGAGGCAGCTGGTTTTCCCACCATGGATTTTGGGGTGGATTAGCTATTGTTAGGCAGCCTTACACTCGCTCAGCTTTAATTTCTTTGTCAGATATCCTTCATGAGTTTTGGGACCCCTCCTTGCTCTGGTTTCCATGATGCTATGAAGCTTCCATCTTCTGTCCTTTTGTGATGAGGATAGGTATCCTGCAGTCCCAACCAAGCATGCTCTGTGGGCAGAAGGCAGGCAGGAATGGTGTGGGTGTTAAGAGTTGGGCGGATGCTTGTGCTGCCGCGAGATTGCAGCCCTGGGCGAGGCTTTTAAGCCTCTGGGCTCCAGGCTCTCATGTCTGCAAGACTTTGGAGATGGTGTTTTTGTGACTTTGGAGATGATGGAGATGGTACTTCACAGGTGGTCAGCAGCATCTTTATACCTTCCTTCCAGAGTCAGAACAGGTGACCCTGAGGTGTTCCATTTGTTGTTTCAGCTCATGGGACCAGGACTCAGAATCAGGAGTTGACTTCAAGCGAGATGCTCTATGGGGAAGAACTGGACCGACTCAGGGGGAGTTTTCTCCAGGGACCTGAGCCAGGAGAAGCCTGTGAGCATGTCAGGGAGCCAGAGGGGAGCATGGACGGGCCTGTGGAGCAGAGAGGCCCCAGGCCAGTCACACTGGCCAACAAGGAGAGTGGCCTGGAGTCTGGGGGAAACCTCAGGTTGGGGTCAAGCACTCTCCCTGATCAGAGACCTCACAAATGCGATATATGTGAGCAGAGTTTTGAACAGAGATCGTATCTTAATAACCATAAGCGTGTACACAGGTCCAAAAAAACAAATATGGTGCGTGATTTAGGGGAAGTTTTCACTGCAAATTTAGTTGTTAAAGAAGATCACAAAATTCCTATTGGAAAAAAATTGCATTATTGTGGTTGCTGTGGGAAAGCCTTCAGGTACAGTGCTAACCTTGCCAAGCACCAGCGGCTGCACAGCGAAGAGAAGCCCTACAAGTGCGACGAGTGTGGGAAAGCCTTCCACCAGAGCTGCGAACTCATCAATCATCGCAGGATGCACTCCGGGGAGATCCCCTACCGCTGCGATGAGTGCGGGAAGACGTTCAATCAGAGGCCAAATCTCATGAAGCATCAAAGGATCCACACTGGGGAGAAGCCCTACAAGTGTAGTGAGTGTGGGAAGCACTTCAGTGCCTACTCGTCCCTCATTTATCACCAGAGGATCCACACTGGAGAGAAGCCCTACAAGTGCAACGACTGTGGGAAGGCCTTCAGTGATGGCTCAATCCTCATCCGACATCGTCGGACTCACACTGGAGAGAAGCCATATGAGTGCAAAGAATGTGGCAAAGGCTTTACCCAGAGTTCTAACCTTATTCAACATCAAAGAATTCACACTGGAGAAAAACCCTATAAATGTAATGAATGTGAGAAAGCCTTCATCCAAAAAACCAAGCTTGTTGAACATCAGAGAAGCCACACCGGAGAAAAGCCCTATGAATGTAATGACTGTGGCAAGGTTTTCAGCCAGAGCACCCACCTCATCCAGCATCAGAGGATCCACACGGGAGAGAAACCCTACAAGTGTGGTGAGTGTGGGAAGGCCTTCCACAACAGTTCCAGACTCATCCACCATCAGAGGTCACACCACGGAGAGAAGCCGTACAAATGCACTGATTGCAAGAAAGCCTTCAGCCAGGGCACATACCTCCTGCAGCACCGGAGGATTCACACCGGGGAGAAGCCGTACACGTGCGGCGAGTGTGGCAAGGCCTTCCGGCACAGCTCCAACATGTCCCAGCATCAGAGGATTCACCTCCGGGAAGACTTTTCCCCATGACTAGGGGAGGCCCCTGAGGTCTGCTGTGCACTTCCTGCATGTGACCCACCCAGCCCTTTACCTGCTGTCCACATGGTGTTGTCACAGGTGAAAGAGCATTTCTGTCTAATTAAAAAAAGTCTTAAAACAGAAGCAGTGCATGGTCACTTTAGAGAAATCGAGTGAGAAACGTAAGCAAACAGGAGAAACTCCTGTAGCTTCCCCTTAGACAAAGAGAACTCACCACCACTGCGCCCGGTGTAGGTTTCGTCCAGACACACCAAACAGCATCCTCTAGAGAAGTACTGTGGTGCTTTCTGTGCAGCTCGTTTCCTCAATCCTAGAAAACTCACACTGGAGAGATCTATGTGTTTACATTGTTTTACACATTGTAAATTTAAAAAAATTGGCATATAGTTCATACTTTTCTGTATCACTTAATAGAATTAATAATTGCCTTTTTTATTGTGGTAAAATAATATACAATGTTACATGTACCATTTAAACCATTTTTGACTGTACAATTCAGTGGCATTAGATACATTCACAATATTGTATAGCTATCAGCAAATCTGTTTCCAAACTGGTTTATCTGAAACAGAAACTCTGCACCCATTAAACAGTAACTCTTCACTCTCCCCCTTTCCATTTTTCTGTCTCAGAGAATTTGCCTATTCTAAGTACGTCATATAAGTGAGGTCATACAACATTTGCCCTTTATGTCCTGGCTTATTTCACTTAGCATAATGTCCTCAAGGTTCATCCGTGTTGTAGCAGGTGTCAGGACAACATTCTTTCTTTACAGCTGAATAATAACTGCACTGTTTGTAGATACCATGTTTTGTTTACCCATCATTTGTTGATAGATTACTTGGGTGTTTCTGCCTGTTGATTATTGTGCATAATGCTGCTATGAACATTGGTATACAGATCTGTACTTGTACTTTCCCTACTTTCAGTACTTTGGGGTATAATCCTAGGAGTAAAACTGCTGGATCATATGGTAATTCTATGTTTAAATTTCTGAAGAATGGCCACACTTTTCCACAATGGCAGTACTATGTTATATCCCCACTAGCAATTCACGAAGTTTCCAGATTCTCTACATCCTTGTCAATACTTGTTATTTTTCCATTATTTTGTTCATAGTCATCCTAATGGGTGTGAAGTGGTAACTCACTGTGGTTTCGTTTTGCATTTCCATGATGACTAATGATATTGAGCATCTTTTCATGTGCTTTTTTTTTTTTTTTAAATGGCTTTACAATCTGGCTTCAACCTTTTTTTTTTAAATTTATTTATTTATGTTTGGCTGTGCTGGGTCTTCGTTTCTGTGCGAGGGCTTTCTCTAGTTGCGGCAAGCAGGGGCCACTCTTCATTGCGGTGCGTGGGCCTCTCACTGCTGTGGCCTCTCTTGTTGCAGAGCACAGGCTCCGGACGTGCAGGCTCAGCGGCCATGGCTCACGGGCCCAGTTGCTCCGCGGCATGTGGGATCCTCCCAGACCAGGGCTTGAACCCATGTCCCCTGCATCAGCAGGTGGACTCTCAACCACTGCGCCACCAGGGAAGCCCTCATTTGCTTTTTGACCATTTATTTCTGTGCCTTCTTTGGAGAAATGTCTATTCAAATCCCTTGTCCATTTTTGAATTGGGCTGTTTGTTTTTGTTGTTGAGGTGTAGGAGTTCATGTATTTTGCATAGTAATCCTTTATCAGATATACTACTTGCAAATATTTTCTCATTCAGTGAGTTGTCTGTCTACTCTCTTGATAGTGTCCTTTGATGCGAGAAGGTTTTAATTTTTATGATGTTCAGTTTATCTATTTTTTCTCTTGTTGCCTGTGCTCAGGGTGTCATATCCAGGAACTCATTGCTAAATCCAAGATTATGAAGATTTGCCCCTACATTTTCTAAGGGATTTTATATTTTTAGGTATTGTTTTAGTCTTTGATCTGTTTTGAGCTAATTTTTATATATGGTATAAGATAAGGGTCCAACTTCAAACTTTTCTGCGTGTGGTTATCCAGTTTTCCCTGTAACATTTTTGGAAGTCTTTTTTTTTTTCCCCCACTGAATGTGTTAGCTTAAGCTGCCATAACAAAATACCACAGACCAGGTGGCTTAAAAACCAGAAATTTATTTCTCACATTTCTGGAGACTAAGAAGTCCAAGATTGGGCTTCCCTGGTGGTGCAGTGATGAATAATCTGCCTGCCAATGCAGAGGACATGGGTTCGAGCCCTGGTCTGGGAAGATCCCACAGGCCACGGAGCAACTAAGCCCCTGTGCCACAACTAGTCAGCCTGTGCTCCAGAGCCTGCATGCCACAACTACTGAAGCCTGTGTGCCTAGAGCCTATGCTCCTCAACAAGAGAAACCACTGCAATGAGAAGCCTGCGCACCTCAATGAAGAGTAGCCCCTGCTCGCCACAGCTAAAAGAAAACCCTCGTGCAGCAACAAAGACCCAACACAGCCAAAAATAAATAAATTAATTAAATAAATTAAAAAAAAACAAACCAAGTCCAAGATCAAGGTGTTGGCTGATTCAACTCCTGGTGAGGATTCCTTTCCAGGCTTACAGTACAGCCGCCTCATTGTGTCCTCACTTGGTGGAGAAAGATCTCAGGTGTCACTTCCCTCTTCTTATCAGGGCACCAGTCCTATGGCATTAGGGCTCCACCCTATGACCTCATTTAACCTTTATCACCACAGGCCTTACCTCCAAATACAGTCACATTGGGGGTTAGAGCTTCAGCTTATGAATTTTGAGGGGACACAAACATTCAGTTCATAACAAATGGTCTTTGGCATCCTTGTCAAAAATCGATTGTACATGCAAGGGTTTATTTCTAGGCTCTATTCTCTTCCATTGGTTATATGTCCTTATGCCAGCATCACACTGTTTTGATTAGTGTAGCTTTGTAGTAAGTTTTGAAATCAGGAAGTGTATGTCCTCTACCTTATTAATTAATTAATTAATTTGGCTGCACTGGGTGTTAGTTGTGGCATGTGGGATCTTTAGTTGGGCATGAGAATGCTTAGTTGTGCCATGTGGGATTGTGTTCCCTGACCAGGGATTGAAGCAGGGTCCTGTGCATTGGGAACACAGAGTCTTAAGTCCCTGGACCACTAGGGAAGTCCCTACCTGTTATTTTTTAAGGTGGTTTTGGCTGTCCCTTAAGATTCCATATGAATTTTAGGATGGGTGTTTCTCTTTCTGCAAAAAAATGTCATTGGGATTTTGATAGGGATTGTAGTGAATCTGTAGATCACGTTGGGTAGTATTCTGCCTCAGTTGACATGATTAAGTGGGGTTTTTTCCTCATTTTATTAACGTGATGTATTACAATGGTTGATATTCATATGTTGACCCTTCTTGCATTTTGGGAATAAATCCTGCTTGGTCATCATGCATAATCCTTTTTAAATGGGGATTAAAAAAATTAATTAATTTGGCTGCGCCAGGTCTTAGTTGTGGCATGCAGGATCTTTGTGGCGGCATGCGCGATCTTCAGTTGTGGCGTGCGAACTCTTTTAGTTTTTATAAATTTTATTTATTTAGTTTTGGCTGCGTTGTGTCTTTGTTGCTGCGTGCGGGCATTCTGTTGTTGCTGCGAGCGGGGGCTACTCTTCCTTGCGGTGCACAGACTTCTCATTGCGGTGGCTTCTCTTGTTGTGGAGCACGGGCTCTAGGCACGTGGACTTCAGTAGTTGTGGCACGTGAGCTCAGTCGTTGTGGCTCACGGGCTCTAGCGTGCAGGCTCAGTAGTTGTGGCGCACGGGCTTAGTTGCTCCATGGCATGTGGGATCTTCCCGGACCAGGGCTCGAACCTGTGTACCCTGCATTGGCAGGCAGATTCTCAACCACTGTGCCACCAGGGAAGCCCGCGTGTGAACTCTTAATTACGGCCTGTGGGATCTAGTTCCCTGACCAAGGATGGAACCCAGGCCCCCTCCATCGGGAGTGTGGAGTCTTAGCCACTGGACCACCAGGGAAGTCCCCATGCATAGTCCTTTTAATATGTTGAGTTTGGTTTTCTAGTATTTTGTTGAGGATCTTTGCATGAATACTCATAAGGGTATTGGTCCATAGTTTTTCGTCTTTGTCTCTCATTGATATCATGGTAATGCTAGACTCATAGGATAAGTTAGGAAGTATTACTTCCTCTTCAGTTTTTGGGAAGAGTTTGAGAAGGGTTGGTGTTTATTCTTTTTTAAATGTTCTGTAGACTTGAAACCCTCTCTGTTGGGCTTTTCCTTGATATCCTTATATCTAAAGAGAGTCTCTTGTAGACAGCTTGTAGTTGAATCTTGGCTTTTTTTTAAAAATTTTATTTATTTTTGGCTGCGTTGGGTCTTCGTAGCTGCACGCAGGCTTTCTCTAATTGCGGTGAGTGGGGGCTACTCTTTGTTGTGGTGTGTGGGCTTCTCATTGTGGTGGCTCCTCTTGTTGCAGGTGGCTTCTCTTGTTGCAGAGCATGGGCTCTAGGCACATGGGCTTCAGTAGTTGTGGCACACGGGCTCAGCAGTTGTGATGTGCGGGCTCTGGAGCGCAAGCTCAGTAGTTGTGGTGCATGGGCTTACTTGCTCCGCGGCATGTGGGATCTTCCCGGACCAGGGCTCGAACCTGTGTCCCCTGCATTGGCAGGTGGATTCTTAACCACTGTGCCACCAGGGAAGTCCTTAGTTGATTTTTTTTTTTTTTTTGTAGTGTACCATTTTAATTCCCTTCTTTACTTTTCTGTATATTTTTTAGCTATTTTCTTAGTCTTTACTTTGGGGATTACATTAAAAGCTGATAACAACTTAGTTGGAATAATACTGACTTAGTTTAGTAGTGTAAACACACTCTACATCTCTGTCCCCCCTTTATGTTGTTATTGTCACAGGTCACATCTTTGTATGACACACTACGATTATTGTCATGCATTTGCCTATTAAATCATGTAGGAAAAGGAGACGTTACAAGCTGTAACAAAAGTATAGTAATACTAGCTTTTTACATTTACCTATGCAGTTCCTTTTACTAGTGTTCTTTATTTTTTCTTGTGGCATTGAGTTACTATCTAATACCCTTTTATTTCACTGTACATGAGGAGCCATTCTTCGGTTGCTGCTTTCAGAATTGTCTCCGTCTTTGGGTTTTGACAACTTGACTCTAATTTGTTTCACTGTGGACCTCTGTTTATCCTGTTTGGCATTGGACGTGCATATTCACATCTCAGATTTCAGAAGTTCCTGTCCATTATTTCTTCAGATATCTTTTCTGCCCCTTTCTCTTCTTTCTAGGAGTCCTGTAATGTGTATGTTGGTACATTTGATAGTGTTTCATAGGTTTCTTGGATCTGTTCATTTTTCTTCATTTTTTTCTTTCTGCTCCTTATACTGGGTAATTCTAATTGTCATTTTTTTTTCTTCACATCTTTATTGGAGTATAAATGCTTTACAGTGTTCTGTTAGTTTCTGCGGTATAACAAAGTGAATCAGCTATATGCATACATATATCCCCATATCCCCTCCCTCTTGAGCCTCCCTCCCACCCTCCCTATCCCACCCCTCTAGGTCATCACAAGTTGATCTCCTTGTGCTATGCAGCAGCTTCCCACTAGCCGTTCATTTTACATTTGGTAGTGTATATATGTCAGTGCTACTCTCTCACTTCATCCCAGCTTCCTCTTTCCCACCGTGCCCTCAAGTCCATTCTCTACATCCGTGTCTTTATTCCTGTGCTGCTACTAGGCTCATCAGTACTGGTTTTTAAAATTCCATATATATGCATTAGCATACGGTATTTGTTTTCCTCTTTCTGACTTACTTCACTCTGTATGACAGATTCTAAGTCCATCCACCTCACTACAAATAACTAAATTTCGTTCCTTTTTATGGCTGAGTAATATTCCATTGTATATATGTGCCACATCTTCTTTATCCATTCATCTGTTTTTTTTTTATTTTTATTTTATTTATTTATTTTTGGCTGCATTGGGTTTTCATTGTGGTGTGCGGTTTCTCATTGCGGTGGCTTCTTGTTGCGGAGCATGGGCTCTAGAGTGCAGGCTCAGTAGTTGTGGCACATGGGGTCAGTAGTTGTGGCTCATCAGCTCTAGAGCGCAGGCTCAGTAGTTGTGGCACGCGGGCTTAGTTGCTCTGCGGCATGTGGGATCTTCCCGGACTAGGGCTCAAACCCGTGTCCCCTGCATTGGCAGGTGGATTCTTAACCACTGCACCACCAGGGAAGCCTATGGCAGGTGGATTCTTAGCCACTGCCCCACCAGGGAAGTCCTCCCATAGGTTTTGGATTGTCGTGTTTTTGTTGTCATTTGTTTCTAGGTATTTTTAAATTTCTTCTTTGATTTCTTCAGTGATACCTTGGTTATTTAACAGTACACTGTTTAGCCTCCATGTATTTGTGTTTTTTACAGTTTTTTTTCCTGTAATTGATTTCTAATCTCATAGTGTTGTGGTGGGTAAAGATGCTTGATATAATTTCAATTTTCAGAAATTTTCCAGGACTTGATTTGTGACCCAAGATGTGACCTCTTCTGGAGAACATTCTGTGTGCACTTGAGAAGAAGTATATTCTACCACTTTCGGGTGGAATGTCCTAAATATATCAATTAAGTCTGTCTGGTTGTTTGTGTCATTTAAAGCTTATGTTTTCCTTATTTATTTTCTGTGTGGATGATCTGTCTATTGGTGTAAGTGGGGTGTTAGAGTCCCCCACTATTATTGTGTTACTGCCGATTTTTCCTTTCATGGCTGCTAGCATTTGCCTTATGTATTGAGGTGCTCCTATGTTGGGGGCATACATTTTAAAAATTTTTTGTTTATTTATTTTTGGCTGCATTGCATAAATACAATTGTTATGTTTTCATTTTGAATTGATCCCTTGATCATTATGTAGTGTCCTTCCTTATCTCTTGTAACAGTCTTTATTTTAAAGTCTATTTTATCTGATATGAGTATTGCTACTCCAGCTTTCTTGTGATTTCCATTTGCATAGAGTATCTTTTTCCATCCCCTCACTTTCAGTCTGTATGTTTCCCTAGGTCTGAAGTGGGTCTCTTGTAGACAGCATATATACAGATCTTGTTTTTGTATCTGTTCAGCCAGTCTGTGTCTTTTGGTTGGAGCATTTACTCAGTTTACATTCAAGGTGATTATTGATCTGTGTGTTCCTATTACCATTTTCTTAATTGATTTGGGTTTGTTTTTGTGGGTCTTTTTCTTCTCCTGTGTTTCCTGCTTAGAGAAGTTCCTTTAGCATTTGTTGTAAAGCTGGTTTGGTCGTGCTGAACTCTCATAGCTTTTGCTTGTCTGTAAAGCTTTTGATTTCTCTGTCGAATCTTAATGAAGTCCTTGCTGGGTAGAGTAATGTTGGTTGTAGGTTTTTCCCTCTCATCATTTTAAATAGGTCCTGCCATTCCCTTCTGGCTTGCAGAGTTTCTCTGAAAGATCAGCTGTTAACCTTATGGGGATTCCCTTGTATGTTATTTGTTGCTTTTCCCTTGCTGCTTTTAATATTTTTTCTTTGTATTTATTTATTTATTTATTTTATTATTTTTTCTGCAGCACACGGGCCTCTCACCGTTGCGGCCTCTCCCGTTGCGGAGCACAGGCTCCGGATGTGCAGGCTCAGCGGCCATGGCTCATGGGCCCAGCCTCTCCGTGGCATGTGGGATCCTCCCGGACCGGGGCATGAACCCATGTCCCCTGCATCGGCAGGCGAACTCCCAACCACTGCGCCACCAGGGAAGCCCCTGTATTTAATTTTTGATAGTTTGATTAATATGCGTCTCGGCGTGTGTCTCTTCGGGTTTATCCTGTATGGGACTCTCTGTACTTCCTGGACTTGATTGACTATTTCCTTTCCCATGTTAGGGAAGTTTTAAACTATAATCTCTTCAAAGATTTTCTCAGACCCTTTCTTTTTCTTCTCTTCTTCTGGGACCCCTATAGTTAAAATGTTGTTGAGTTTAATGTTGTCCCTGGGGTCTCTGAGATGTCTTCAATTGTTTTCATTCTTTTTTTCTTCATTTTGCTCCCCAGCAGTTATTTCCACCATTTTATCTTTCAGCTCACTTATCCAGTCTTCTGCCTTAGTTATTCTCCTATTGATTCCTTCTGGAGTATTTTTTTAAATATATATATATTTTTTGTTTGTTTGTTTGTTTGTTTTGTTTTGTTTGTGGTACGCGGGCCTCTCACTGTTGTGGCCTCTCCTGTTGTGGAGCACAGGCTCCGGACGCGCAGGCTCAGCGGCCATGGCTCACGGGCCCAGCCGCTCCGCGGCATGTGGGATCTTCCCGGACCGGGTCACGAACTCGTGTCCCCTGCATCGACAGGCGGACTATCAACCACTGCGCCACCAGGGAAGCCCTTTAATATATTTTTTGTAATATATTTTTTTAATTTTATTTTTGGCTGTGTTGGGTTTTTGTTGCTGCACACGGGCTCTCTCTAGTTGCGGTGAGCGGGGGCTACTCTCGTTGCAGTGCGCGGTGCTTCTCACTGCAGTGGCTTTTCTCATGGAGCATGGGCTCTAGGCGCGCGGGGTTCAGTAGTTGCAGCACGTGGGCTCAGTAGTTGTGGCTCACGGGCTCTAGAGCACAGGCTCAGTAGTTGTGGCACACAGACTTAGTTGCTCCGCGGCATGTGGGATCTTCCCGGACCAGGGCTCAAACCCGTGTCCCATGCATTGGCAGCCAGATTCTCAACCACTGTGCCACCAGGGAAGCCCCTTCTAGAGTATTTATAATTTCAGTAATTGTGTTGTTCATCACTGTTTGTTTGCTCTTTAGTTCTTATAGATCCTTGTTAAACGTTTCTTGTATTTTCTCCATTCTGTTCCCGTTATTTTGGATCATCTTTACTATCATTACTCTGAATTATTTTGCAGGTAGGTTGCCTATTTCATTTTCATTTATTTGGCCTTGTAGGTTTTTACCTTTCTCCTTCGTCTGTAACATATTTTTGTTTGTTTGTTTGTTTTTTGAGGGATGGGGCTGTGTTCCTGTCTTACTGGTTGTTTGGCCTGAGGCATCCAGCCCTGGAGTTTGCAGGCAGTTGGGTAGAGCCGGGTCTTGGTACCGAGATGAAGACCTCCGGGAGGCCTCACTCTGATATTCCCTGGGGTCTGAGGTTCTCTGTTAGTCCAGCAGTTTGGACTCGGAGCTCCCACCACAGGAGCTTGGGCCTGACCTGGGCACCAAGATCCCGCAAGCTGTGTGGCACGGCAAAGAAAAAAAGAAAAGAAAAGAAAAAAAGGAGCAGTACAATAACAAAGAATTAGAAAAAATTACAAAAAATTAGAAAGATAGAATTAGGGAAAATAAAAATATAGTTGAGGGCTTCCCTGGTGGCGCAGTGGTTGAGAGTCCGCCTGCCAATGCAGGGGACACGGGTTTGCGCCCCGGTCTGGGAAGATCCCACATGCCACGGAGTGGCTGGGCCCATGAGCCATGGCCGCTGAGCCTGTGCGTCCGCAGACTGTGCTCCACAACGGGAGAGGCCACAACAGTGAGAGGCCCGCGTACTGCAAAAAAAAAAAAAAAAAAAAAAAAAAAAATATATATATATATATATATATATATACACACACACACATATAGTTGAAACAACTGCAACAAGGTAGAACAACCACAACAGAAAAAAGAAAAAAAAAGCCAAAAACCAAAAAACCAGTTGTCTTATCTTCAAGTTCATTGATCTTCCCTCTGCTGCTCAGATCTGCTCTTGAACCCTCCAGTGAGTTTTTCATTTCAGTATTGTACATTTCAGTCCCACAGTTTCTGCTTGGTACATTCTGAGCATCGTTTGATGCCAACTCTGTATTCTAAGTCCCCCACCCCTTGGGGTTGCTGCATCTTGCTTTTTGAGGGTTGGAGCCACCTGTGACTTTTCCTTACTTTTTCAAAGTGTAATCCCTGAAGTTTCTGTTTAACTTTCCATGTGGTCAGCCAGTGACCTAACAAAGATTTCCTTAAATATCTAGTTCCCAAAAGGGGAAGAAACAAGTATCTTTTTAATTCCCCCTGGAAGCCACTTTTACCCATTTGAAACCAGTGTTTAAAACAATGACAGCCAATGGGCTTCCCTGGTGGCACAGTGGTTGGGAGTCTGCCTGCCAACGCAGGGGACACGGGTTCGAGCCCTGGTCCAGGAGGATCCCACATGCCGTGGAGCAGCTGGGTCTGTGCGCCACAGCTGCTGAGCCTGTGCTCTGGAGCCCGTGAGCCACAACTGCTGAAGCCCATGCGCCTGGAGCCCATGCTCCCCAACGAGAGAAGCCACTGCAATGAGAAACCCGTGCGCCGCAACAAAGAGTAGCCCCCACTCGCCACAACTAGAGAAAGACAGTGTGCAGCAACGAAGACCCAATGCAGCCAAAAATAAATAAATTTATAAAAAACAAAACAAAACAAAAACAATGACAGCCAAACCTGTGCCAGCCCCGCAGTGGTCAAAAGCAGCAATCAACCGGCAGAACACAGTTCTCGTGCTTGGAGGATGGTGGCCTTATTGCCTGTCCTTCCTCCAGCAAAGCTGTGTCAGAAACGCAGGCCAGCATCCACATGGCTGTGTGCCACGGGCCAGGTGATGGGTGTGCTAGGTGCCGGCCAGCTGTGGATTCACTGGAATTTGCTGAAATTCCCTACCCTCTTCGTCAAGCTCTCTCCTGGATGCTGCAAGCGTCTGACTAGACTTGAGTTCCAGAATAGTTACTTTAGAGTTCCTGCCAGCTCAGTGGTCCTTTAGGTGGAGGGACAGAGTCCTGGAGCTTCCTACTCTGCCACCTTCCAGGACATCACTCCCTGATAACTGCCTTTGTAACAGTAACAAAATGTCTACCTAATTAACATTTTAGTTTTATAAAACTTATCATTTGGACATATATTATTCCACAGTGCCTACTTCAGGCCTTTAACTTTTTCTTTTAAATTGTGTCTTTAGCACACATTCCTAGGAACAGGATAAACGTTTTAAAGAACACTGATGTAAGTATGCAAATGCTTTCCAGAGTGGTTGTGCCCAATATATAATGTCACCAGCACTGAATCCCTGGAAAACTCTGCCTGCCTGCCTGTCAGGGTGCAAAGTTGAGCAGAGCACAGTCTGATTTCCACTCCACCTTCCCGCATGGACGTTGTGCTTTTAACCTCTGCTTGCAGATTAAATGGGCACGACCGTGGCCAGTGCTTCACTAACTGACTGATTACTCAGGAAACAGCATTTCTGTGTTTGGGTTTAAATGGGACCCTTCGCCCTGTCACTGCTTGTGGCCCAGATGATCTTTCGTTGGGTTGTCTAAGAACCCCTGCTCTTGGGGGGGGGTCCCTTCCACTGGCGTGGATGTCCCCTGAGCCAGTGGCACCCGAGGGACTGTGGCCTACTTGAAGGGAGCCCCAAAGACCTGGGTTGGGGGGTAGGCTGGAGAGGCAGGGAGGGGCAGAGGGGCAGTGCAGTCTGAAGAAACATATTTAATGGTGAAGCGTACCTGGAAAAAGAAAGGTACGCTGTCGTTTTCATCGTGCGGAACCAGAGGACACAGTCTGACAGGTTTTCCTGGCTGTTTGGTTTTGGCTTAATAGGGCTGGTCACACGAGCTGGTGACACATTTTCACAGGGGCCAAGCGTCCAGCCGGTCTTGGGATGGGGAGGGAGCACGGGCAGAGGGACCCACTGGTTCTGGATGTTGGCACTGGACCGTCTTGGGCGGCCGCCCCTGGGCACCTGGTCAGCTCACTCCTGTGCTGTGTCCTGTTGTCTTCTCAGCTCACGAGATCAGGAACCAATTTGTCAGCCTGTGTTTGCGGGTGACATCATCCCAGACCACAGGCTGCTTGTTAGATATTAATTGTTAACAGCTCTGGGCAGCTAGCAGTGAGTCAGATGAGCAGTTGGGGTCAATCAGACAGTGAGGACCCTGGCCTGTTAGGGGAGGCTCAAGCGTCCCCGAGTAAAGAGGTCATGGCTTCCACCCTGAAGGTCATGGGGAGGCCAGGTGAGGTCATGCTCACAGCGTGCATGTTTGGTGCTCACGTACTAGGTTTTGTGCCTGGCCCTGTGCACACCCTTGGGGCAAAGATCCAGACAGGACATCACATCTGAGCCACAGGGCTGCTGGGAGCTGGACCTGGGCCCTCCCAGCCCTGTCCTTGGGTTGAGCCAGTTCATGGGTGCCCCCCGGGTGAATGGCCTCTCTGCTCTCCTGGAGTGGCTGGAGTGGCTGGAGGGGGCCGTGAGGCCTCTCATGCTTGCCTGCGGCATCGCCTGCCCCAGCCTGTCCCAGTTTCCTACGTGGGTCTCGGGGTCCCCTGGGGTTGTAGAGTGTTCGGACGCCTCCTCGTGGGGGTGAGTGGCTCCCCTTAACCCCCGAGGTGGTTGCACCTGTCCAGAGTCCCGCAAACTCAGCACGTGGACTACACGGACTGAGGCCTGGGCTGGTCTTCCTGCAGTGACTTAATTCCACACTGACCCTGTGACAGAACCCCAGGCTCACAAAGGGAAGTGATTGGCCTGAGGTCACAGTAGTTGCAGGCAGGTCTGGGCTCCAACCCACTCTTTTTTTTTTGGCTGCGTTGGGTCTTCATTGCTGTGTGCGGTCTTTCTCTAGTTGTGGAGAGTGGGGCTATTCTTCATAATGGTGCGCGGGCTTCTCATTGTCATGGCTTCTCTTGTGGAGCACGGGCTCTAGGCACGCGAGCTTCAGTAGTTGTGGCGCACGAGCTCAGTAGTTGTGGCGCACGAGCTCAGTAGTTGTGGCGCACGGGCTTAGTTGCTCCGTGGCATGTGGGATCTTCCTGGACCAGGGATAGAACCAGTGTCCCCTGCATTGGCAGGCGGATTCTTAACCAGTGCACCACCAGGGAAGTCCCTCCAACCCACTCTTAATCACCTTTGCAGAAAAGACTACCCTCACCTCAGGAGAGGGCTGGCCTCTGTCCTGGGCTCCTGGATGGTTGGAATGTCCTGCCTGAGAAGAGTTATCTTTGTTTACCTGCAGCCTTGGGCCATGCGAGGTGGTCTACACCAACAATGACCTATGGTGGAGTCCTTGGGCTGCACGGCATCAGCTCGACCTCTGGAGGGGCTGGAGCCTGAGGTTGGTCATGTAGGCAGCCAGCTGTCACCGGCCCCAGTAAGAGCTCTGGATGCCAAGGCTCAGGTGAGCTTCCCTGTTGCCATACCCGTGCACTGTGTCCCACACCAGTGTCAGGAAAGTAATGCTGCCTGTGACTCTGCAGGGAGAGGACAACGGAAGCTCCACTTCTGGAACTTTCCCTGGATTCTGCCCCATGCAGCCTCTTGGCTGATTTGAATCTGTGTCTTTTCCCTGTAACACACTGTAACCATGTTATATCAGCTTTCAAGGTGAGTTCTTTGTGTCCATGTAGCAAGTTATTGAACTTGAGAGTGATCTTGGGGAGCCTGAAACCTGTGAGTGGTGTCAGAGGTGAGGGCAGTCTTGGGGACCCTGAAATGCACACCATCTCACTGGCGCTTCTCAGCTCAGGAACTTTTACACATGAAACTAAAAGTGTTCCCCAAACTCATCCAGATGGGCCAGAGACGAGACCCCAGTGCTGTCCCCACCACCGCTCCTCTGACTTTCCTCTGCCCCCGGGCAAGTCCGACTCCTGGGCCTCCACCTCCAGCCTCTCTGTGCACGAGTGGACTTCAGTGCACTAAGCTTCCAGACCTGTGGTCCAGGAGCGCCGCTGCCCCTCAGGGAGCCTCTGGGCTGCCTGGCACCTGCCAGCCACGTCCTGGTGCGCAGTCATCTTCCTCCAGAGGAGACGGTCACGCTATTGTGTCCCCATACCCGACACAGGTGGACTGTATTGTCACCGGCAATGCATTTTCCTATCCCTTTACAGCTCTGCATATCACAGCATAGCCTTCACTGATCGACTGGCAGGGGAGGCACGGTTTTGTTTGGAATGGGCACCCATGAGCCTTTCTCAGGCTCTCCTGGTTGGATTGCCCACTCGTGTGCAACGGCCTCTGATGTGTAGGAGACCCTTAAGCCAAAGTCACTGATCTTCCTCCACGCGTAAATATGGGTTCCAGGCATTGCTTTTTTATTGGAAAATGTCAGATTATACACAGTACACCAAATTCTAGGTGGTCTAAAATATTTTCCAAATAATAGAAAATTTGAAGAGAACTAAGCATCAGACTTTTGGTAGCTGTAAGGAGAAATAATATAAAGAGAAAGATTTAAATACATAAAATATAAAGACTTCGAACTAAAAAAAAATCCAAAGTAAGTGTGAATGCTGCTGACAAGTCAGAGGTGGGAGATAATGGCTGAGAATGGTGTCACCAGAGTGAGGGGGACCCCAAAGGTCATTCCAACCTCTGATGGGACTTCCAAAAAGGGCACACTGCCCTTAGGTCCCAGCAGGCCACGTGCTACTCCTGCTTCTTGGAAAGGCAAGTGGCAAAAATGCATGTTCCAGGCTCCTTCCCAGGGAGAGGGGCACTGCAGCTCGCCACCCAGGTCAGTGCAGCTGAGAACAAGAAAAGGCAGAATGACAGAGGAAGTGCGCTTCCTTTGGCAAGGTGGGAAAGCAAACTATACATTTTGCAATGATTTCACCGAAAACCCTAACTTACTTGGAAGATTTAGCAATCAGAATGATTTGCACTGTGTAACTCAAGTTGTCCTGTGATGTTTCCAAAAAAACATCCCTGTACATTGAAACTACCTGACCTCTTATTTTCATCTTGACTACAACATGACCATTTCTTTTTTTTTTTCCAACAGAGCATTACCTTTTTCTTCCCTTTTTAAAAAAACAATATATATTTTTAATTGAAATATAGTTGATTAACAATGTTGTGTTAATTTCTGCTGTGCAGCAATGTGATTCAGTTATACATATATATATATATATATATATATATATATATATGTATGTATATATTCTTTTCTAAAATATTCTTTTCCATTATGGTTTATCATATGATATTGAATATAATTCTCTGTGCTATACAGTAGGTCCTTGTTTATCCATTAAACATTAACATTATATATAAAAGCTTCCATCTGCTAACCTCAACCTCCCACTTCATCCCTCCCCAACCCCCTCCCCCTTGGCAACCAATAGTCTGTTCTCTATGTCCAAGATTCTGTTTCAAAAATAGGTTCATTTGTGTCATATTTTAGATTCCACATATAAGTGATATCATATGGTATTTGTCTTTTTCTTTATGACTTACTTCACTTAGTATGATAATCTCTAGTTGCATCTATTGCTGCTGCTAATGGCATTATTTTGTTCTTTTTTATGGCAGAATAGTATTCCATTGTATATAAATAGACCCCATCTTTATCCATTCATCTGTCAATGGACATTTAGGTTGCTTCTATGTTTTGGCTATTGTGAATAGTGCTGCTATGAGCATAGGGGTGCATGTATCTTTTTAGATTAGTTTTGTCTGTATATATTCCCAGGAGTAGGATTGCTGGATATGATAGTTCTATGTTTAGTTTTCTGAGGAATCTCCATGCTGTTCTCCATAGTGGTTGTACCAGTTTACATTCCCACCAGCAGTGTAGGAGGGTTCCCTTTTCTCCACACCCTCTCCAGTATTTGTTATTTGTAGACTTTTTAATGATGGCCATTCTGACTGGTGTGAGGTGGTACCTCATTGTAGTTTTGATTTGCATTTCTCTAATAATTGGCGATGTTGTGCATTTTATCACGTGGCTGTTGGCCATCTGTATTTCCTCTTTGAAGAAATGTTTGTTTAGGTTTTTCTGCCCACTTTTTAACTGGGTTGTTTTTTTTTTGTTGTTGTTGAGTTGTATGAGCTGTTTGTACATTTTAGAAATTAAGCCCTTGTCATTTGTTTGTAAACATTTTCTCCCACTCTGTACATTGTCTTTTTGTTTTGCTTATGGTTTCCTTTGCTGTGCAAAAGTTTGTAAGTTTGATTAGGTCCCATTTGTTTATTTTTGTTTTTATTTCTATTTCCTTGGGAGACTGACTGCCTCAGGTACGATTTGTCAGGCAATGTTTTGCCTATGTACTCTTCCATGAGTTTTATGGTGTCATGTCTTATGTTTAAGACTTTAAGCCATTTTGAGTTTGTTTATGGTGAGAGTGTTCTAACTTCATTGATATACATGCATCCAACTTTCCCAACACCACTTGCTGAAGAGACTGTTTTTTTTTCTTTTACCATTGTACATTCTTGCCTCCTTTGTCAAAGATTAATTGACCATGGGTGTGTGGGCCTATTTCTGGGCTATTCTGTTCCATTGACTCGTATGTTGGTTTTTGTGCCAATACCACAGTTTTGATTACTGTAGCTTTGTACTGAGTTGGCCAAAAAGTTCAGGTTTTTCCATAAGATGTTACAGAAAAACCCGAACGAACTTTTTGGCCAACCCAATAGTATTGTCTCAAATCTGGGACGGTTATGCTTCCTGCTTTATTCTTTTTTATAAATTTATTTATTAATTTATTTTTGGCTGCATTGGGTCTTCATTGCTGGAACTTGTGTCCCCTGCATTGGCAGATGGATTCTTAACCACTGCGCCACCAGGGAAGTCCCCTGCTTTGTTCTTTTTCCTCAGGATTTCTTTGGCAATTCTGGGTATTTTATAGTTCCATATGAATTTTAGGATTATCAGTTCTAGAAGTTTTTGTGTGGAGTCTTTAGGGTCTTCTACATATTTAGTTGGTGAAAAAGTGCCTTTGGCTTTTAAGTAAAAATAAAAGACACACTTTTAATTTTCACCAAGAATTTTATTGAACAACGTATTCACTCTTTTGTTCTACCTTCCGCCATTTTTCAGGCAACTTCATAATTCCATCTTCCCAAAACTTTTTTTTAAAAATATTTATTTATTTAATTTATTTACCTTTGGCTGTGTTGGGTCTTTGTTGCTGCATGTGGGCTTTCTCTAGTTGCGGCGAGCAGGGGCTACTCTTTGTTGTGGTGTGCAGGCTTCTCATTGTGGTGGCTTCTCTTGTTGCAGAGCACGGGCTCTAGGTGTGTGGGCTTCAGTGGTTGTGGAATGCAGGCTCAGTAGTGGCTCCCGGGCTCTAGAGCACAGGCTCACCAGCTGTGGTGCACGGGCCTAGTTGCTCCGCAGCATGCAGGACCTTCCCGGACCAGGGCTTGAACCGTGTCCCCTGCATTGGCAGGCGGATTCTTAACCACTGTGCCACCAGGGAAGCTCCCACAAAACTTTTTGAGCAAAGAACTGTTCCGGGTGCCTTTTACAGTCTTCCAGGGAGTTGAAATTTTTTCCATTAAGAGAATTTTGTAAAGACCTAAATAAATGGAAATCCAAAGTTGCAATGTCTGGTGAATATGGTGGATGAATCAGAACTTCCCAGCCAAGTTGTAGTAGTTTTTGCCTGGTCATCAAAGAAACTAGTGGTCTTGCATTATCCTGATGGAAGATTATGCGTTTTCTGTTCACTAATTCCAGATGCTTTTCAATGAGTGCTGCTTTCATTTGGTCTAATTGGGATCAGTACTTGTTGGAATTAATCGTTTGGTTTTCCGGAAGGAGCTCATAATAGAGGACTCCCTTCCAATCCATATACACAACATCACCTTCTTTGGATGAAGACTGGCCTTTGGTGTGGCTGGTGATGGTGCATTTCTCTTGCCCCACGATCTCTTCCATTTCACATTATTGTACAGTATCCACTTTTCAATCACCCATCACAATTTGTTTTAAAAATGGAACATTTTCATTATGTTTAAGTAGAGAATTGCATGGGAAATACAGTCAAGAAGGTTTTCTCTGCTTATGTGGAATGCAAACATCAAAGTGATGAACATAACCAAGCTGGTGCAAGCGATTTTCAACGCTTGATCTGGATATTTGAGTACGTTGGCTATCTCCTGTGTGGTATAATATTGACTGCTCTCAATTAATGTTCTCTGTTTGATCGCTATCTACTTCAACTGGTCTACCCGACCACAGAGCATCATCCAGCGAGAAATCTCCAGTACGACTTTGCAAACCACTTTTGACACGTTCGGTCTGTCACAGCACCTTCTCCATACACTGCACAAATCTTTTTTTGCATTTAGGTTGTGTTTTTACCTTTTTTGAAATAATAAAGCATAATATGCTGAAAATGTTGCTCTTTTTCTTCCATCTTCAATATTAAAATTCAAGAGTTTTGATACGTCTTTTTTTAAATGCATGCTGATATGACAGCTGTCACATACAGGCTAACGAAATTGTTTTTAATGAAGTTAAAGACAATTAAGTGCTACTGAGCCATCTTAAAGAAAGAGCCGAATGAACATTTTGGCCCACCCAGTAGTATTCAGATCATCTGCAAATGATGGCAACTTTACCTCTTCCCTTCCAATTTGGATGACTTTTCTTTCTTTTTCTTGTCTGATTGCTGTGGCGAGGACTTCCAGTACTATGTTGAATAGAGGTGGTGAGAGTGGGCAGCATTGTCTTGGAACATGACTGTTTCTTACTCTGACTTCCACACGATTAGGAATTGTGTCCTGAGTAGTGGTGGGCTCAGCTGAGTAGCACTGGGAGTCAGATGCCAGTCATGGACTGAGTCAAAAAGTTTGGTAGCTTCCCTGTGATCTCAGTTCCTCTCTCATGTTACACCTGAGTGATGTAAGCTCCTCTCAGCAGTGCCTGCAGAGAGGGGAAAACAAGCTTTCACCTGCATCAGTGATTGCTGTGGACCTAAGGATCAACACTCTAGGACTTCCCTGGTGGCAGAGTGGTTAAGAATCCACCTGCCAATGCAGGGGACACGGGTTCGAGCCCTGGTCTGGGAAGATCCCACATGCCGTGGAGCAACGAAGCCCGTGCGCCACAACTGCTGAACCTGTGCTATAGAGCCCAAGAACTACAGCTGCTGAGCCCATGTGCCACAACTAATGAAGGCCGTGCGCCTGGTGCCTGTGCTCTGCAATGAGAAGCCCGCGCACCAGAACTAGAGAAAAGCACACGTGCACCAACGAAGACACAACACAGCCAAAGAAAAAAGGGTCCACACTCTGGCCCTTGATCTTTCCTGAGAAGCTGATATGTTCTCAATAGAGAGAAAAAACTTTTAAAAATTATGAATAAACTAGATTACAGTATACGACAATGAATACTAGACTCTCCTGGAACTAGGAGTAAAAAATGGAAGAAAACCCTCAGTCATAGCAAAAGAAATATCAGAAAGATTAAACAAAAAGCTATTTGAGAATTTTGTTTTAAAAGTATGTGCCAGGGGCTTCCCTGGTGGCGCAGTGGTTGCGAGCCCGCCTGCCGATGCAGGGGACACGGGTTCGTGCCCCGGTCCGGGAGGATCCCACATGCCGCGGAGCGGCTGGGCCCGTGAGCCATGGCCGCTGAGCCTGCGCGTCCGGAGCCTGTGCTCCGCAACGGGAGAGGCCACAGCAGTGAGAGGCCCGCGTACCGCAAAAAAAAAAAAAAAAAAGTATGTGCCGAAGAACTGTCTTTTTAGTAACACTATTTTTGGGAAACACCATAGTGTATAAAGAGGCACCCACATGGTGTAGCAGCTGTAAGGTCTGGGCTCTGAGTGTGAAGAGGCTTCCTAAGCCTACATGGGCCCAGAAGCCCAAGACATCCCATGATTTCTGTGCACAGGTTTTGAGGAAAAGATCCATTTTTGAGTTGAATCTTCACTAATAAGTAAGTTAGGACCTCCCTTCTGATCTTGAAAAGTTAAAGGAGTAGATGAAGGGTTTTCTAAATTTACATAATTTCTCACTAATTAATCTTTAGAGTCCCGCCCCCCCCACCCCCCTGCCACCCAGTTTTCATACAAAACAAGTGGTTCCACACACACAGGATTTTCAGCCATAATACATTACGACACTTAGTGACAATCTTTTTTATGTCATTTTATCCACACAGTATTGTAGTGCTTAACAGAATACTGAAAATATCGTCCAACATTCTAATTTTAAGTGCAATACTCAGAACAGTTGTTGAGTTTAGGAAAAAGGCATATAATGTTCTAAGAAAAAACCCTCTATTTGGAGTGTGAGGAAGTTTTACTGTGACAGTAACTTCCTTTACTTCCTCACTTCTAATAAACTAACGTTAAATAATGAATTGTAACTGTCTTCACCAAAATTCTCTACAATTGTGTAATTACTCTGCAGTGTAACCTCAAGAAGTTGAGAGAAAAAAATGAGGCACCCTCTGAAGTTCTTCCAGAGACATGTCAGTGCTTCCCTTCTCAGTGATACTTGGTGACGCTGACGGGCACCTCCCTTGGACTGGAGGCTTCCTGGGGCCGGGTGCCCAAGTTCCCAAGTGCAGGTTCGCGTGCGGCCAAGGTCACAGCTTCCTGTGTACCTTCTGGTGCTGGATCAGGTGGCCGTGCTGGTTAAAGGCGCGGCCGCACTCCCCACATTCATAGGGCCTCTCGCCTGTGTGGATGCGTTGGTGCTGCACGAGCACCGAGTACTGGCTGAAGGCCTTGCCGCAGCGGCTACACTCGTAGGGCCTCTCGCCTGTGTGGGTCCTCAGGTGCACGATCAGCGTGGCCTTCAGGCTGAAGGCCTTGTCGCACTGTGCACAGCGGAATGGCCTCTCACCCGTGTGGACCCGCTGGTGCTGGACCAGGGACCTGCGGGCACTGAAGGCGTGGCCACACTCGCTGCACACGTAGGGCTTTTCGCCGGTGTGGACCCGCTGGTGCTGGGTCAGGTGGGAGTGCTGCACGAAGGCCTTGCCGCATGCGTAGCAGCCATAGGGCTTCTCCTCGGTGTGGATACGTTCGTGGTTCAGGAGGGTGGAGCGGTGCCGGAAGGCCTTGCCGCACTCGCTGCACTCATAGGGCTTCTCGCCTGTGTGCACGCTGTGGTGCTGGATGAGGACGGAGCGGTCGCTGAAGGCGCGGCCACACTCGCCGCAGGCGTAGGGCTTCTCCCCGGTGTGGACCCGCTGGTGCTGGAGCAGCGTCCTCTTCACGCTGAAGGCACGGCCACACTCTGCGCATGCGTGCGGCTTCTCCCCGGTGTGCACCCGCCGGTGGCTGCGCAGCACAGTGCTGTGGTTGAAGGCCTTCCCGCACACGCCGCACACGTAGGGCCTCTCCCCGGTGTGGATGCGCTGGTGCTGGAGCAGGTGGGAGAGCTGTGTGAAGGCCTTGCGACACTCGAGACACTCATGTGGCTTCTCCCCCGTGTGGATCTTGTGATGCTGAGCAAGATCTGAGCTCACTCGAAAGGCCTTTCCACACTCGTGACACGCGTAGGGCTTCTCGCCCGTGTGGATCCTCCTGTGCTTGCTGAGGACCGAGCTCTGGCTGAAGGCCTTGCCGCACACGCCGCACACGTAGGGCCTCTCCCCGGTGTGGGTTCTCTGGTGCTGGAGGAGGTGGGAGCTCCGCCCAAAGCACTTCCCGCACTCCACGCACCGGTAGGGTCTCTCCCCGCCAGGAACGGCTGGTCGCTGAGCGACAGGCATGCCCTGACTCAAGGCCCGGCCTTCAGGGGGGCCGGCGTGGCTGGGACTCAGACAGAAGCTCTCCTCGGGCTCGCAGCTTCCCTGGTCACTCCACTCTGCTGGCGTTTTCCTCAGAGCCGTTGGAGCTTCCTGTGAAGTGAGCGGCCTCAGACTCAAGGCTCTGCTCTGGTCCCGCTCCGTGTTTTCACATCCTGAAAAAACAGAACCAAAGTGAGTGTGTTAAACGCACTTGAAACTGCAGAGCAATTGCCGCCCTGAAGGCGCTTCACTGGAGCAGGGAGGCCCCTGAATGCCCGTGGCTGAGAAGCCACCAGCAGGTGGCACAAAAGGTGCCCAGGCCAACCGTGTGGCTGGAGAGAAGGCCGGCTCCAGTCCGAGGGCCCCTGTGAGGCGCACACGAGGTCAGAGCCCACTGCCACCCCAGCCCTGCCCTCCCTGGAGTGTCCAGAGGCCATTGGAGGTGGAATCGAGGCAGGACCACACCTAGGACCGTGGTGGGTGGGAAGGGGGCTGCTAGGGAGATGCGTGAGCACTGCGTGCGTGTCCAGAAGACTGCTTCCTGGGGGATAAGACAGGGCTTTCAGGTGTCAGTGAGGGTGGCAGAGAACGCCAGGGGATGTTTCTACAGTCAGGTCAGGGGCTCTGTAGGCTGAGTGGGCGGAGCAGGGGGTGCCAAGGACATTTTTTTAAATCTCGGAGACAGAGCCGCTGAACTGACATCACCAGGAGACAGGACTGTCCTGGAGGACGGCCTGCTCAGAGCAATGTCCATCAAGGACACTCAGCAGGTGGAGCTGGCCCGAGGCAGGGCTGTGATGGCACGAGATGGGGGACAGGACGGAGCCAGTTCTCCCACGATCCTCCCAGTGGCCATCTCAGCACCCACTGTGCTGCTGCCTCTAGCTTCCCAAAGGCCTCGCTGGGGACAGTGTTAAAAACGGCGGTCGCTGAGGGACATGCCAGCGTGAGAAGCCCCGGGGGCCGAGGAAGATCCGAGGAGGGAACTCTCACTCCCTTGCCACACAGGACACTCCTGGGGCCTGTGACAGGTGCCAGGGCCGGCAGCCCTTGGGGAAAGCAGACTGACAAATGCTATCCCAGAAACACCAGGAGATCACGAGCTAGAATGGCACCAATGTGCGTGCCCGTGGTGCCTGCCTCTCCCTCCCCTCCTCTGGGACTTCTCAGCTCAGGGGACCTGCATTCTGCTTCACAGTGAAGACCCAGAAGCCCCTCCCTGCCTGAATCTGGTGGTTAAAGGTCTTTCTGGAGTTTCTGATTAGGAAGCATACTGAATGGCAACCAGGCATGTTGTCACCAAACTGCTTTTTCTGTAGTAAGAATATTTTCAAGTCCCATCAGCTTTTCTTTTCTTTTCTTTTTTGGTGGTAACAGCATTATTGAGATATAAGTTTTACTTTTTAATTCACTCAGAACTTGGTTTGAGAAGACAGGGCTCCCTCAAACCCCAACCAGGACCCTTGGAAAATAATGGGCTCAGAACCCAAGCAGTCCCTCCACCAAGCAAGGGAGCTTCTAAGGTAGTCTCTGACTGAAGTGTTTGGAAAGAGATTTGTGCCAACGGGGTCAACATGTGCTTGATTTGACCTGTGATGTCTTGTGACATCCAGGAAATGGTTACCTTGGAGGGACTTAGACATACCAAACGCTAATACTTCTTGCAAAAGGATGGAGGCAGGGGCTTCCCTGGTGGCACAGTGGTTGAGAATCCGCCTGCCAATGCCGGGGACACGGGTTCCAGCCCTGGTCCGGGAAGATCCCACATGCCGCAGAGCAACTAAGCCCGTGCGCCACAACTACTGAAGCCTGCGTGCCTAGAGCCTGTGCTCCACAACAAGAGAAGCCACTGCAACGAGAAGCCCGCGCACCGCAGTGGAGAGTAGCCCCGGCTCGCCACAACTAGAGAAAGCCCGTGGGCAGCAACGAAGACCCAACGCAGTCAAAAGTGAACATAAATGGGCTTCCCTGGTGGCGCAGTGGTTGGGAGTCCGCCTGCCGATGCAGGGGACACAGGTTCGTGCCCCGGTCCGGGAAGATCCCACATGCCACGGAGCGGCTGGGCCCATGAGCCATGGCCGCTGAGCCTGTGCATCTGGAGCCTGTGCTCTGCAACGGGAGAGGCCACAACAGTGAGAGGCCCGCATACCACAAAAAAAAAAAAAATAATAATAAAATAAATTTATTTAAAAAAACCCCAAAAAACATTAAAAAAAAAAAAAAAGGATGGTGGCAGCCCGACTGCAGCAAACCCTCAGCAGAGGGTCATCTCGGAAGAGGCAGGACCAGGGCTGGGGAGACTTACCCAAAGCTCCTTAAAGAAGTCACACTGAGGGCGAGGGGCCCCCACAGTGGTGTAGAGGCTGGGGCCCCACCCCGAGCTTCAGCTGCCCCCGACACGGGGACATCCTGGCTTCCCCACCCACACTGCTCTCCAGGGCTCAGGTGGGTGTCTGCCTGCAGCCAGGCCGCTTCATCTGGAGGGGCCACCAGCACATCCACATCCAAAGTCCAGAACGGAGCCTGGCTCCTCCCCCTGCAGCCGGGGGCCTTCAGGACCCACGCCTCTCTTCTGATTCCCTTGTTTTCTGGCCGCACCATGTGCCACGTGGGATCTTAGTTCCCTGGCCAGGGATCAAACCTGCACCCCCCGCATTGGAAGCGCAGAGTCTTAACCACTGGACCGCCAGGGAAGCCCCTCTTCTGTTCTTCTCTTCCTCTTCCAACCCCAGTGTCCAAGCCCTTGTTCCTGTTGCCAAACAGTCACCGCCCTCTGCTTCCAAGCACTGCCTCTTCATCAGAGGCAGTGGGGGCCCCTCCCCGGGACCCTCAGAAGAACACAACCTCAATCTGGCAAAGTCTCGTGACTGCACTGACCAATCCAGCTGTGATTCCCATGTTCTTCTACCATTAATGTCGTTATTATATTATTTAAGACAACACATATTATTATATCATTTTGTTAACGGCTTTCCCCCAGGGGCTAGAAACCTGGAAAGAGCATCTCTTCCACCCCGACAGCAAGAAAAAGCTAGACAATCTACAAAATCTTAACTTTTCTGAATCCATCACAGAACTAATGTCACAATAATAACCAACTGAGCTGAAATCTAGGGAAGGACAGGTGCTTGGAGACAGGTGTGTGGGGTGGCCCTCGGCTGAAGGGAGGGTGAGAGGAAGATGGAAGGCAGGGCCACCACACAAGAGGCTCGGAGACTCCAGCTAAAACTTCAACAGATTGACAAAGAGCCTCTGGGAGCATGGACACGAGGGCGCAGCTCCATGGACCGCCCCTGGGGTAGTAGCACAGGGAGCCTCCCTTGGGGGTTCAGGTCTGAAAGAGGGGGGAGCCTTCTCTACGGAACAAAAGTTGTGAGTCACTGGGGGAGGGTAAGCAAACGTGACACTCTGGGGACAGATGAAAATCAGGGCTTGGGGAAGGGAAGACTACCCTGTGCTTGGGGGGTGGGGGTGGGCAAAGGGCAGGAAACGACCCCGGGCCCAGACAGTTAGAACCTCCTTCAGCTGGGGGAGGGCTGAGCCCAAGGACCGACCAGGACAGCAGGGGTTGCTCCATCCCTGCTTCCCCAAGTCTAACAAGTGGCTACTGCGGGTGGAGGAAGCCTGAGGTACAGACACATGGGAGACTGGGCGCCCCCGCCCTGCATGAGGAAGTGCCTGTGGAATCTGCATCTGGTGGCGCCCTGAAGGCAACTATGGGCACAAAAGAACCCAGCCCAGCTCCTGACTGAACTGACTCTGCCTTTCACACTAAGTTGAGCAGGAGAGGCTGTGCTTCCAGACAGACAGTTTGCCTCTTTCGCTGTCCCAGGAGTGATGGCTGACATTCAATAAAAAAGTAAGAGATACCAAAAAAGAAAAGGTTGTGTGAGTGCACGCACATGCATGCACACACACACACAATCCAGACACTAAGCGGCAATACGCCAGGCTCAGAGGTGACCCGTGTGTTGGAACGACCTGCATGATCAGACACAAGACACAGCAACAGAGGTAAAGGATGCCTTTGATGTGCTCCTCATTAGACTCAACTCATCTGAGGAAACGACCAGGGAGCTTATAAATAGGTCAACAGAAATTATTCAAACTGAAACACAAAGAGAAAAATGAACAGTAAACAATAAAAACAACACTAAACAGAGCTGTGGGTCAATACTGAACAGCCCAACTTGCACATTGTTAGAATCCCAGGAGAAGACAGAGGACAAGGAAGTAAAACATCTGAAAAGATAATGGCTGGGATTTTTCCAACAATAACGGATGATATCAAAACACAGATCCAAGCTCAAAGAAACATAAACATGTTTCCTATTCAAACTCCTAAAAACCAAAGAGAAGGAGAAAATCTTAGACGCAGCTACAGGGAAAAAAACCCACAGAGAACACAGAGGAACCAAAGTAAGAAATACAGCAGACTCGTCATCAGAAACCTTCACGTCAGAAGACAATGCACGGACATCCTTCGAGTGCTGAGAGGAAAACACTTGTGAATTTACAACTCTGTGCCCAGCAAAAAATACCTTTCAAAAAAAAAAGATAATTTTTTGAAAAGAAAGAAACCAATGGACAGAGTTTCCAACCATGAAATCCACATTAATGTTAAAGGAAGTTCTTCATGGGGAAAAAATATACCTGACAGAAACTTGGAATCGTACAAAGAAATGACGGTTTTTGGAAATGGTTAAAATGAAGGTAAATATAAAAGACTATGAAAAAGTTTGCTAAGTCACTCTAAAAGGCAACTGTCTAAAGCAAAAACAGTAGTTACGTATTGTGGTTTTACAACATATGTAAAACTTAGGACAGTATCATAAAATTGGGGAAGAAGGAACAGGGAAGTTGTTAAGGACTGAAAATTTGTGTCCTCCCAAATTCGTATTCTGAAGCCCTAACCCCCAGTGTGATGGTATTTGGAGGTGGAGCCTTTGGGAAGTGCTTAGGGCTAGTTGAGGTCATCAGGGCAGGCCACAGTGATGAGAACAGTGTCCTTATGTCTCCTCAGGCACAGAGAGTCAAGTGAACACACAGCAAGAAAGTGGCCGCCTGCACAGTTGGTAAGACTCCACGCTCCCAATGCAGGGGGCCTGGGTTCAATCCCTGATCAGGGAACTAGATCCCACATGCATGCCACAACTAAGGAGCCCATGTGCTGCAACTAAGGAGCTGGCAAGCTGCAACTAAGGAGCTGGCAAGCTGCAACCAAGGAGCTGGCAAGCCACAACTAAGACCTGGTGCAAATAAATAAATAAATATTGAAAGAAAGGGAAGGGAGGGAAGGGAGGGAAGGGAGGGAAGGGAGGGGAGGGAGGGAGGGAGGGAGGGAGGGAGGGAGGGAGGGAGGGAGGGAGGGAGGAAGGAAGGAAGGAAGGAAGGAAGGAAGGAAGGAAGGAAGGAAGGAAGGAAGGAAGGACAGTCTGTCAGTCAGTCTGCCTTTGGCCCCTGCTTCTCTCTATGTGATGTGTCTTTTTCTCTGGCTGCCTTTAAAATGTTCTCTGTCACCAGTTGTCAACATTTAATCATGATGTGGTTTAGTGTAATTTTATTCATGTTTATTATGCATAGGGTCCCTTGAGCTTCTTAGATTTCGGAGTTTATAATTTTCATCAAATTTGGAAAAACTTCAACTGTCACTTCTTCAAATATTTTTCCTGCTTTGTTCCCATCAATGATATATATCAGGCTATTTCAGGTTCTCCCACAGCTCACCGATATTCTTCAATCTTTTTTAGCCTTTGTCCTGTTTCCTTTTCAAAAGTTTCCATGCCTTTGTTTTCAAGTTCACTAATCCTTTCTTCTGCAATGTTTAATCTGCCACTAATTTTACTCAGTGAATTTTTCATCTCATCGTTGTTTTCATCTTTAGAAATCAGATTTGGGTTTAAAAAAAATAATCTTCCATGCCTCTACCTAATACACTATTTCCTGTAGCTCCCTGAACATATGGAATTTATTCTGTTTTAATATCCTTGTCTCCCAATTCTATCATCCCTGTCATTTCTGGTCAGTTTCACTTGACTGGTTCTTCTTCTAATCATGGCTGTATTTTCTTGCTTCTTGGTATCTCTGGTTAGATGCTGGACATCATGGATTTCCCCTTGCTTGGTGCTGGATACTTCTGAATTTTTATAAACATTATTGAGCTTTGTTCTAATATGTGGCTAAGTTACTTGGAAACTGTATGGTTCTTGCCTTTCAACTCTGTTCAGTCTGACCAGGGCAGTGTTTAAGGTTATTTCCCCCCAATTAGTGAGGCAAGACCCTACTCAGTACTCTACCTGATGATGCCTTGTGAGTTACAAGGTTTTCCACTCTTGCTGGTGGGAAGAGACAGTGTTCCCAGCCTTGTGTGAGCACTGGGAACTGCATTTATTAGCTTACAGTTCTGTAGGCCACGATTCTGTATGGCGGGGATGGGTTCTCTGCTCAGGGTATCACAAGGCTGAGCTAAAGTGTCAGCCAGTCTGAAATCCTGTGTGAAGGCTCAGGGGATAAATCCACTTCTCAGCTCTTTTTTATTGTTGGCAGCATTTAGCTCCTTGGAGCTGCAGGGCCGAGGCGACCATTTCCCTGCTGGATGCTGCCTGGGGGTCACTCTCTGCTCCTACCTCCTACCTGCATCTTTAAGGCAGCAATGATGCATCAAATCCATCTGCTTTAAAAAAATTTTTTTTAATTAATAAATTTATTTTTGGCCACACAGAGCAGCTTGTGGGATCTTAGTTCCCTGACCAGGGACTGAACCTGGGCCAAGGCAGTGAAAGTGCTGAGTCCTAACCACTGGACTGCCAGGGAATTCCCTCCTCCTGCTTTGAATTTGACTTGTCTCTGACCTCCAGACCCAGATTTAGAGCATTCTCTGTTCCTTAAAGGCAACAGTGCCATTTCACATAACCTAATCATAAAACACATAACCACAGTCCTGGGGATTATGCAGGGCATGTATAGCAGGGATCCTGGGGCTATCTTAGTTGGCTTGGTGTCCTCACAAAATATCATAGACTGGGGGGCTCAAACAACAGGAGGCTGGGAAGCCCAAGATCAAGGTGCCAGCAAGGTAGATTTCATTCTGAGGCCTCTTCTGTTGGCTTGCAGGCGGCTGCCACCCTCCCATCTGGCCTCTCCGTTGGTTCTCTTCTATTAGAACCTGTTCAAGTTTTGTGCCCATTTTTCTTATTGGGTGTTTCTTCATATTTTATTCTCTTCAGAGCAATTTATTTATTAAGTGTGCACTGTACTCATAAATGGTAACGGTATTCAATAGGTTCTTCATTTAAATATCTGAATTCACTGTCATCTGTTTAATAAGATTTTTACATGTTCTTAAAAACTTATACTATGTTTTTTTTAAGCAGAAAACAAGTTTTAGTTCTTTTTTTTCACTTATGAGCCTCACCATCACAGAGTAAAGCTGGTAGGTCAAAGAAATAATTACTCATTTGCATGGAAAAGTATCACTTCTAATGTTTGAAGCTTCCTGAATGGGTGGCTTCTGGCCTGATGCCAGAGTAACAAGACAAGAAAGACGACTTTAATGGTGAAGAATAATTGAACATTTCAGGAGGTAACTCCCTCCATCACCCATGGCACAAACACAGCACACAACAGACCCAGGCTGCCATGAATGCGGGGATGGGCTGCCTCTTGCCCCACACTCTCAGGATGGCAGCTTCATCGTTGTTTCAAGTGTACAGCAACAACAAGACAAATAAAGGGGAAAAAGCAAGTCCACCGAAACCAATTTTTTAATTTAACCCCCCCACCGGCATTCTGTAGAGATTGTGTGTGCTGTGTAACGAGAACACACACGCTGCATCACAGCAGCCTGGGAACCTCCTCGTGTTCTTGTGAACCACGAGCCAGACACGTCAGGGATTTTGTACTGGATCGAAAAGAAGATGAGACACACACTCACCCCAGGGACAGGACGTGCTGTCTTGTTGCACACAAGCTGTCATGTGGTCATACGTGAAGTTGTCTGCAAAAGGAACAGAGAGTTGAAGGGACAACAAAACCAATGCCTCTCCCAAGAGTGGAAAATCCTCTCATTTGCTGTTACAAGACGAAAGTGCAATTCATTGGGTTAAGACAGCAGGGCCAGGCAGGCGCACACGCTTCTCCCTTTGAGGAGCCGCCGGGCGAGGCTGAGGCACATGGTGGCGGCCCGGGCTGCAGCAGGCAGCTCCTGCTCTGTGCACACCCCTCATCTCTCAGACCCCGTCCTCTGGGGCCTGCGGGTGGGGGGCAGAGTGAGCAGGTGCTTCTGTGCGAAAGCTCTCTCCAACCCACCATGCTCTTGGAGAACGGCGGTCTCTTTGGCATCAGATCTGAAGGGCACTCGTCTTAAGACCTCCATCAGGTGAAAGCATAGCTGGTCCACCAGGGACCCAGGTCTGGTTGGGGGCAGCTGTTTTCTTGCCCCCTGCAGCTGCAGTCAAAGATTTGCTCAACATGATGCTGTGCCTTTTCTACATTCCCTGGAAAATCGCATTCCTCCGGGTCCAGTGAAGTCACTGCTCCTCTGAGGATACCTGATTCTGCGGGTCAGTAAGAGGCGGGCTGTCTGTAACACCTGGTGCCCCTCCACACAGTACCTAGAGACCTGGAGTGGAGCAGCCATGGGATTGGTGCCGTGCTGTCCTCACAGCCAGAGGGGCCACGTCCTGCAGGGCAGGCTGGCTGAGGTTCCCTGAGACTCCTGTCCTTGTCCTTCACTGGATGTTGCCCACCCCCACCCCGCCCTAAAGCAACTGCTGGCCACTGCCCTCAGGACTGGACGTATCTGCCAGCACTCTCCCTTCTACACTTTCCTCCATAAAGTCTGGTACTTCATCTGTTAGATTAACTACTGGACACATCACCTCTCTGATGCTGCTGTAAATGTTATCTTTAAGAAAATCACATTTTTAAAAAAGTTTTTTTCTCTTTTGCTGTTGTACCTATATGAGATGGTGGATGTTACCTAAACTCATGGTGGTTATTATTTCACAATATATTTAAGTCAAATCATTATGCTCTACACCTTAAACTTGTAATGTCATGTCAATTATATCTCAATAAAACTAGAAAAAAAAATCATACCTTTGGTGTTGATAAATAGAAATAAAACTGATTCTGTACCTAGCAAACTCTCTTGTGAATTCTAGTCAATCTTACAAGAGAAAATCATATGATTTTCAATGACTTCTTTCCAGTTCTGTAGCTTCAACCTTGTTGCTGTGTTCCGTCTGTCCTGCCTTATTCTGGGTGGGACGGCTGGACGGCGCCACGTGGCCGTGGATGGTAGGCTCCCCATCTCAAATAGCCCCGGCCCCACTACCTACCAGGTTAAGAAACTTCCCTTCTACACTGAGGGTGCTTCCTTCTTCCCTCAACCAACCAGGTATCCCTCAAACTCTGGATGTCCCATCAGAACGGGGACCGGCAGGGGCCCGGTCACCATGGGTGCTCTCCCTGCTCTGCCTGGGCCCAACCCACCACCAGGCTGCACTCGCCTCTGTGCTCACTCCCTGCCTGGCCCCACCTGCCCGCAGGGTCCCTCTGCCAAATCAGACCCCAGGAGGAAGCCACTCCGGCCACCTCCCATCAGCACTCGCAGGTGCTCAGCCCTTGGTGCAGGAAGGCGGCTCCCCACTCACCTGAGCGGCCAGTGCCCAGGCCCCGGCGCCCCTCATTTCCCTGTTTGTCCAGGACCCACGGCTCCTCTCCTCGCTCCAGCTGCGAGATCACCTCGGGCTTGGATCCTGGAATTCCTGCTCATGGGGAGGGAAGGCCTTTTGTCTACACAGCATCTGTGAGCACCCTAACCCCGCCCTGGGCAGAGCACACAGACAGACGAGGCCTGCAGAGGGGCCTTACCCACGGAGACCACGTTCCCGTAGGTTTCCATCATCACATGTCGGTAGAGGCCCCGCTGAGCAGGGCCCAGGCGGTCCCACTCCTCCTGGGAGAGGAGCACGGCCACGTCCTCGAAGGTCACCTTGGCCTGGAATGACAGGGGCTGCTGCAGGTCGACTGAGTGTCTCCATCCGAGATGAGGTGGGTGCAAGCAGCATGGGGGTGTGGGGACAGGCTCAGGGATGCGGGGCAGTGACAGGGAGGGGCCGCAGCACCCAGGATGCAGTGGTGCTTAGGCTGCCACCAGGAGCCCCCGGCGTGGCGCTGCGCGGGCCTCGGGGTAACTCACCTGGGGCACCGCCGGTGGCGGCAGGAGCCTGGCCGCTGCCATCACCTGGTCCCTGGGGTATCTGAGGAAGATGGAAATCGGAGGAGCCTGTGGGACTGAGGAAGAGCAGGGAGCACATGACGGGCCCAGCTGGGCCCCCCGTGAACTCTGACTCCAGTCCCAGAGCTGCACAGATGGACCCCGAGCTCTCGGGCCCAGGAAGGTCCCACCTGAGACACCTGGGGACGCCGTGCACCCCTAGGGCAGTGGGCCGTCTGCCCAGCTCACCTGGCACGGCCTGCAGTGCGCGCACAGGCCCGGGTGAGCGCGTCCTCACAGGAGCCAAGCTGTCATCCAGGGAGGCACCGGGCCTGGCTGCTTCCAGAGAGGCTGGGCGTGCACAGTCCTGCCAGGGCCACACTCCTGTGGGGACCCCATGCCAGGCCCTCCTGTGGCCCACCGATGCCCTGGCCACGCCTGGTCCTGCCCCGGTGGCGGCTCCAGCGGGGGTTGGGTGCTGGTGGGAGTCCAGAGTGACCCAGGGATTTGGTTTGAGCACCTGACAGGGAGGCCCGACGGTGGGCAGGTTCTGGGGAAATGCCAGGCCAAGTAAGCTATCTGTCACCCCCCAACTGCCACACATAAGTGGGGACCAAGAGCTCCCCTGGCAGGGCGATGGGGCTGACATCACCTGGAGGCCGAGGCGGGTCCGCAACAGGGACACAGAAGCCCAGCAGGCAGATTGCTCAGGGAAAAACGACGCAAGAATGAGGCCAGCCCCTCAGGCAGGCAGCTCGCCAAGCAGGACGCCTCACCTCACACTGTGGGCCTCTGGGGGAGCATGTCAGGGAGCCCCCACCTCACTTTCTTTGTGAAACGTCCAGTGGATGAGTACGTTTACCACACAACTTTCAGGAAAATACACACTGAACTCCTGACCGTGGCTGCCGCTGGGGAGCAGAAGCCTTGGCGGAGAGACAGGCTGGCCCTCACCGCCCACCCCTCCGTCCACCAGAAATGCCCACTCCCCCAAAACGTGTGTGCGTGCGTGTCTGTGCGTGTAAAGGCAACACGACTCTAATTAGAATTTCAACCGGAGTCTTCGATTAGAATTCAAGGAGTGAATAAAAGTACCCCAGAATTAACCCGAAAACGGATACCGACCTTTGTTAACGGCACAGCTCTGGTCCTCTGGGAACCCAGCAGAGGTGGACAGTCATTTGCACTACGGGCTGACCATACCCGGCCACAGGCGCCCCATTCACAGCCTCCCCAGTGGGTGCTGGTGGCCGGCCACGAGGCCTTGGGCCAGGCCAGCTCCTGCCCGAGCCCGTGCCTGTGACCTGAGCTGCTTCCCGCCGCACAGGCCTGAACGTCCAGTGGAGTCCAGGGGCTCCCTTTGCTGTGCGGAACCGGCGACCTCCTTCCCTCCACCGGGCATCTCCACACGGGTGTCCTCTAGCACCTCAGACACTTAACATCGAACACCGACCCCGCCCTCCACCCGGTTCTGCCCCAGCTGATCTGGCACCTGCATACGATCCAGAACCTGGGCCGCGGCAGCACCGTCCTGTCCTGCCCCCCCATGGGAACACAGTGACTGTTCTCGGCTCCAAGCCCACCCCCAGCCCGCCCCTACACCGTTCCTGGGGCTGCTCAACCCTGCCCGGGCCGCCCCTTGGCTGGGGTGGCTCCTGCCCCTCGGCTGGTGCTTGGCCATGTCACCCTGTCGCCGAGGCCCCTCCTCTCACCGAGGTCCTCTGCCTCGTCGCTCTCACACCCCCCTTCCTGCCCCAGCAGAGCAGCCAGTGGCTCAATGTTTGCTGAATAAGTGTATGAAATTACAGGAGCAATGAGACCACACTCCCCCCTTCAGAACAGCAACAAGTGCAAGGCGAACATCTGCTGCCGGCAGCAATGGGGAAGCGGAGTTTCTGATAGGCTCTTTCTCAGGTGGGAAAGTCACCTGGTATATTTAGATGCAGCAGATACATCCGTAGGCAGTGCACGCCCTCCTGGGAGGGACGAGACACCAGGAGGGGAGGGGGCAGAGCACAATCCTTAAAGAACACACAGATGTCAGATATGACAAAAACTGGTTAGAACCAACCACGCCCAAGACGGTGGAAGACTCGCCCCCCAGAGCCTCATTATATGCTCACTGTAGTACATCAGCTAAATGACACACCCACGGGCCCCACAGTTCCGAGGCCCCTGCCCTTCCCCTGAAAAAGCTGGAACAACCCTCCTACTAGTTAGCCTATGAAACTACCTGGCCCATAAAAAGTAACCACCCCGTATTTCAGGGCCGCTCTCGCCTTTTGAGACGGACCACATTCTGAGGAATGCGTACCTCTCTAAATAATTCCACTTCTCACCCATCACTTTGCCTCTTACTATGAATTCCTTCTGCGCTGAGACATAGAGCAGGGGTCCCCAACCCCCAGGCCGCGGACAGGTACCGGACCGGGTCGCACAGCATCACCTGCCTCTCCCCATCGCTGGCGTTGCCGCCTGAACCACCCCCCCACCCCCGTCCGTGGAAAAACTGTCTCCCACGAAACCGGCTCCTGGTGCCAAAAAGGTTAGGGACCGCCGACATACACAGCCTGAGCTTCATTAAGTCCTGAGCCTAGGTGTGTGGTTTCAATTAAACAGTGAGCTCGAGGCTCATCCCCTGAGCTCGAATCCCACGTGAGTCGTGTGGCTTCAGAAGCAGAGGCTTCAGGACGGTGCCGCTGCCAAAGCCACAGTCCTTCCACACACCAGTCCGGCACCTGCTAAGACCAAGACTCAGACTGCACCCGGTGGGCAGACGGGTCGGGTCGGCAAAGCGCGGGATGCGGAGTGTGTCCACGATGCTCCCGTTTCACAACGACCTCAGGGCCAAGCGGGGGTGTGAGCCCTTGTCCACACCAGTAAGACAGAGAGAGGACACACCTCCTCTCAGGCGAGAGCACTTGACTAAGCCTCACGCCGCCGCCCCCCCCCCCCACCCCGGGATTAACTCAAACCCAGCGGGCCTGAGGCACAGAGGGGCGGAGAGGGAGAAGGCGACAAGATTCCCACCTGCGGTGAGTCCCAGAGAAGCACAAAAGCAAAAGGCCTCCGCCTAGGACGGCCTCTGCAAACTGCCGAAGGGAAGAAGTGTGAAGTACCCTGAAGTATGCTTGTTGCTCTGGTCTGAATGTCCGTGTCCCCCAAATGTGTATGTCTGTGTTGAACTCCTAATGCCCAATGTGAGGGTGTTATGAGGTGGGGCCTTTGGGAGTGCTTCGGTCGTGAAGGTGGAGTCCCCCTGATAAGAGACCCCACAGAGCTCCCTTGCCCCTTCCTCCACGGGAGGACACAGGAGTCTGCAGCCAGGAAGAGGGCCTCACCCGCCCCTGCTGGCCCCCTGGCCTCGGACATCCGGCCTCCTCACTGTGAGAAATCAATGTCTGTTGTTTTTATAGGCTGCCCTGTGTGTGGTGCTTTGTTGTAGCAGCACAAATGGAATAAGACACTTACATCCTGATAAAAAATAAAGAAAACAAATTTAAAAAGTGCTACTAACTAGTTTTTCATTGTTTTTGCCCTTTGGTAGATAAGGTCTGGGTCTCCTGGAACAAGTCTGTGCCAGATGCAAAGACGTGCAAAAAGCACCGCAGGCTGCTAACAGACACCACAGGGAGGACACAGCCACCTGGGCACTGAACCTGGCTTTTACGAGGCCACCCCCACCGCGATGCCCAGAGCTCCAGGCATCAGAAAGGGCGAACAGGTGGGCAGGACAAGTCCTGTTTAGATGGTCCCCAGAGCCGGAATCACCACCACCAAGGGTCAGAACTGGCTCTGAGGAGCTGCCTAAGGAGGCAACGCCGCCCCCAACACAGTGGCAAGTACAAAAAGCACCCGCCCTGGGGGTGCCCGCAACAGTGACCCACCCACCCACCCACGGGTCACCGTCATTCTTCAGATGCAGGAATTTCATTTTTTGGAACTCCCGCCAAGGAATAACCCAAACAAACCAGAACAGGCCAACATTCCCTGCAGCAGTGGCCACACTGCAGTGAGACCTCCGAGTGAGGTCTGGCTCGGGCGGTGACTAAGGGACAGGAAGTAAAAACTGGACTGCAGAGACGCAAAGAGCTTAGGACTTAACGTTTGTTATTATTTTGTTTTGTAAGCTAAGCTTTAGTAACTTATCGCTCTTGCTGGAACTGCTGATGATCTTGATGTAAAATTCCTTCAAAAGACCCCGCCCACAGTGACAGGCATGACAGGCACACTCCCAGTCCCAGAGTCGCCCCCCTCATCCTCACCGTCCTCACCCCCAGGATTTCCTGCTGGAAGGCCTGCCCCCTCCTTCTTTATCTCCACGGAGCCCCACCCTCCAGGGTGGAATCACCTTCCAAAGAGGCACTTCTGAGCCACCCGTTAAGCCCAAAGCGCAACCCTGCAACCTTCGGAAGTAAACGATCACAAACATGCATCCACGCGGATAGCTTTCCTACACACCAGCAACACGGAGTCGGGAAATACACAGCGAAAAAGGTTCTACTCACAGATGGCAACAAGAAACAAGGTTAAAATAAACCTTAGAAATGTGATGCTAATTCTGCCCACTGTATCCACAAAGCCGTGGTGCCGAGAGCCAAGCGGGCCTGGACTAGAAGGGGCAGAGCAGGGCCACGTCTATAAACAAACGGATCCCGGGGAAGATGGTCCAGTAACCGGCACTTGGACAAGGGGTCTAAACTTAGATCTTTGCACAAGGCTCAACTTATCTCCCAGAAAGCTAAGCAAAAGCAGAGATTAAAAAAATACGACAAAAAAACAAAAAACAAAACAAAAGACAGGAAAGAAATGAGATCATTTCATATCATATACTGAAAGCAATCGGCTAATGAATGAATAAGAGATAAATTTTTAAATTACATCATAAAAAGAACCTGAATAAAGTCTGGGGGGCAGAGATTCACAGATCTGCCGCATGAAAATCAAAACCTTTGCACATCAAAGCACCACGAATCCCAGAAATGGGCCCAAGACTTGGGAGAATTTAACACGTGACAAAGGTGATTTTCCAAATCAATGGAGAAATAAATTATTCAGTAGGTTGTGTCAGAAATAAGCTGGATTCCCAACTTGCCCCACACCAAAATGATTCCAGATGGAGCCAACATTTCACAAGTACCAGAGAAAAACAAGAATTTATTTAAAAACTAATCTTGGAATAGGGAAAGCCCTTTAAAACACAGCACAAAGCCAAAAGCGTCGAGGGTAAGTATCTGACCATTAAACACTCGAAATCTTCCATCTCAAAACGGAACAAAACACCATAACCGGAGTCAAATGACAATTTGAGAAGACACGTAGGTTAAAGAACCGAGCTGATGAGAAAGGAAACGCCAAGGGCAGCGCACACCGAGGGCTCGGCTGAAAAGGCGGCACGCCGTCTCCCGCTGAAGCGCCCCGGCAAGCTTCCAGCAGGCAGACACCCGCGGACTCTGGGAAAGGCTGGTCGCGCTCACGAAAAAGGGCTTTTACAAAGTAACCGGGAAACGAGCCTCGATGGAAAATGGAGGCGGGAGGGAACTCGGGAGGAAGCACTTTTCCCAGAGAGACGCCAAGGCCGCCGGGACGCTGAGAGCGACCCCCGCGGACAGCGGTCCCGCGACCCCGGCCCTCCCCCGGGCGCCGCGAGAGGCTGGAGCTCGCGGGGTCGAGGACCACCCGCTGGGCAGGGCTCGCCTTTCGCGGGAGCGGGGAGGGAGGGCCCGGCGGAGGCGAGAGTGGGGCGGGGCTCGGAGTGCGCCCGGAGAGGGCAGCGGGCGCTTGTGGGAAGCGCCCGGCCGCGAGGAGGGTCCCGGCCCCCCGCCGCGCGAGCAGAGGTTCCCTGTGCTGCCCGCGCCCCGACTCACCGTCCCTGCCGCAGCCTCACGCGCAGAAGCGGCCGCCCGCACCTCACTCAGACAAAGGGCACACCCCGCCCCGTCTGCGCACCCGCCAATCCCGGAGCGCCCCGCCTCCCAGGGCTCCCCGCCCACGCCTCCCAGGCAACCACTCCTAGAGCGCGACACTTCCCAGTCCGCCGCGGGCCCCGCCTTCCCTGCCCGGCGCCTTTCTCCTGACTGACGCCTGAGACTCGCGCTCCGGAGCCACCGAGAGACGCGGGCTCCACCGCGCCTAGAGAGGCCACGCCGCGTCCGGGCCTCCCAAGGCCGCACTTCCGGCGTGGGCCCCTTACTGCTGGCCCTGGTAGGCCTGCTGGCCGCCTGCCGTCCCGGCCGGGCCCCGCCCTGCTGCAGCCGGTGTCACCCCGCCGAGGCGGGGACTGGCACGGGCTGGCGGTGGTCGTCGTGTGTGGCGGCGACCGCCTCCCCATCCCCCTGCGCTGGTTTTTGCGCACTTCGGGGGCGGCGCGCGGGCCGGGGCTGGAGCGTCCGAGGACGACGCTGTGGCCGACGTGGAGGACTAGCGCGGGCGGAAGGAAGAGGTGGTCATCGCTGCTTCCTACCGCACCCGCTGGCCCCCCCAAGGCCGGGCTGGTGTCCTTCCAAGTGGCACGTTGGCTGAGGCTAGGGAAGAGCTCGGCAGGCTGGGAGGACTGGCCAGGCTGAGCCGGTGCCCCGACTGCGGGGCAGGAGAAGTGGTCTGGGGAGAGGCCTCAGGCTGGAGGTCGGGGAGGATGTGGCAGTAATTCTCTGGGTAGCAGGCACCGGCATCAGGGGCAGGGTTCCCACTCCGCGGAGAGTGAGGTCAGCGTCCCACGGGGAACTCGTCTAGCACGCACACCCCTGTGGAGCAGAGTCCCCTCTGCCAAGGGACTGAAGCTCAGGACCAAGGTCGTCCGGTTTGGCTCTACTATTGGACCGTCCCAGGTGGTTTTGGCCAGTTGCCAGTGTTAACGTAATTAAACAAGGAGGCCGTAAGGTTGCAGTGGCTCTGCTGCCTTGGTAGCTACTTAAGGAGCCCCCAGCAAGGCTTTCCAAATAAGGCGACTGCTTAAGTTATGGCCCGTCAACTTCCTTGCTTTGCTTCTGCCTCTGTATAAAACCCTCTTCCCTAGCTCCTGTTGGCAGAGCGCTCCTAACCTCTTTTGGTTTGGCGCTACCCGATTCCGTTCTCTGTTTGCTCAAATAAGCTCTTCAAAAATTTTAATATGCCTCAGTTTACCTTTTAACAACAGGGAGTGAGCTCTATCCCAGCAATCTTGGTCCCAGCTGATGCTTCGAGGACCTTCTCAGCACACCCTGCTTTCTTTGTCTCCTCCACAACTTATTTTAAAAATGTTCATAAAGGTTGAAAGAATAATACAATGAATACATTGCATACCTTTCCCTTAGATTCAACAGCTAATATTTTGCTACATTTTTTTTTTTTTAGCAATTCAACAACTAGCGTTTGTGTGTGTGTCTAGCTCTGCCACTTGTGTCTCTATGTTTCACAAGCATGGTATTTACTGAGTGCCTGTTGCATGCTAGGCACTGTTCTAAGTGCTGGGGCTACATGAACGAATAAGACAAGCAACATTCCCAATAAGTCCCTGTTCTTGTGGACCTTGCCTGTGAGTGGGGAAAGCAGGCAGTACACAATCAATATGTGAATTACAGAGGGTGTCCAGAGGTGGTGTGAGCTATGAAAGGTCCACACAGGTGCCACTGCCACGCACAATGTCCCCGGCTCACTGGGTGGCACAAGATAGCAACAGGCCTACACCTGCTCCACCTTCCTTCTGCAGGACACCCACATCATCAAAGAAAACAAAGGCTTTTCTGTCTGTCCTTAGAGGCTCCAGCTCATGACCACAGCTTGTGCTTGGTTTCCCCACTTTACATCCATCTTGCCTTTCCAACCCTGTCTTGCTCCAGCATCAGATGCAAATACAAGAGCCGATAGGAATTGCTTGATTACGTCCCACAATTGCGTGAGGTGTAATCCCTGTAACATACATATTTTTTATATAATTTTTTATTGTTTATATAATTTCTGTCTCCTAGTGGCTCTGCCTCTCTGAGTGAACCCTTATACAGTATATACTTAAAAACAACACATGCACATGTGTGCATGAACACATACTCTATTTGTTAAAGTAAGTTGAGAATTAAGATCCCACATGCTGTGCAGTGTGGCTAAAAAAAAAATGATGCATAATCGGGGAAATGCAAATTAAATCTCTTTTGAGCCCCTTTCCCACTCACCCCTCTGGCACATCAGTGCTACAGGCATTCTACTCATTTTGTGAACTGGCGTGTCCCAAGTACCTGGAAGAGGGCCTGGCAATGAGTGAATGGAGGGATGAATGACACTGATAAGTCAACACCCTCAGACACCACCACACCAGCCCAGCCATATCGATTTACGTCACAGAGGGACACTTCTTCTCCTCCAGCAAATCCTGGGAACTGACGCACAGATCTGACTGCGCTTGGGAAACGACCCCTGTATGTCTCATCTGGGTCCTTTGCTGGATGTCAGGAGGGTGTGAGGAGACGGGGCCCTCCACAGTCCACACGTGTTGTCCAGGAGGAGGTGACTCGCTACTCAGAGGCTTCCAGTCTCCCAATTTCCTTTATCTGCAGCAGGCAAAGCAGAGAGCTCCTTCCTTCTGGAGCTCACATTCCGGTGGGGAAACACCATCAACATGCAAATTAGATGACTTCAGCTGGTGAGGCAGCTGGGAAGCAGGCGAGGGGGACAGGAGGCCCTCTGCAGGGACCCACTTTCCCCCTCACTCTTTCTTTTTTCCTTTTAGCTTCTTATTCTGGAACATTTCAGAGACACACAAAGGTAGGGAAAGTGTATAATGAAACCACATGTCCACTACACAATTGAACAAGTGGTTGACCCACAGCCAATCTCTTCTCACCTATTCTTTACCCAGTTACCTCCTTCCCATCATTTCCATATCTGTCTCTAAAAAATTAGGGCCCTTACAAAAGGTAATTACGAAGCCATTATCATACCCAAATAGCAACCATTATCCCCTGTTATCAAATATCCAGTGTCCAAATTCTCCCATTTGTCTCAGACGTTATTTTCATTTTTGATAACCGGTTTGTGTGAATCAGGGTCCAAACCAGGTACACAAATGCACAATGCACTTGGTCGACAGGCTGTAGAGTCTCTTAATCTATAGCCTCCTCCCACTGCTTTTTATCCTCTTTGAAATCTATTAAAATCAGGTCACGTGTTCTGTGGAGTTTCTCACACTTGGGATTTTGCCATTCGGATTCTCGTTGTGCCCTCTGTCCTTAGACGTTCTTGCAAACTTATAGAGACTAATTGGATTCAGGTTGGTGGGGGCAAGAATACTCACACGTGGGCGCTTGTATTTCCACTGACAGTCATTGCCTGGGTGCAATTTGCTCAGAGTTTGCAAGACGGTGACATTCTCCTATTGGTATCCCTTCTGCATTTGTGGGAACAGTTCTGTAAAGACAAACTTCCCCATATCAAGTGTTTGGTTGCCTTGAAATATGGTCCATAGAGAAAAGGCAAGTTAAATGCTTAATTATTCCCTTTATTTACTAACTTTCAGAATAATGATTTGGTTTTCTAGCATTCTCCAGAGCTGACCAAGTAGGTACTTCTTTTTCTATATTATTTGAACGCAAAAATTTTAATATATTTAATGTGTTTTAATTCATTACAGTTTTGAAAATTAATACTCATATCCTCCCATCTTTGGTCAGTGCGAACCTCTTCAAGTTCTCCCTGAGTCTTTTTGACACAAGACCCTTGCTCACTGATTTCTCCCTAGATTTCTGATGTGACAAGATGCCCTAGGCTCAGCTCCCATACCCCTGGATCCTCAGGCTGGAATCTGTGTTTTTTTCAAGGAGGCCTAATCCACCCGAGTGGGAAATGGTGTTTGGAGGCCACGGGGGTCGGGTGGGTGGGGCTCTAGGGATGCTCATTGCCACCAGGCTGGACATTACTTCTAGGTCTTTTCAGAGGACAGAGCTAGAATACATAACTTTAAATGTAAAAAAAAAAAAAAAAATCGTGAATTCAGTGATATTTCAAATTCAAATTTAGAGCTAGGTGGTTTTAACTTCTTTTATTTATTTATTTTATTATTATTTTTTAATACAGGCTGCACTCACTGCCATCTTGGCTCAGGTTACCCATGGGCCCTGATCGCAGGATAGGGTCTGCTATGAAGCCGCAGAGACCAGGATCAGAAAGCACCCGGCACCTGCCCCCTGAACCCCGCAACTCAATCCCAGGCCAGGATGGAGGCAGATTGGAAGACCCCGCCCCAGCCTCTATTCACCCACCAGAGGCCTGGTTTTACGTTTGTATCTGTTTTTCCTATATTGAAAATCCTGGATCCTAATTATCTCAACACAATTACTTATCTACTTTATCATTTATATGTAATGGTTTCAGAATAACAATGTCAATATTATTAACAGTATGATTATTGAAAATAGTCTAGATTTTTTTTGCAGTTATTCTTGTTGTTAGGATATATCCCATTTGGGATATTACTCTGCTTCGAAGTAAATTGAAAAATTTTGTTTCTGTAGGGTTAAGACCCTAACTCTATACTAGTTCACTTGTTTCATTTTGGTTTTGCTTTGAAAAAGCAAATGTAACTTGAAAAAGTTACATTTTTCAAATTTTGATATAATTTTGTTTTATGATTGTGTAAAACTTACATGGTTCCAAAGTCAAGTTTATAAAACGAAGTACAGTCAGAAGTCTTGCTTCTTTCCCTGTTCCCATCAACCTCGTACTGCCCTCACCCTATTGGTAGCCATTTATCAATGCTATGGTTTCTCCCTCCATTTTGAAAAATCTGAGTGAACTTCAATGAACAGTAGTTCTGTCCCAATTGCCTTGCATTTTGGCGTTTTCCCCTTCAGTGTCCTGACAATCTCTCCTCAGCAGTGTCTAGGGATGTCCCTTTCTCCTTTTAGCAGCTGCATTCGCCTCTCTTGTGAATGTACCGTCGTGTATTCAGCCAGTCTGCTATGACTGGACGTCTGATACCATTAAAATTAACGCTGTAATGAGTAGATTTATATGGCTCTTTTCATAGTTTTGCCAGTTTACTTTTAGGGTCGATGCCTAGAAGTGGACATTTGTAATCTGTTTTTGCTGTACGTTGCCCAGCTCCCTCCCACAGGGTTGTAGGATCTTGCATTTCCACTGGTGATGTTTCCTCACAGCCTTGTAAACCAAGGATGTTGTCAAATATTTGGTATTTTGCCAATTCTGCCAAGCAAGAAATGGCATCGTGGTGTGGTTTCCTTTTGCATCTCTCTTGGGGGTGAAGTTGAGCATCTTTTCATACGTTTAAGTGCCACTTTCACTTACTTGTTGGTCTCTTCCCTCTGATTTTAGAAGCACTATCATATTAACCGTTTGTGACATAAGTTGCAGATTTTTAAAAACTCTGTTTTTAACACAACATTATCACCTGTTTAAGGTTAAAAATTGCAAAAAAAAAAAAAAAAAAAGCCCTTACAGTCTTTTCTGATGCAACCTGACAAGTTATAATCAATCAATCAATCAATTTGATACCAGAGAGATGGTTGTAAAGGTTAGACTTCAAAATCACCTTTAACTTATATTCTGTTAACCTGATTTCATTAACTTTCATCATTCAATTCATCCTCAACCTACTTAATGTGTACAACTTAGGATACTTAGAAATACCCTGTTCAGAGAAGAGAAATGGAAATTTCTTAGGGGGAAATACACTATAAGGCTGATAGTACATTGAGTTTTAAAAATATTTGACTGCTGTGTCTTTTTTAAAGGTTTTATTGAGGTATAAATTGCACATATTTTAATTGTTCAGTTTGACATAAATATATGCCTGTGAAACCATCCCTGCAGTTGAGACAGTGAACGTATCTCCAACAGCCTTAAATGCATTCCCTTCCCCATTGCTGGCAAGGGATCTACTGTCCTCTAGCCTAGTTTGCATTCTCTGTAGTCTTATATACGTGGGGTCCTAGAGGAGTTATTATTTTGGGGGTGAGTGGGCCTGGCTTTGCTTTGCTTTTCTTTCTTTCTTTTTTTTTTTTTTGGCAGCTCGCTGGCTCCTTAGTTGTGACACGTGCACTCCTTAGTTGCAGCCGGCCGGGTTCTTAGTTGCAGCTCACGTGCTTCTTAGTTGCGGCTTGCCAGTTCCTTAGTTGCTGCATGTGAACTCTTAGTTGCAGCATGCGTGTGGGATCTAGTACCCTGACCAGGGATTGAACCCGGGCCCCCTGCCTTGGGAGCGTGGAGTCTTAACCACTGCGCCACCAGGGAAGTCCTGGGCCTGGCTTCTTTCACTCAGCATATTTATTTTGAGATTTATTCAGATTGCTGCATGTATCAATAGTTTGTCCCTTTTGAGTGTGGGGGGTAGCATTCCATTGTAAGAATGTATCCACAACATTGTGATACATTGTAAGAATGTATCCACATTGTGTTACATTTATCCACTGTGATGTATAAATTTACCTGCAATAGACATGGGTTTTTTTCCAGTTTTTGGCTATTGCAGCTAAAACTGTTACAAACATTTGTGTATGTGTCTTTGTGTGGACCTGTGTTTCCCTTTCTCTAGGGTAAATATCTAGAGGGGCATGGCTGGGTGGCATGAGAGATGTATGTTCAACTTTTTAAGGAACTGCCAACCTCTTTCCAAAGTGTTTTTAACCACGTTACATCCCCCAGCAGATGTGGTGTTGCCTCACATACTGCTCACATTTGGTATAGTCAGTTGTTTCCCAAATCAGCCATTCTAGTGGGTGTAGAGTGGTGACTCACTGTGGTTTTAATTTGCATTGATCTAATGCTTAATGTTGTTGGATATCTATTCTTGTGCTTATTTGCCATCTGTATATATTCTTTTTTTAAATTAATTAATTTATTTTTGGCTGCCTTGGGTCTTTGTTGCTGCATGCGGGCTTTCTCTAGTTCCGGCGAGCGGAGGCTACTCTTTCTTGCGATGCGCAGGCTTCTCATTGTGGTGGCTTCTCTTGTGGAGCACGGGCACTAGGTGTGCGGGCTTCAGTAGTTGTGGCACCCAGGCTCAGTCGTTGTGGCTCATGGGCTCTAGAGCGCAGGTTCAGTAGTTGTGGCGCACGGGCTTAGTTGCTCCATGGCATGTGGGATCTTCCCAGACCAGGGCTGGAACCCGTGTCCCCTGCATTGGCAGGCGGATTCTTAACCACTGTGCCACCAGGGAAGTCCCTGTATATATTCTTTGGTGAAGTGTCTGTTCAAGTCTTTTGCCTTTTTTGTTGCTGTTGTTGGGTTGTCTTCTAATTGAGTTGTAGGGTTTCTTTATAGGATGGGGTACAAGTCTTTTTTCGGATATATATTTTGCAAATATTTTCTCCCAGTTTATGCTTTGCCTTTTCATTTCATTTAGTTTTGAGGAGCAAATGTTTTAAATTTTGACAAGGTCCTATTCACTGGTTTCTTTCCTTGAAAGTTTCTGTCTTTTATGTCCTATTTAATAAATTGTCACTAAAGTGAAGGTCAGTAAGGTTTTCTCCTATGTTTTCTTTTAGCAGTTTCTGCTTTAAATTTTCGTTGATGATACATTTTGAGTTAATTTTTATATATGGTGTGGGGTAAGGACTGAGATTCATTTTGTTGTTATATGGTTATTCAATAATTCCAGCACCCTTTGTTGAAAATGAAACCCTAATTTTAAACAACCTTTTATATCTTAATTTTATATGTGCTATGTATAACATAAGTTGTAAACACTTCCTCCAATTTTCCATATTTCTTTTTACTTTGATTATACAGGTTTCGGTCATGCAAAAATTTATTTCTATGTAGTCAAATTTATCATGTTTTCCCTTATTGTTTCTTGATTTCAAGTCGTAGTAAAATTTCCCTAACTTCCTGGTTCTAGAGGAATCCATTCATGTTTTCATCCAGTACTTGTTTCTTTACATTTAAACCTCTGTTCCATTTGGACCTTATTCTGCTCAGTGATGTGAAGAATAAGTCTAATTTTATCTTTTTTCTAAATGGCTATCTTGTTGTCCCATTACTACATATTATATTATGAGGTTGGTCTTTTCCCCTGGATTTTATTTCCCCCCCCTTTTTTTTTTTTTTTGCGGGCCTCTCACTGTTGTGGCCTCTCCCGTTGTGGAGCACAGGCTCTGGGCGCGCAGGCTCAGCGGCCATGGCTCACGGGCCCAGCCGCTCTGCGGCACGCGGGATCCTCCCGGACCGGGGCACGAACCCGTGTCCCCTGCATCGGCAGGCGGACTCTCAACCACTGCGCCACCAAGGTAGCCCCTCCCCTGGATTTGAGATTCCACCTTTCTCTCATATCAAATTTCCAGATGGGAATTGTCTCCCCAGTCAATGTGTGTTCTAACGTCTGAAAAGGCTCACAGCCTGGCTCATGGGCACAGAAGAAGACCCTGCACACAGAACAAGCCACATGGGGTACCTGGGAGCCAGGCTGCCCCCACGCCTTTGTGTTACTTCCAAGGAAGCCCAGGGGCCAGTGCTGATTGCCTGGCTCTTGTCTGCCAAGTCCCAGGTGAGTGGTCCAGCTGGGACTCTCCTGCTGCCACAGCTGCCCTGGCGTGGCCTGCACTGTCCGCAGCCATCAAGGCCCTGCTCTCCCCTCAGACTTGGAGTTGGCTCCAGATCCATGGAAGCTTCAGGACGGCTGTGGACCCCGCTTCTGCTCTCGGACATTGTGCTCCAGTCTCTCCGCTTCTCCTTGTGTGGAGGGCCCGTGGGTGTTGAGGGAGATTCTCTTTTCCCCCATACCCATCACCTGTGGGGCACGGGCTGTGGGATCCATGGAGGAGGTCTCCCAGGACTCTGCCAAGCACGTGGAGATTGTGGCACAGGTGGTACCAGGCCAGCTACCAGCTGTTAGGGCTGCTTTTTCTGTTGTCCTCTAAGGAGCTGGCATTGTTGGTTGGAAGTAGAAATGTCTGGAGCAGGAGAACATCCTCCTGATCTCTATCTCCAGTGGCACGAGGGGGAGGGAGAGGGCTTCAGGGGACCTGTGCAATCAGGGTAGCCAGGCTTCAGTAGAACAAGAAGCTGAGGGGAACTTCCAGAGAAGTCACAGTACAGAGGAATTTGCTGACGTCCGTAAGCCAGAGCAGAGTGGAAGATGTGGGGGCCGAGGGGTGGCTTCTATTGTTTTCTTTTTTTTTAAGGCACGAAAAGATTTACTACTTACATAATGGAGGTCTCTGAGGAGAGTGGGGAAGGCCTCTCAAACAGGTCTGAGATGGTCTGAGAGAGCAAGAAAGGTCACTGGCCTAGGTCTTTACTGAGGTCAGCAGATGTGGCTGGTGGGAGGGTCCCCAAGCATAGGTGAAGGCCTGCGTGCTTTCAGTCTCCTGCTGGCATCAGAGGACAGAGCACCTGGCTCTCTTTTCAGCTTGTCCAGATGTGGGCACAGAATAAGGAGGATGAGGTCTCAAAGCTGTCAGCAAACATCAAACAACGGAGCCAAACTGCTAGTCACAACTCACCCTGTTGTTTGATGACAGAGACACACTGTGTTTCACTCAATTGAATCAGAGCTTGTTTAAATAAGACTGCAGCCTGAGGCTGGTAGGGGGCATGCCTTCTTTAAGAGAAGTGAGATGAGGGCCTCGGCCATTCTCAGTAAAACCTGGGACTCCAGAGGGGATGAGGGCATCCTGGTGAGGCCTTGTACTGTGGCCTGAGCATAGGTAGAGACATCTAGTGACCTTGATTGATATTTTGGGGTATCTGTGAGGCAAGAGATCCCTGGAGTTTTTACACCATAGGGCGCAACTCTTAGGCAATAGCACAAGAGTTTGTAAAAATGTGCAGATGGGGCAGTTTGTTAGCCAGGCCATTGGGTGCTAAGAAAACTGCCTGAAGTTTGGTCAATCATGCTGACCTTCTGGTCTGGTCCTGTATCAGCATCATCCTGGTTAAGAAATGAGGAGCGGCTCCCCTCCGGACTCCATCTCCCATGACGGTTGGCACTTCTGTTCCTATAGTTTTTGAATTCCCACTGCTGTTCACCCAGTTCATCCCAGGGGGCTCCCCAGGTAGGCAGGGTTCCAGCAGCCTGGCATCTGGAAAGGGACTGAGGACAGGTGAGGCCACCCCTCTTACAGGTGGAGTGTGCCAGAGGGCCCAGGTTTGGCTCCATCCTGTACCAAGGCAGCCTCAGCAGCCCTGCTGATGACCCAGAGCATAATGAGTACCTGGGTACAGAGGGTCACAGGCTCGGGAGGACCCAGTTAGTGGCCAGAACTGCAGCTCTAATGGCATGTTGTATGGGGCAAAGAGGGCAGTTTCTGGCATAAGAAGCCCTTGGACAACTTAGAGTCGTCATGAGTGGTCTGGAGACTCCAGGAGGCATAGAAGGAGGGGCTGAAGCCCCTTCCATGGAGCAGTCTTGGTGGGGACACTAATGGGCATGCCTGAGGTTGCACAAATTCTAGAACATTCTGTTGGAGGGAGCCCCATTCAAGATTGGCCCATTTGCAAGTACTAGGATAAATGGGCTTAAGTATAATTTGTAAATGAGGGACATGTTGCCTCCAGAACTCCCAGAAGACCTGAGAGATGTTGGTGAGAAGGTCAGTGGCTGTTTCTTGACAGTATCAGGGATGGATCCGTCCTTGGTTAACCAATCATTTCCAGGAACTGAGCAGAGGTGGCAGGACCTTGCACTGTGTTCCTTTCTGGTGAGGCCCTTTGTGTTTCTACGTCCTGAGTGAATGACAAATGAATGGATGCCACATGGCTCTCCTTGGAGGAGAATGTCATCAATGTAATGTCACACCTGTGCTCCTGAAGAAAGGTGCACGCAGCTGATACCTCAACTGCCAAGGTACCCATGAGGATCCCAGAAAAGGTGTACTGTGTCCTTTCAGAGGTGAAGGCAAACTGTGGCTGAGGGGCTACTGAAATAGGCTCAGAACAGAACATATTAGCCAAATCGATAATAGCAAAATACTTAGCAGTTGCTGATTGGATGAAGTAATTTTAACTGGGTCCCATGTTTCAAGCCACTTTGTATTACTCGTTGAGTCAGAGCATCCGTGCTCAGTATGGAATACTCTAGGGCAGTGGGTGCTATGATTATGACCAATTTAGGCAAGGCAGTACTTCTGATGGCTAGGGTGAGACATACCTATTTGTCCTCTATTTTGTATTCGTTGACTGTTATGATTGTAGGGGCCCTTGTATAAACCTGGTGGGCTCCCCAGGTATAACTGAAAATTGACACCCAGTGTCAAGTCCATGAAGGTCTGCCAGCTGGTGCGTTTCAGCAGGTGTAAATTCAGCATCCATGTCGTAAAGACGCAAAAGCCTTTTCTCTTTTTGTTATGTAAGTTCTTTTAGTAAATTCTGAATGTCAAGTTGGGTCAAATTGTGAATTTCCTTGTCCACAATTTCCCTTTTGGGGGTGTGTGTGGTCTGGATATATTTCAAGGGGGTCCTCTCTATTGCACTCACATTGATAAATTTCTTCCTCCAGGGAGACTTCAGTCAGTATCATCAGGTCAGGTGCTTCCCCATGGCAATGGCTGCTTGATATGGGTTAAGGACCCTAGGCTTAATTTGGATTTGAATTAATCCCTTGGCTGCGCCGGGAGTGTTTTCTCTAGAACCCTGAGCATGAGGGTTTTCACTGTGACACAGATGCTGGCTGAAGCAGCAGCAGTGGCAGCATTTAAGGGTCTTGGCGAGCTTCTGCCCTGGAGTGTGGACCTCAGCCTCACCTATGCTTTTCCACGAGTCACCACCCAATGGATGCGTATCTTGCACGGGGCATAGTCTCTCCCCTGAGCCTAGTCAGTTGCAGCTTTGTTCTCAAATAGAGGTAGGTCTGGGATCTGACACACAACCCAAGGCCACTTTAAGGAGGGTCCCCATTCCATACTCTTGTCCCTAAACACCGATTAAGTATGAGGAAAACTGCTGATTTCGGTCCGCTAACTCTACGAGGCTCCACTGGATTCAACAATGCAACACGTGCAGCACGGCTGAGTGATGCCGGCCTGCAGCCAGCGGGCCGGTTAGTAACAGAGCAAGGGCAGAGACTCCTGGGTGACGTCACCGCATGGGCTTCCTGCTCACAAGGCCAGTCCCAACTTTCATGGTCACCTGGAGAGGTGGCTGGGCACCCCCCACTGAAGATTTGGTTTGATGTGAAGACTGATGATGCCACACACACCCCAAGTGCAGGAAAAGGCTTATCACTTACCTAACTGAGGTCAGCAGGGCAGGGCTCCCAAGAAGGTCCAAAGTGGTCTGAGAGCACGGGCAAAAGAGACTGGCCTGGGTGCTTACTGTCGTTGTGGGGGCGCTGGGGGAGCCCCCTCCCCCACGTTCCAGCAGGCGCCTGGGTGGTCTGAACCTTCTGCTGGCCCTGAGGGAGGGGCGCCCGGGCTTTCCCATCAGTGTGGCACAGGGGTCGGGGGAGGAGGGGTGAGGCTTAAACACTGTCAACAGTCAGACCCCAGAAAAATGGGCCTGTATATACAATGGAATACGACTCAGCCATACACAAGAGTGAAAATTTGCCATTTGCAACAACACGGGTGGACTTGGAGGGCGCCGTGCTAAGTGAAATAAGTCAGACACAGACAAAGACTGTATGATATCACTATGTGTGGAATCTACAAATATACAACAAACCAGTGAACATAACAAAACAGAAGCAGACTCACAGATGTCAAGAACAAACTAGTGGTTACCCGTGGGGAGAGGGAAGGGGGGAGGAGTGGTATAGGGGTAGGGAAGTAAGAGGTGCAAACCGTTAGGTATAAAATGAGCCCCAAGGATCTACGGTACAACACAAGGAATACAGCAAGTATTTTATAATAACTATAAATGGAGTGTAACCTTTAGTAATTGTGAATCAGTATGTTGTCCACCTGAAACTTACTGCTCGCCTCCCCGCTTGCAGTCCAGGTAGCTCTCTGGACAGTGGCTGTGCCCCCGTCTCTGCTTCTTGCTCGGACCAGGTCCCAGCCCTGCACTGCTGTCCCTAGAGAATGAGTTAAGTGGTGGAATTATGTATGATATCTTCCCCCCTTTTCTTTTCTTTTTTAAAAAAATAATTTTTTTATTGGAGTATAGTGCAAGAGTGTTCCCTTTTCTCCCCCCTTTTCAACATTTGCATTTTCTAGAATGATGTTGATTTTAAATTTAAAAAGTCAAATTGGGGAAGCTCTGTTTGAAATCATGGCTGTTACTCTCCCGGGGGCACAGATGTGTACCCCTTTGGAGCCACTCCCTGAGGCTGCGGCCAGGCTCTGGACACCCGGGAACGAGGCATCCAGGCCCAAGGTCAGTGACTTTACCTATGGATCTCACAGACTCAGCCCTTACTCCCCAAGGAATACACTTCCAAGGACACCGTGAAAGTCAAAAGGGAAGACACAGGCGGTGGTTGACGGACATTTGCTTTTCAAGACCATTCCTTTCAAAACATGACATCCTGAAATTAAAATTTCTCAGGCTGCAGACGGCACAAAATCAGGCGAATTCTCCCCAGCCGCCTGCAGGGCTGAGGGAGCAGAGGAGCCCCTTCCTGTGGACCTTTTGTCTCCCAGAGGTGGCAGCTGTTGCTCGCCTGGGCCTCGGCCTCGGGATTCACTAGCGGTTTGGAGGCCGGGGAAGGGGAAAAGGAGCTGAGAAGGCAGTGACAGAGAGAGGGGCACACGCTTGCCCCGCCAACCTCTTCTCCACACAGCAGACAATCCTCCTGAGATGCACGTCAGGTCCAAGCCGTCTACATCTTGCCATTCCACCCAGAGTAGAAGCTGCAGGCCTGTGGGGTCCACCTACGGTCCCACCCGTCTGCTCTTTCTTCGTCACTGTGCCCCTGGCCCACAGGCCCCCTGCTGCTGCCGACCCTAACCCTAACCCACCTTCCTGGGTCATTCTCTCACTTGCTGCAGGTCATAGCTCACACGACATCTCACTGAGGCCTTCTCTGCCCCCATTTAAGACTGAGACCCTCAAAACACCCAGACCCCATTTCCTGCTTTACTTTTCATCACACCAATCATAACTGTTAGACAATTTTCTCTCCCCCGCTGGAATGCAAACTCCTCGACGGCAGGCATTTTTGTCTTTCTTGTTTCCTGCTGTATCCTCACTGTGAATGGCACAGAGCAAGTGCCCAGCACGTACTTACTGAAAATGGGAGTCATCAAATCCAGGCTGGATGAGGAGCTGCCCTACAGTGAGAGAGTGCGAGGTCTCATCAGGCAGAGAGCGGGGTGGGGAGCTGGAGGGTGGCAGGGCAGGACTGCCGTCCAAGCTGCATCCCACTGGGGTGTTGCCTTGGGGGAGGGGCTGAGGTGGAGGGGAGGGTGTGACAGATGCCTCTGCAGGGCAGCAGTGCCAGCTGCTTTGCAGGGTCTCTGGGGTGAGGGTGGGCAGCCCATGCTGCCCAAGCCCACGGGACACACCTGTGCATCCAAGTCAACCCTTCCACACTGTTCTCTCCAAACTCCCACCTCTCCCTCCGCATCTGCCACTGCTGGCCTTGCCTCTACTTCCTTGAAAACACAGGAGCCAAGACCTCACCTTCCCACCATAAGTACAAACCTGACGATACCTGCCCATTGCTACCCTTTCTCCTGGAGCAATGCAGGAGGTGCCCCCCACCTCAACCTATCCATACCGTAACACCCCCAGGTCAAGGCCTCCCTGGTGGTAGAGGTGCTGCTTCTGGGCCAAGTTCCCCCGGCTTGGGGATTATGGGACCAGGGCCCACCTCCTAGGGGCACCTAGGTGCCCCATAAATGTCTGATGATGGACCTGGGAAAAAACAGCCTGGGAGCCTGTGGGGTGAACAGGAGGGGCATGGAGAGAATGGACCTCTGTGGGTGAGGCCAGGACTGGAGCTTGGGAAAGAGCCTCACGTTTAATTGTGCTGCAGCCCTGAGTGGCCACGGGGGCCTGAGGCACAGCAGAGTGAGAACACACGACCTCAGACTGCAGGCAGGCACCAAGGAAAGGGGGCAGTGGGGGAATCCCATTATGGGATGGGAGGGAGAGGGGTGAGGAGTTGGTGGTGATGAGTATGCACCACCTCTGGGAGAGGGTGACAGCAACCAGACCTGAAACACTCTTGACCTGACTTTATGTAAACAGAATGCCAACTGCAGCCATTGACAGCGAACTCAGTTCTTATGACTAGTGACAAAACAAAAGAAGTGCTGTGGTCATATCTCAAACTGAATGTCAGTCTACTTCCTTGGTTATGTTCCGTTACAGTAATAAACTCTCTTCCTAAGTATGCAGCCTCTATAATCTTTTCCCTTCTAACAAATACGGCAGTCTGATAACAAACTGGAAAAGCAAACTGAAAAGAAATGAGGTCACACGCAGTAGGAGCAACGGCAGGGGAGTCGGGGGAGGAGCCTGTCTGTCTCACAGGAGGGTCTCTGGTTTGTGGACAATGGCCTCTGTGGGCAGTGGCTGTGGAGTGGAGGGAATGAGAGAGCCCAGCTCAAGTCTCGGGATGGGAGAGGCTGGAACATTGCCAGGGGAGTCGGGGTGGAGCCTCATGCGGTTTCTTTTCACTCCCTGGTGTGAACCAGCTGGTGCTTGACCAACTTTGACCGCTGGCTGAAGGCTTTCCCACAAGCTGTGCAGTCATAGGGCTTCACCCCAGTGTGAATCCTCTGGTGCTGGATGAGGACCGAGCGCTGGCTGAAGGACTTCCCACACTCACTGCACTGATAGGGCCTCTCGCCGGTGTGGATGATCTGATGCTGAATGAGGTGCGAGCTCTGGCTGAAGCCCTTCCCACACTCGATGCACGCGTAGGGCTTCTCTCCAGTGTGGACTTTCTGGTGGTGGATGAGGTTTGAGCTCCGGTTGAAGGCTTTGCCGCACTGGTTACACTCGTGGGGTTTCAACCCATTATGGATCCTCTGATGCTGAATGAGAGTTGAGCTCTGGCTGAAGGTCTTCCCACACTCAGCACATTCATAGGGCTTCTCTCCAGTGTGAACTCGCTGGTGCAGGATGAGGTTGGAGCTGCGACCGAAGGTCTTCCCGCACTCGCGACACTCATAGGGCTTGTCGCCCGTGTGCACACCCTGGTGCTGGATAAGCGCAGAGCTGTGGCTGAAGGCCTTCCCACAGATGCTGCACTCATATGGCTTCTCTCCCGTGTGGATGATCTGGTGCTTTCTGAGCACTGAGCTGTAGCTGAAGGCCTTCCCACACACACCGCACACGTGAGGCTTCTCTCCAGTGTGGATTCTCCGGTGCTGGATGAGGCTTGAGCTCTGGCTGAAGGCCTTCCCACAGTCACTGCACTTGTAGGGCTTCTCCCCCGTGTGGACCCTGTGATGCTTAATGAGGTTGGACACCCGGCTGAAGGGTTTGCCGCACTCGCTACATGCATAAGGCCTCTCCCCGGTGTGGACCCTCTGGTGCTTCCTCAGGTGTGAGCTCTGGCTGAAGGCCTTCCCACACACGTCACACTCGAAGGGCTTCTCCCCTGTGTGGACCCTCTGGTGTTTGATAAGGTTGGAGCTCCGCCTGAAGGCCTTCCCGCAGGCGTTGCACATGTATGGCTTCTCCCCAGAGTGGATTCTTTGATGCTGGATGAGGTTGGAAGTCCTCCTGAAGGCCTTCCCGCACTCACTGCATTCGTAGGGCTTCTCGCTCACATGGGACTTCTGGTGCTTTTTAAGGCTGGAGCTCTGGCTGAAGGCCTTTCCACACTCAGTACACACGTGTGGCTTCTCTCCGCGGTGGGTAAGCCGGTGCCTGAGGAGGTCTGAATGTGTGCTAAAGGGCCTTCCACACTCATTACATATGAAGGACTTCTGTCCAGTGTGCGCTGTCTGATGCTGAATAAGATCGGGGCCTCCTTGGAAGGTGTTCCCACACTCGTTGCATATGAACGGGCTTTCGGCTGCGTGAAGCCCCTCACAGCTGACTAGGTCCATGCTGCGTGGGAAGCTCTGGCCATGCGTGTCGTGTGGATGTGGCCTCTCTTCTGCAGGGGCTCCCTGACGTGCCACTGGGCTTGGGCTCAGACTGAAGCCTCTTTTGACCTTGTCACAGTCTACCTCTTTCTCTCCTGAGGAGCTCCTGAGAAGCACTTGCACTGGTGTGAAGTCCCCCTCCCAGCAGGGGGACTGTGCCTCTCTCTCATCCTCAGGGACCTCCCAGTCTCTTTCTAATGCACCGTCACAGAGTTCTCCAAGCTCAGGCGTCTGGGAAACATCACTGGCGTGGTTTTCTGATGTTTCTGCCTGTGATTCCAAATCCTCAGAAGCTTCTTCCTTCTGAAGAAACTCCTTGCCCTCAGTCCTGGGGTCCCCATCTGAAATGACAAACAAGAAGTCACATGGAAGGAAACAGGGAAACACAGACAAGTCTGGGAGCATGGGACCCACGGTGGGTGGTGGCCCCAGGTCTCTTGAGGGGACTGTGAGGGGCTGGCAGAGCTGAGGGGACCAGGCTGCACAGCAACTGAAAACCAACCCTAACCTGACCCCCAGACCCCACATCTCAGGAAAGCACCTGCAGTCTCCCGACTAAGGCCACCCAAAATCCTGGCCTGAGTCGAGGCAGTCCCTTGGCTGTCCTTCCCCTGACCCACAGCAGGCCATCAACAGGTCCTGTTGGCTTTACCTCGGAGCATGTCCCAAACCCAGGCACTCACCCTCCCACCTGTTCAAGGAAAACACAGCTCCCTGCACGTTGCATTGCTAGACATTCTACCTGCCTCCTGTTCCAGATGCACAAGCCTGGAGTTGGCTGCTTGGCCCAGCTCTCATTCTCTGGGCGCCCACCACTGGCTTCACAGGTGTGGGCCTGGGCCCAGGCCAGAAGGTGCAGGGCCCGTTCCCTTCAAGGAAGCAGAACTGGCTCCGACTGCATGGTGATGACTCTGGAATGTCAGACTCCATCCCACTTGACAGAGAAGGCTTCAGCGACCGTGCCCCATTTGTCAAAGCAACCTGTACCTCTCGGCACCTGCACTGTGACTGCACTTTGTTAGCTGGTACCAGGGCTCAGCTGCTGCATCCATCCTTCCGTGACAGAGACGTGCACAAGGCTGCTTGTCACATTGGGAGGCACCCCCTTTTTCACACCTGAAGGACAAGGAAACTCTGCTCTACTGGATCTCTCTCTCTCATTATACCTGAGACATCCAGGCCAACCACCCTTTGCTCCTGCCTGGATGGGGAGTAGCTAACCTGGCCTCCCACCTTCCCCTCCCGCCCACAGCAGTCTGGTGACAAGAGCACTTTGACAACCTCCCCACTCTGCTCCCGCTTCTCCTGAGCAGGAGGGACCCGCTCCCCTTGGGGTCTGCCCTCCCCGATGGTCCTCATGCTCCCTCCTTCCCTTCCCTTCTGCTGGTCTTGGCTCAATCACCTCACGGGAGAGGACTTCTCTGACCACTGCCCCCAACAGGGCTCTGTGTCCCCAGGCTGTCCCCTCCCTACCCCCAGCCTCCTTGGGCCTGCTGCCCTCTGACCTACCCCTCAGCTCAAGACAACTGCCTCTCCCCACCTGGAACTTCAATCTACCACCACAATAGCAGTCTGTCTCCCCCACCCCAACTGGAGGCTTCTGTTATGCTTGGATCTCAGTGCAGACCCAGCTTGGCCATACGCTCAGCCTGTTTGCCTACCATGCCCATGTGCCTGGTGGTGACAATTCACATTCTGGTCACCTGACCCACGGCCCAGCTGGAAGCCCCTGCATAGAGTCTCTGCCAGGACCCCCTCCTTGGAGCTTGGCCATGCGGCCAGCACACAGATGCAGGCACCGTGCTTCGCCTTCCTGCTGACCCTCATGCAGGCCTGTCATCACTCGCTGCACGCGGGCTACCATCTTCTCCCAGAGCCCCAGCCCCTGGGCACCTGTGGTAATGTCCACAGGCCGCTGGACTGACTGACGGTGGTGGGGGGAGGCACAGTGAGGGCTGCAGGACAGACAGGGAGGTCACTGGAGGAAACAGGGGTCTGGATGGGATGACACAGGGCTCACTATGTCCCCTGCTGCACCCCATGACTGATCCGGGGGGCTCCACCCTCTCCTGGTTGCGTGTGGGGAAGGGACGGAGCTTTTCCATAAAGGGTCAGAGAGGGACCATCTTGGACTTTGTGGCTGCACAGTCTCTGTCATATGGTCTGCTTTGTTATAATCCTTAAAAAACCTTCAACCGTTCTTTGCTTGCAGGCCCCGAACAACTGGCTAGCTGGATCTGGCCTGTAGGCCATGGCTTGCTGAACCCTGACTGAGGTAAGGTCATTACTGTGCTCAGGAAGCGGTGGCAATAGGAACTGGTTTTTGAGCCAGAGCTACTGTCGACCTGGAAGAAGTTTACTGAGACAGGAAACAAGAGCGAGTGAGGTGAGGATGATGAGAAGGCATTTTTGATTTGCTAAACTGGATACAATTCTCCTCTGCAACATAAGAACTATTGGAAAAATAATGAAAGTTCCTCTTTTGAAAGGAAATATAAAGTCATAGAAATATGGCTTCCCTTAAGAAAAATCTTTTTAAAAAATTGGGTTTAATGGTGAAGGAAAAGATTTGAAAACAAATACACTTTTTTGCACTGTCTGTGTTGCCCCCACAAGTGTGACACCAAATGGAGAAAAGGGTGAAGACTCTGAGCCCTTCCAGCACACAGCAAACCTGTTACACTTCCTGAGAGACAACACTAAAGACCTTTATTAGTTGCTTCCATGTTTGTGAAAAAGTACCCCTGTCAAAGCCACACTTGTGAGCGCCACATGTGGCTGTGGCTGTTGAGGGGCAGAGCTGTGGCTCTCCAGTGCTCACCCGGCCGTCTGCCACACAGACCCCAGCGGCACCACAGACTCGGGCGGGGGCTCCGTTAGTCTCCCATCTCCCACAGGGGCTCTGTTTTCATTTTACTTAATAGTTTGTTGAGGTGAAATTGACAGACAAAAATTAACTGTTTGAAATGAGCAATTCAGTGGCATTTAGTGCACTTACAATGTTGTGTGATCAACATCTTCATCTTGTCCCAAGACATTTCCATTACCCCAAAGCCCCTATGCACTAGTTTATCTCCATATCTCCTGGCCCCCAGCTCCTGGTAACCACAAACCTGCATTTTGTCTCCATGGATTTACCTACTCCTGACATCTTATATGAATGAAATCATATGATTATGTGACTTTTGAGGCACACTGCAGCAGGTGTAAATGAGGGAGCTTCACTCCCTTTTTTGACTGAATAATATTCCATGGTGTAGATAAAGTACATTTGGCTTATACATTCATCCAGTGATGGACGTCTGGGCTGTTTACACCTCTTGGCTATTGTGAATAGTGCTATGAACACGATGTACATGTACTTGTTTGGGTATCTGCCTTGAATTCTTGGCGCATATATCTAGCAGTGGAATTGCTGGGTCATATGGTAATGCTATGTTTAAACTTTCAAGGAACTGCCAAATTGCATTCCAGAGTGGCTGCACCATTTTACATTCCTACCAGCAATGTATGAGGGTTCCAGTATCTCGAAATCCTTGAAAGCACTTGTTAATTATTTACTTTATTATTACAGCCATCCTAGTGGGTGTGAAGTGGTAATCTTACTCGGGTTATTTATTTATTTTTTCTTGCGGTATGCGGGCCTCTCACTGTTGCGGCCTCTCCCGTTGCGGAGCACAGACTCCGGACATGCAGGCTCAGTGTCCATGGCTCATGGGCCTAGCCACTCCGTGGCATGTGGGATCTTCCCGGATCGGGGCACGAACCCGTGTTCCCTGCATCGGCAGGCGGACTCTCAACCACTGCGCCACCAGGGAAGCCCCTTACTCGGGTTTTGACTTCATTTCTCAAATCACTGATGAATTTGAGCATCTTTTTGTTTACTAGTTGGTCATTTGTATATTTTCTTTGGAGAAATGTTTATTCAAGTCCCTTGCTCACTTAAAGAGTGGCCTGTTTGTCTTTTGTTGTTGAGTTGTAAGAGTCCTTTATATATTCTGGGTACTAGACCTTTGCCAGATATACAATTTGCAAAGATCTTCTCACATTCTGTAGGATGTCATTTCACTTTTTTCATAATGTCCTTTCATGCCCCGAAGTCTTTAATTTTGATGAAGTCCAATTTACCTTTTTCTTTTGTTGTTCATGCTTTTGGTGTTGTATCTAAGAATCCACTGCCAAACTCAACGTTATGAAAATGTAATGTTTTCTTCTAACAGTTTTATGATTTCAGTTCCTGAATTTGGTAGTTGGATGATTCTGAGTTAATTTTTGCATATGGCATGAGGTAGGGAGCCAAGTTCACTCTTCTGCGCATGGAAATCCACTTGTCCCAGCATCATTTATTTAACAGAGTTCTCTCTCTTCACTGAATGGTCCTGACACACTGGTTGAAAATCAATTGGCCTCAGATGTATGGGCTTACTTCTAGACTCTCAATTCTATTCCATTGTTCTGTATGCTTATCCTACGTCAGTACCAAACTGTTTTGATTACTGAAGCTTTGTAGCAAGTTTTGAAACTGGGAAAAATGAGTTCTCTGACTTTGTTCTTTTGCAAGCTTGTTTTGGTTATTTGGGGCCCCTTGAATTCCATATTAATTTGAGGACTGACTTTTCCATTTCTGTAAAAAGGCTGTTGGAATTTTGACAGGGATTGTATTGAATCTGTAGGTTGCTCTGGATAGCACTGACATCATAACACTATTAAGACCGAAACATGGACATGGCATGTCTTTTCAATTATTTAGGTATCCTTTCTTTTTTTTTTTTAAATATATAAATTTATTTATTTACAGCTGCATTGGGTTTTTGTTGCTGTGTGTGGGCTTTCTCTAGTCGCGGTGCATGGGCTTTCTCTAGTTTTGGTGAGCGGGGACTACTCTTCGTTGCAGTGCATGGGCTTCTCATGGCAGTGACTTCTCTTGTTGCAGAGCATGGGATCTAGGTGCGCAGGCTTCAGTAGTTGTGGCATGTGGGCTCAGTAGTCGTGGCTCGTGGGCTCTAGAGCGCAGGCTCAGCAGTTGTGGCACATGGGTTTAGCTGCTCCGTGGCATGTGGGATCTTCCTGGACCAGGGCTTGAGCCTGTGTTCCCTGCATTGGCAGGCAGATTCTTAACCACTGCATCACCAGGCAAGTCCCAGGTATCCTTTAATTTCTTTTGGTGATGATCTGCAGTTCTCAGCCAACACATCTTTCACCCACTTGTTTAAATTTATTTGTAGATTTTTTTCTTTTTGATGCTATTATAAATGAATTGTTTTAATTTCCATTTCAGATTGTACATTGTTGGTGTACAGAAGCGCAACTGATTTTGTATGTTGACTTGTACCCTGCAACTTTGCTGAATTCATTTATTAGCTCTAGTAGCTTTTTAATGGATTCTTTGGTATTTTCTATATATAGGATCATGCCTTAGGCAAACAGAGGTAGTTTTATTTCTTCTTTCCCAATCTGAATGACTTTTATTTGTTTTTCTTGCCTGATTGCTCTGGTTACAACTTCCAGTACAATACTGAATAGCACAGGTGAAAGCAGGCATATTTTCCTGATCTTTGGGGAAAAGCTTTTAATCTTTCACAAATGTATATGATGTTAGCTATGGGTTTTTCATGAATGCCTTTATCATGTTGAGGATGTTGCCTTGTACTGAGTTCCCTCAGTGTTTTTATCGTGAAAATGTATTTGGTTTTATCAAATACATTTTTTTGCATCAATTGAGATGATTATAGCTTTTCTCCTTCATTCCATTAATGCAGTAAATGACACTGATTAGTTCTTATGTTGAACCACTCTTGTATTCCTGGGTTACATCTCACTTGGTCACAGGATATAATATTTTAATGTGCTGCTGGATTCAGTTTGCTAGCATTTTGTTGAGGGTTTTGCATATATAGCCATAAAATGTCTTAATATATAATTTTCTTTTCCTGTGATGTCTTTATTTGACTTTCCTTTCTCTTCTATAGTTTGGAAGAGTTTGAGAAAACTTAGTGTTAATCCTTCTTTAAATGTTTGTTAGAATTCACCAGTGAAGCCACTTGGTCCTGGATGTTTGTTAGTTTTTTTCTTTTTTTTTGTTTGCGGTACGCGGGCCTCTCACTGTTGTGGCCTCTTCCATTGCGAAGCACAGGCTCCAGACGTGTAGGCTCAGTGGCCATGGCTCACGGGCCCAGCCGCTCCGCGGCATGTGGGATCTTCCCGGACCGGAGCACGAACCCATGTCCCCTGCATTGGCAGGCGGATTCATAACCACTGTACCACCAGGGAAGTCCCTCAGTTTAATTTTTGTAGTGTACCATTTTTTTATTCCTTTTGTGTATATTTTAAAGATATTTTGTTAGTGGTATCATGGGGATTATAATTAATATCTTAACATCCTAAAACAATCTGGTTTGGTTTCCCACCCCCCTCAGCTTTTTTGGTCCCCTGCCCCCAGCTTTATTGAAATATAATTGCCATATAACATCATGTAAATTTAAGGTGTACAATGGGATGATGTGATACATGTATATATGCAAAATGATGACCACCATAGGGTTAGTCAACACATCCATCACCTCACATAGTTACTATTTTGTGTGTATGTTTGTGTGGTGAGAACTTTTAAGATCTACTCTCTTAGCAATTGCCAAGTATACATTATTAACTATAGTCACCATGCTGTACATTAAATCCCCAGAATAGAGCCACTGAGTTTGAACTGTTACCAACTTAGCCACAACAGCATACAAAAACTCTGCTCCTATACAGATATGTTCCCACCTTAATGAGGTTGCTGTCACAAATGTATCTTTATATGCTGTATGTTCAATAGTATAGGTTTGTGATTATTTTTATGCATTTGTCTTTTAAATGATATAGGAAATAAAAAGTGGGTTTATAAACCAAAAATACAATAATACTAGCTTTTACCCTTACCTATGTGGTTAATTTTACCAGAGTTCTTTAGTTCTTTTTTTTTTTTTTTTTTTTTTGTGGTACGCGGGCCTCTCACTGTTTTGGCCTCTCCCGTTGTGGAGTACAGGCTCCGGACGCGCAGGCTCAGTGGCCATGGCTCACGGGCCTAGCCGCTCCGCGGCATGTGGGATCTTCCCGGACCAGGGCACGAACTCGTGTCCCCTGCATCGGCAGGCGGACTCTCAACCACTGCGCCACCAGGGAAGCCCTCTTTAGTTCTTTGTATGGCTCTGAGTTCCTAATATCCTTTTTTTTTTTTTTTTGGTGGTACACGGGCCTCTCACTGTTGCAGCCTCTCCCGTTGTGGAGCATAGGCTCCGGATGCGCAGGCTCAGTGGCCATGGCTCACGGGCCCAGCCGCTCCGCGGCATGTGGGATCCTCCCAGACCGGGGCACGAACCCGTGTCCCCTGCATCGGTAGGTGGACTCTCAACCACTGCGCCACCAGGGAAGCCCTCCTTTTATCTTAATATGTAAGAACCCCTCTGACACTTCTTCTTTTTTTTTTTTTAATATTTATTTATTTGGCTGCATCAGGTCTTAGTTGCAGCACATGGGATCTTTCGTTGTGGCATGTGGGCTTCTCTCCAGTTGGGGTGTGCAGGCTCCAGAGCAAGTGGACTCAGTAGTTGCAGTGCGTGGGCTCTCTAGTTGTGGCACGTGGGCTCCAGAGCATGTGGGCTTAGTTGTCCCGTGGCATGTGGGATCTTAGTTCCCCAACCAGGGATTGAACACATATCCTGTGCATTGGAAGGTGGATTCTTTTTTTAAAATTTATTTATTTATTTATTTACTTATTTATTTTTGGCTGTGTTGGGTCTTCGTTTCTGTCCGTGGGCTTTCTCTAGTTGCAGTGAGCAGGGGCTACTCTTCATTGCGGTGCACAGGCCTCTCTTGTTGCGGAGCACAAGCCCCAGACGCGCAGGCTCAGTAGTTGTGGCTCACGGGCCTAGTTGCTCTGCAGCATGTGGGATCTTCCCAGACCAGGGCTCGAACCCGTGTCCCCTGCATTGGCAGGCAGATTCTCAACCACTGAGCCACCAGGGAAGCCCCGGAAGGTGGATTCTTAACCACTGGGCCACCAGCGAAGTCCCTCCCTCTGACACTTCCTACAGAGCAGGTCTATTGGTAATAAACACCCTCAGCTTTTGTTTATCTGAGAATATCTTAACTTTGCCTTCACTCTGAAAGGTAATTTTGCCAGATGTAGAATTCTTAGTTGGCAGTTTCATTCTCCCAGCAGTTTAAATATGTCATCCCACTACTTTCCAACCTCCAAGGGTTCTGATGAGAAACTGGCTGTTAATTTTATTGAGGATCCCTTACACAAGACGGGTTGCTTCTCTCTCGCTGTCTTCAAGATTCAGTCTTTCGACAATTTGATTATAATGAGTCTTGGTGTGGATCTCTTTGAATTTGTCCTAGTCAGAGTTTGCTGAGCTTTCTGGATGTGTAGGTTCATGTCTTTCATGACATTTAAGATGTTTTGGCCACTATTCAAATATTCTTTCTGCCCCTTTCTCTCTCTCCCTTCTTTCTTGGCCTCCCATATGTGTGTTGGTTCCTTTGATGGTATCCCACAAGTCTGTTAGGCTCTGTTCACTTTTCTTCAACCTTTTTTCTTCCTGTTCCTCAGACTGGATAACTTCAATTGTCTATCTTCAAGTTCACCGATTCTATTGCCTGCTCAAATCTGCTGTTGAAACCCTCCAGCAAACTCTTCATTTCAGTTATTATAATTCTCACATCTAGGACTTCATTTTTTCAAATTTTTGGCTGCACCACGTGGCATGTGGGAGACCAGGGATTGGACCCATGCCCCCTGCAGTGGAAGCGTGGAGTCTTAACCACTGGACCACCAGGGAAGTCCCAGCTCTAGGACTTACACTCTGTTTCTTTTTATAATAAATAAAATATAAATTGTATATTTACAATTATCTCTACTGATTTTCTCATTTTGTTCATACATAGTTTTTAGCTCTTTGCCCATGGTTTGTTTCAGATCTTTGAGTACCTTTAAGACAGCTGATTTAGTCTGTCAAGTATCTGTGCTTTTTCAGGGACACTTCCGCCAATTAATTTTTTTCCCTTGAATGGGCCAGCCATATTTTCCTGCTTATTTGTATTCTTTATGATTTTTTGTTAAAAACTGGACATTTGAATATTTACTGTGATAACTCTGTAAATCAGTCTCTCCTGCCTCCAGGGTTTGCTACTCTTAATTGTTGGAGGCTCCAGTCATCTGTTCTTTTAGTCACTTTCCAAACTACTTTTGCAAAGACTGCATCCCTTGTCATGTGTGGTCACCAAGGTCTCTGTTTCTTTAGCTTGTGTACAGCTACTGTTTGAATAGAGAGTTCCTTGAACACTAACAGTAAAATAAAAATAATACACCTCTCCCAGCCTTTGTGGGTTGGCTCTCCTGGGACACTAACACTATTACTCTGCTGTGGCTTCCTGCTTTCATTAATTTTGGAGATCAGCTACAGGTTATGCTACAATCTTCATAGACCTTTTCTTTCTTTCTTTTTTTTTGTTTTTCATAGGTCTTTTCTTAGCATATATCCTATCCTGGGCAGGTACGTGGCTTTCTAAATTCCCTGATATACAAGGGTGCTTTTGAATGCCCTCATTTCTCCAACTTTCCCTCCTAGGCTTTAGGAGGTCAACTGTACTGTTAACTGATGTCCCAAGTGGCTGTGGGATTTTAGTTCACCTTTCAGTGTTTTTGAGCCCACCACTTTTCTGCTGAGTAAGTTCTGAGTTAGGCAACACAGGGACAAACACTTTGCATTCTTTATCCAACCTCGCACAGGTGAGAACAAAGAAAATAATTTCTGAGTAAGTTCTGCTCTGCTCCTTCTGGAACCAGGGACCAGGTCCCACACTGGGAACACAGGCTGCTCACTTTCAATATGCTGCTGAACCAGGGAGTGTTTGTAAAGCTTTCCATGTTAAGTTGCTTTTTTCTTGACTCAGCATTTGTTTGGTTGTGTAAACCTGTTTTCTAGATTTCTGACAAAGTTGGTCCTGATGGCTTCTACCTGTTTTTTTTTTTTTTTTTTTTTTTAAATAATTTACATGGAGAAAGGGGTGTTTGGAGCTGCCTACTCCACCATTTTGCTCTATAGCAAAATGGTTTTTAAAACATGAGCTACCATCAATCTGTTTTTTTCCTGGAGCAAGAATCCTGGCCTAACTCACCATTCTCTGCCTGGTATACCCCTGGCCATCTGGCAGCAGGCTTTGTCCCTCAGGGCCACTTCTTTGGCTCTGTCATGTTTTTCATCCTCTATCCATCTCCTCCCTCCAACACACCTAGGACTGCCTTGTGCCATCTCTGCCCTTAGCCCAACCTTCCCTGGCCACACAGGGTCTGAACAGGGTACTCTGCCCAGATGTCCTGAGTATGACAAAAGGTCCCACGTAGTTAAGAGTGTCTTCTTGTATAACAGCCACCATCAGATCCCAGTAAGGAAAGCTAACAGTGAGTAACCATCCTGATCACTGCTGAGAGGTCCACAGAAGAGGTGAGTTAGTGAGTGGTGTGCAGGAAGGACTCTCTGGTATCTGACGGGGATGGGAGCAGCTGGGCAGTGTGAATGGAACAGGGCCAAGGCTTGGATTAGGGCAGAGACCTGAGGGCACGGACTACCACCAGCCTGGTGAGTAAGTTAGGCAGGGCTCAGCTGGTGACCATCATGTCACACCCCTCTATGTCAGGTGAGGAAAGCAGTGTCCCACTCAGGGCACCAGGGCAGCCAGGTGCCAGGCCAATTTCCTCTCTTGGCCCCTTGACCTCCAGCCTTGGCCCCTCAAGTCCACAAGGCACTCTGCCCCTAATGGTGACACACAGACCTCCTGAGGTAAGTGCAGGGTGATGTAGACAAAGTCTCCTCAGAACAAGGGCATCAGTGGGGAACTCACACCCAGTACCTGGCTGCTGATGGTGAGGGGGGGTGGCTTCTGGCTCAGCGTCACCACAGCAGAGGGGACCATGAAGTGCAGATCCAGGGTGGGTCACAGCGGGAGCATCACTCACACAGGCCTGTGTTCTGGGGGTCCAAGGAGATGGTCCAGGGACTGAGGGTTCCATTTCTGCCTCTTCAGGGCGTACTCTGAGGCTGGGCATGGCTGGGACCTGGAGACCAGCAAGGACACAGGTGAGTGTGCAGAGGGGATAACTCCAGGGGTTCACCCACCCACCAGGTAGGGGTCACTTCCTTCACCCCTGCAGCCTGAGACCTCTGGAAGGCCTGGTGATTGGTGCCACATTCCCTGATCTTGGAACCAAGGGAAGGGTGAGCCAGCCACGAGGACACAGACTCACAAGCCAGGGCCACAGGTGGGAAATGGTGAGATGCTGACCACAGAGCAAGGTGAGCACACAGTGCCTTGCTGGCACCACCTGGAAGGGCCCAAGCTTTCCCTGATAAGAGGAAAGCAGCTCCCATGGAGCCTGTGCCTGCTGTGGTGGGCTTGTTCCTGACACAATGCCCTGAAGGTGGACCACTGGACCCACTCACGGGGGAACAGCAACTCCAAAGGTTGGGCTGCCAGGGGTAGCCTGAGCTGCAGACATGCACAAAGTCATCACAGTGCCACCCTATTGGTCAGCCCTGAGTTGTGTCCCCCTGGCAGCATCCAGAGTGGGTGTTCCCATCCCCAACCTCCTGGGCTGTCCTCCCACTGCACCAGTGGCTCCCTCCCAGACTCCTCATCTCCCTCTTCACGTTGGTGCTCCAGGGTTCACTTCTGTATCTACACCAACTTCCTTGGTTAATCTGTCCAGTCCTGAGGCATCAACATCATTTATCCCGTGAAGACTCTCAAACCTGGGCTCATCTCCAGGCTTAAGTGGTCTCTCTGAGCAAGGGACAGGGCATTCCCACCCAGACACATGATGGGTTCCCCACATGGACCAAGTTACTGATTTCCTCCACCCCTCCCACTACCCTGTCTCTGAGCAAATGCACCATGCCCTGCCCAGCAGCCCATCTGGGAGTGGGGCAACATCCCTCCGCCCCTTATTCATATTGTACCATGAGCAGGTACCAGTGACCCGTCTGCCCTTCAGGGGTGGAGAAGATGAGGCAAAAGCCCATTGTAGACACTGCCTGCCAACCCTTGGACTGAATTTCTCCTCTTGGGACACACGCTTTCAGTGTTTCCAAAACACCCACTATATGCCAGCGTCTATTCCAGGGACAATGTGACCATCACCCTCATGGGTTTCAGTGGGGAGACAGATAACAGCAAATGCATCAGTGAGATGGGCAAGTGCTCTGGGCACAGGTAGCAGAGAAGGGGTGGAGCCTGGGGCAGGCGGGCATTTAACCAGGCCCAGAGAAGAGAGGGTTTAGGCCATGCCTGGCTGGAAAAGTAGAAGAAAGCAAGGGTGAGATGGGGCAGAGGTGTGAACAGAGCTCAGAGACAGTTGCTGGGGGACAGACTATAAGAGGTCTTGACTGCCTGGTGAAAGTGAGACATCAGCCACATTTCTACATTGGGAGATAGAACTAATGAAACATCTTAGGAAGATTCACCTGGCGTGGGCACTCAGAGGGATGGTGCATAAGATTCAAAGCAGGGAAAGCACTGACTCAAGGCACTCATCCATGTAGCAGCAGACAGAGAGGATGATGCTTCCAAGGGGCGAACCTTCACTTTCTTCCAAGGGAAGAGTCAATCATTTGTAACATTTATTCAGTTCATTTTATTTTAAAATCTTCAAGTCATTATCACTGTTTCTGAATAGGGGCACAGTCATATGGCTCAAAATTCAAAAGGTTAAAGAGGACTTAAGGTGAAACATCTCCCAGCCAGCCACACTACTCCTTCCCAGTTTCCAATGTGTCCTTCCTGATTACTCTAAGCTTACACAAATATGTGTGTTTTTTCTTTGCCTTTTTATTATAAATTGTACCAAACTAAGCTCATTTTAAAATTTTTATTTATTTATTTATTTAGGGCTGAGTTGGATCTTTGTTGCTGCACGTGCCCTTTCTCTCGTTGCAGTGAGCGGGGGCAACTCTTTGTTGTGGTGTGTGGGATTCTCATTGCAGTGGCTTCTCTCGTTGCGGAGCATGGGCTCTAGGCGCCCAGGCTTCAGTAGTTGTGGCTCGCAGGCTCTAGAGCGCAGGCTCAGTAGTTGTGGCGCATGGGCTTAGTTGCTCCGCGGCATGTGGGATCTTCCCAGACCAGGGCTCGAAACTGTGTCCCCTGCATTGGCAGGCAGATCCTTAACCACTGCGCCACCAGGGAAGCCCCGAAAACTAAGCTCATTTTACATTTTGTTTTTCTCACTTCAGTATTTGTGGGATCTTGCCCAGGAGGACACAGACTGATCAGTGGTAGCAGACTGCTCCTCCTCACCCATGTCCACATCCTATCCCTAGAACCTACACTACACAGCGAAAGAGATTTTGCAGAAGAAATTAAGTTTACGGGCCTGGATTATCTTGGTGGACCCAACCTAATCACATGAGCCGTTGCTGACTCAGATGCACGGGTCATATGCAAGGAGTGGGGCCTCCAAGAGCTAAGAACAGTCAGCAAGGAAAAAGCAACCTCGGGAATTGGATTCCACCAGTGAGCTTGGAAGCTGATTCTCCTGGCTAAGGGCTCTACCTGGTGCTAAGCAAAGATACAACTATGAAGACCAGCAGCCACTTGTCCATAGCAGGCGTCCACGGGATGGGCATGACCCAGCCTCAGTCCCACTCCCTTGGGGGAGAATAAATTCCTCCCCAACCCCAGAGCCCCTTCTCCACCTGGAGGGCGAATCCACCACCGACTGGGCCTCCAGGCAGGACACCTGGTGCCAAGCGACAACCCCATTCATTTCTCACCCGGCTCCGTACAGTTCCGACGTTCGCACCAATTCCTGAGGCCCTTCCTCCGCCCCAACCCCGCGCGTCAGAACACTATTCGCGCACACTTGCCCGTCGCACTGTAGCAGCCGCGCCACGCGGTCCCGCAGCCCGGCTCCAGGACAGGGGTTGCTCGGCTCCGCCGCGCACCCTCTGCAGGGCGCCCCTCGCACGCCCTCCCGGGAGGGGCCCTCGAAGGCTGTGACCCGCCCACGCCCCTTTACGGACCCCTGCGCACCGAGCCTAGGCCTCCCGGGGCCGGCACCCACCGCGGCGGCATCGGAGTGACGAGGGAGCGCGGTCAGCAACGCCGAAACGCCACCACGGCAATCGCCAACTCCGGGAGTCGCTCCGGGAACAGAGCAAGGCCGCGGGGCCGAGGCCACTCGGCCCTTAGGCGGACCCCGGAAGTCCCGCTCCGACTTCCGGCTCGCGGACCCGCCCAGCCCAGCCCAGTGTGGCCGCTCTAGACCGCGGGAGGGCGAGCGACTCGGTGGATCCATACTTGACCCGCGCGAGGTGCCAGGAGCCGCCGGGAGCCCCGCGATCAGAGTCGGTTCGTGCAACTAACCAGGGTGGCAACTACCTAAAAAAAGACAAGCGATTATAAATGCAGGGAGAACTAGGGACTTAGATACACAGGTACCTAGAATCGGAACAGGTTTTGCTTGATAAAAACATGATGATGCACGTGGAAGAAACTGAATCCCTCAATCAGTAAATGATTCGACAGATAGATGGGAAAATCTCAAATTCCTTAAGTGGGACTGTCCATGAAACATTTACAAAAATTGATTATACAGTTAGACATAAAGAATACAAATATTTTAAAGTATGCATTTTAAACTACCAAAATTAGAATAGAAATACATAATAAAAAGTTGACTCCCAAAACTCTTTAACTATTGGAGTTTACGAAACGCTATCTACATAACCTTTGAATCAAAAATGATACTAGCTGGAAAATTGCAGACTATTTATAAAGCAATGAAAAGCAAAACACTTCATTCTCACACCTACGGAACCCAGTGTAAAGTGTAAAATATATAATATCCACTGAATATTTTCAGAGAAAAATATATATGACTATATCGCCTTAAATACTTTTTCTTTATTAAAGAAGACAAAAGCATTTATCCTTAAGAAGTTAGAAAAAGGAGCATTTCTCCGAACCAGCAATAACCAATCAGATAATGTAACAAAAATGAAATGTCTTGGGACTTCCCTGGCGGTCCAGTGGTTAAGACTCCATGCTCTCAATGCAGGGGGCCCGGCTTCGACGCCTGGTCAGGGAACTAGATTCCGCATGACGCAACTAAAAAAAGGTCCCGAGTGCCTCAACTAAGACCTGGTGCAGCTAAATTAACAAATATTAAAAAAAATGAAATATCTTCCACAATAGCAACAAAAACTATGAAATACTGGGGAATTAACAAAGAGCACTCAAGTTTGTACGGCAGGTTCCCCTATGCAGTGATCAGGGACCGGCGTTCCTTGGCTGAGGATTTTCCGCTTGCTGACTCGGAGGGGAAGAGCAGAACACATAATAGGGATAAGAAGCTGCTTCTCCCAGTCTTCCCACGTGGCCGCCTGCTGTAGCAGTATGCAGCCCTTGCCAAAAGTACAACCCAAGTCCCATCCCGTCCCTGATGCAGCTCAGGTGAGTCCCTCTGGACAAGGTGCAGCCTCTCCACCAGGTCGTATAACTAAAGGGCAAGTTGCCTGCCCCCTGACACCCAAGTTGCAGTGTGGAGAAAGAGGATGGGAAACACAGCAGTGTCCAAACTATGCTGGCTGGGTCCGAAGAAAAGTCTGATGTGGGGTTGTTGTGCACACTGTGTAGATATTTTATTTTTTAATATTTATTTATTTATTAGAAAAAATCTTTTGGCCACGCTGTGGCATGTGGGATCTTATTCCCCAACCAGGGATTGACCCTGCGCCCCCTGCATTGGAATCGTGGAGTCTTAACCACTGGACTGCCAGGGAAGTCCCTGTAGATATAAATATATATATATTCATATATATATATATAACATATATATATAATATATAAATACATATATAGAAATATATAAATATATATATTTCTATATATATTTCTAAATAAATTTATTTATTTTATTTATTTATTTTGTCTGCATTGGGTCTTTGTTGCTGCGCGTGGGCTTTCTCTAGTTGCGGCAAGCGGCAGGGGTTACTCTTCGTTGTGGTGCTTGGGCTTCTCATTGCGGTGGCTTCTCTTGTGGAACAAGGGCTCTAGGCACGCAGGCTTCAGTAGTTTGGGCACATGGGCTGAGTAGTTGGGGCTCGCGGGCTCTAGCGCACAGGCTCAGTAGTTGTGGTGCACGGGCTTAGTTGCTCTGCGGCATGTGGGATCTTCCCAGACAATGGCTCGAACCCATGTCCCCTGCATTGGCAGGTGTATTCTTAACCACTGCACCACCAGGGAAGTCCCTGGTAGGTATTTTAAATGCAATGATTTCACACATGTAAGTGACTTTAGCCCTCATCTCTGTGCAGGGTGTGCAGAGTCTCCTGTGGGCAACTCCACATGAGTGCTGGAGCCCCTCTCCCTGGCAGGGAGGAGCTCCAGGACAGCACCCGGTACCCAGACTCAGCTCCAGGAGGAGCTCTATGGGCCCTGGGCCTCATCAGGTCTGACTTGGCCCTCCGGGGGCCTTCCTTGTCCATGACCCATCCTCTTGCCCACCTGCGGAGGGAGGTGATAGGCTGCCCTGGCTGGGACTGTCCAGATTTACAGGGGCCTCCTCATTGACAGTTGGAAGCCTGGGTCAGCTTCTTGTCTGCATACTTCCATTTAGTTCCACATGCAAAGGCCCCATCTAGTCACAGGTTAAAGCCCGAGGTCCCTTGTCTTTTATTTATTTCCCTCTATATGCTTGCCCTCCTCCTCTCTCTCTCCAGCTCAAGGTACCTTGAGACCGCCTGCAATGCCAGGCCTGCTTACGAGACTTGGTCAGCACAAATCACAGGCCATAGGCAGAGGGAAACTCCCCTTGTCCATCTCTGCTCTCCTCCACCTGTGCCTCCATCTGCCTTCCTGCAGCCTGAGTCTCTCTAGGGGGGCTCTTTTGAAAGTGGCAAGAAGTAACCAACACTTGCCAACATTCCAAACAATTCTGAAACAATTTCTCTAGGGTTATAGTTTTAGTCACACGTTGTCTACTCCTAATACATCATAAGCAAGGGTCATACCAAATACTTTCCATGCATAGCAAGGGTCACCAGCTTTCTACCTGTAACACCTCTGCCCTCACTGCCTGATCATTAAGCCAACTGCACATGTAGTAGGTTCTGTTTCAGCACCTACCTACTGCCAGGTATCAAGTACTGGATTAGTTAGAATAAAGCTCAGCTGATGTAAAGAGGCTCAAAACTAACATTGGCTTCAGTGAGACAGAGGGCTGTTTCTGTCTTCTGTGATAGACCACATGGCTGTGGTGGCTGTCCTCTTGAAGATGGAGGGGCACAGGCCCCTTCTACCTGAGGGCTCCACCCTGCCCAGAGCTCAATCACCATTTCAGCCAGTGGGAACAGGACAAGGTGACACCTTGAAGATGCACGTATCCCTTCTGCCTGTGACCCACATGCTACATCTCACAGCATTGCCACTTGGAAACATCACCTTTGCTTGGATGGGCAAGTGTCAGGTAAAATTTCATGTCTGAAAAGGACAGGGAGAATGCAAAGACAGGAAGAACCAGCAGGCTCTGCATGTCCACCACAGGGGAAAATAACACAGTCAACACAAAACCAGGCAGCAACATCAGAAAACTAAGGAGGAAAAAACTGATAGATGTCCAAGACAAAAACCCACAATAATGTGTCCATTGAAAAGCACGTTTGAATAGAATATGGTTGATCATAGAGCCTTTGACCAGGCCTCTGCCCAAACCCCATCTCCAGTGGGCCTCAGGTTCTGGTCAGGGGTGGGGTGTAGGCTGGTGGTTAGAAAGTCACCACCTCAGGACCACTGGCTGTCCCTCTCAGTGTCAGCACATCTACCTTTGTTTTTCTGTGACAGTTCAGATTGGCTGAAAAGTAGTGTTTTTCATCAACTTTGCAATAAAATCATTTAATTCTAAACTAATTCATGAGATGGTGGTGTTTTTACTGTAATACATAATAGACCACTAAGAAATGTATTGAGAAGAAGTTATTTAATAAATTTAAAAGAAAAAAAAGGGGGAAAAACTGAAAATAAGAATGGGCCATAAAAACTATCCAAAATTGCTTTTTACAAGACAAACTATATAGTGAAGCCTGAAAATTTCCGTTAAATGGTTGATTGCTAAAAAACAAAACCAAAACATAAAACTAGATAAAAGCAAAAAATGAAGAAGAAATCAAAACTAGTTGTTATGGACTGAATGTTTGTGTCCTCCCAACATACATTCATATGTTGAAGCCTAACTTCCCAAAGTGATGGTATCTGGAGGATGGACCCCTGGGAGGTAATTAGGTTTAGATGAGGTCATGTGGGCGTGGCCATTGACAGAACTAGTGTCCTTATAAGACACAGAACTAGAGTCCTTATAAAACACTGCAGGGCTTCCCTGGTGGTGCAGTGGTTGAGAGTCCGCCTGCCGATGCAGGGGATATGGGTTCGTGCCCCGGTCCGGGAAGATCCCACATGCCACGGAGCGGCTGGGCCTGTGAGCCATGGCCGCTGAGCCTTGAGCGTCCAGAGCCTGTGCTCCGCAACGGGAGAGGCCACAACAGTGAGAGGCCCGCATACCACAAAAACAAAACAAAACAAAGCAAAACAAAAAACACTGCAAAAAAAAAAAAAAAAGAAAAAGAAAAGAGGAGAGCTGTAGAGAGAGGTCTCGTCTTCTTGGAGAATACATAAGTAATCATGTATAGAATGTCGGTAGAAATATGGACAGTAGAGGCCATTCTGGTGAGGCCTCAAGTGGAAAAGAGGAACATGCTATCGGAAATTTGAAGAAAGGTGACCATGGTTATAAAGCGGCAAAGAACTTGGCTGAATTGTGTTTGTGGGAAGTAGAACTTGAGCAATAAAACTGGATTTTTAGCTGAGGAGATTTTTTTTTTTTTGAGGAGATTAAAAAAAATATTTATTTGGCTGCACTGGGTCTTAGTTGCGGCACACGGGATCTTTAGTAGTGACGTGTGGGCTCTTAGATGTGGCATGTGGGATCTAGTTCCCTGACCAGGGATCAAACCTGGGCCCCCTGCTTTGGGAGTGTGGAGTCTTAACCACTGGACCACCAGGGAAGTCCCTAGCTGAGATGATTCATAAGCAAAGTGTTGAAGGAGTGACTCTTAGAGTAAAATGTGAGAGGAGTGAAGTGAATTGAAGAGCCATTGTTAAGCAAAAAGGAACTAGAATGTAAAGATTTGGAAAATTCTCAGCCTGTCCATATTGCAAAAAATGAGAAAGTACGTTTGGAAGAGGACACCACGGATGTGGCTAGGTTATTACTCAGTAAAGAGATTATGGGATTATATGAGCAGAAACACTTCTGAGATCCCGCAGGACTGAACCATAGAGCTATTTAGCTATGACGTGCACTTTTCTGCAAGACATGGGAAGAATGGTCATAAAGGCGATTCAGGTATCATCAGGGTCACCTTCTCGGTTTCAAAGGGGGAGCCCATCACCATGGTTTCAACAGGCCAAATAGTGGCCAACTGATGCCTTGGGGGGTGTTCTCCGGAGCCGCCTTTTTTTTTTTGTGGTACGCGGGCCTCTCACTGTTGTGGCCTCTCCCGTTGCGGAGTACAGGCTCCGGACGCACAGGCCCAATGGCCATGGCTCACAGGTCCAGCCGCTCCGCGGCATGTGGGATCTTCCCGGACAGGGGCACGAACCCGTGTCCCCTGCATCGGCAGGCGGACTCTCAACCACTGCACCACCAGGGAAGCCCTCTGGAGCCTTCTTGATGCGACCCCGGGGGGGTCACTGCTCACTCCCCATGGCTCCATCCTGCGGAGGCCCCTCACTGCTTTAACACCGCAGAGTTTGCTCCCTCACTGTGCCAGCAGCAGCTCCACCGCTCCTCTCCAGGGCACCCCATTCTACACCTGGGGCCTCAAGTGTTCCCAGTGGCCAACACCATGCTGTCTTCAAGCAGCCCCACATTTTGAGGACTAGACTCCCGCTCCCCAGCAGCCCTCCTGTGCCCGCCCCAAAGCCTCACTGCAGGTGCATGCACTGTCTTTCTCAGACCTTGGGGCCCGTGCTTCATGCCCTCGTGCAGACTCCCCTCAACTCACTGCCCTCCACGCCCTTCCTGCTGACCTTACCCAGCCTCACTGCTAGCCTGGCCCTGGCTCTTTTGGTTCAGGATGTCACAGAAGACTGTCTGCACTTGCCGCCCACACGTGTGCACGCCTGAGACAGCCTGGCTCCGGCCCCTCTCCCACCTCCCCCAGGGCTTTACGGGCCAAGCATCTGGAGGTGTGAGAATGAACGCGTGGGTTGAATGGAAGCTCCGTGGGGCTCCCAGCTTCCACGTTGATTCTCTGCTGCTTCCTGGGTCTCAGGGCTGCCGTAGCCTGGTTCTCTAGTTTTTCTCACAATAAATGCCATGCAGAAGACTGGCAGGTCTGCTGCCTCAGGGAGGATCTGCTAGAGGTGGGTTCTGGGCAGCCTGCACTCCCTCCCACTGCCCTGTTCTCCCTTAGCTCCCGGGACCTAGGGGAGCTGTCAGTCCTTGGAGCCTGGGTGCACTAGATCAAAGCCTGTGATCCCAAACCCAGAAATCTGATCCCCTAACTTCTTCCCAAGGGTGTGCAGTTGGAAGTAAGAGGTGGGGAACGAGTGACTTGAGATTTCTCCATGGTTGGCCAGTGTTTGAAACACGCAGTGACTACTGGTCTACATGAAATGCTTAGGATATGGAAGCAAATAAAGACCAGTCCTCACCCTCAAGCAGGCCCGCAGTGTTGAGGGGGAAACAACTGTGCCCATCACAGGGCACGCAGCATGCAGGGCTTGGGGACCCGGGCCCTGCAACTACTTGCTGGATTCTTCTAAGATGAGAGCTTCCTGAGGTGTTCCTTCAGCCGTAGTAGATGGAAAGGATACCTTACTTCTTCTGTTCCATGCCCAGCTATTCTACTCCCTTCCCCCCTCTATTTTTCTTCATAGAAAAACAGAATGTTGGAGCATTCACCACCGTCCATTTATCTGCTCACCATCTTTCTCCCATGCTAGAATGTATGCTCTACGAGGGCAGGGATTTTGTTTCATTCACGGCTCTGTCCCCAGCATCTAGAACCATACTCACAATAGGTACTAATTATATATGTTTGTGATTACATGAACCCATGAATCAACAATACTAGTTCTCTGTTAAGGTAAGAGAGTGCTCTCTGGGAAAAAATGATGCCACAACGTTCCATGGGTTATCACACATAAATCTCTCTGTAATACGAGTTGCCCCACACCCCACCCCCTCTTCTTTTTTACAAATGAGAAAACAGGCCAGTGAGGTAGAGGTAGGATTATTACCCAGGCTGTCCCTCTCCAAAGGCGATATGCTCTTTCTACAGTTCTTGCTGCTCTGACAAGGGTGGCAGGGAAGAGAGCTGGCTTTGCTCTGCCCCTGCTGTGTTCTGAGCAGCACACTGGTTACTCTGTAAACTTGGTTCTACCTAACCCCCTAATACTCCTTCAGAGATTGGTATTTTTATCCCCATTTTGCCCACAAGCACAGTCTGAGAGTTTAGTTTGCTCAGAGTAATCCAGTATACAAGGGGGGAGCTGGACCCACCTCCTGTCCTGTCTAATCCAAATGTTCCTATCATAACAGCCCTCGCTCCATGAGCCAGAGGACTCACGTGAGGATTCTGACATGGTCAGTGTGTGTACCCCTCCTATGTATTCTTGATCTGGGTAAATACCATGGGGTGATTTTTGGGTCCCTCCGATCCTACCATGAGATGGTCCTGAGCTAAAACTTCATTTGCCCGTTGACTCCCTAAGCTCCTACACTGGCTGCTGAACAAGATTTTGAATTAACATCAATTCAGAGCCAGAGTCCAGTAACCCCTGCCATAGCCCAATCAACCTCAGACCACTTATACTCTGACAAAGTCAGGGTTATAGATCCATTACAGTGAGGGCAACAAACACACGAACGACAAGTGTCTCACCAAAGAAAGGAAAACAGAGTTGTTACAGGACTTGGGAGGGGTGGAGTTTAGGTGAAATCTAAGCGGAGCAGTGTCTTGATAGGCAGGCAAGGCAGGGCTGAGTCATCGTGGGTCATCCTCAGGTCTGGACTGTGAAATGGACCTAAGCTCCTGTTTCCTTGGAAACCACAAAATTTAGATGTGGAACGTGGTGTCCAAAACTCATTATCTGATTCCAGCTGTAAATCAAGGCTGCTCCTCTGCGTCAGTGACTTAGATCCACCAAGAGTGGGGTGTTTCATTCTTGACGTCGTTTCCAACACTTGCTGATGTTACAGAATAAAGTTTCTCCACGAGCAAGAAAGCAGAGGCAGAATGTTACATTTTGTAGCTGCACATCTCTTTGGGAGAAATATTGTTTCCTATTAACTCTGAAGCTGGTTTTTTTATCTGTGTCTGTTATTCTAGCCTGATGAACAGTTTACCAGATTTTTTCTTTCTGAGTCCGAGCTAATTTTTACTTTCACATCCTTGAAAAGTGTGGGTATTTCCTGTCTTCTAATGTACAGTTACCCCATCAAATGGCCACATTCCCTTTGGGGGAGAGAATAAAACATAGTATAAATTTTGGGGAGAGTATCAGGGTCTTTCCCCAAGGGAAAGCTTGCCTCTTCTTCTTTCATGAGGTTCAGATGTCTTTTCACCAGATTTAATGTTTTTTTCACTAGTATTGATATAACCTTTAGTAGGCTGCCTACTTATTTCAGTCACCATCACCATTATCCAGGGCCAAAACATGTGGTCAAACAATTCTATTACTACTCTGGCCCTGGGCCTGTTACAGTGACATGACTGCCCTGTCTTTGAAAGGGTTACATGCTACTGTCTGCTATTTGACCACCCCCACTGAGCATGGAAACCATTTTCATGACAGCCCCTCTTACCATCATTCCCAGCCTATAGAAAATAGCCACTGTAGTCTTTCATGGATGCTGGCACGCCCATCATCAACGCATTTCTCAAAGCCTGGGTGAAAGAAGTGTCTCTAGACTCTCCTGGAGGACACAGGCAGGGGTGGGTGGGCAGGTCCCACAGCATCCACTCCAGCATTCCCATCGCCCGAGCCTCTGACTGTCCTGCACTGTGAATTCAGGCAGATCTGACATACCAGCCTCATCAATGCAGGCCACACCACATACAGACTTCCATCAGCCAGTCACTGCTGAGATAGCTCCCTGAATTAGCCATCTGCCATGTAACAAATTCAGTACATTCTCTCCTCTAGTCTAACAGCCCTAGAATCTATTCCCATTTACATTACCCAGGTTTCTGTTGATAGTAAACTGACAAAGTCTTGCCATTCTTTGCTATGAGGCATTCCCTCTCAGGTCACACTGCACTCATCCCCTGGGTATGCTGGGGTTCAGTTGCTAGAAGCAATCAAAATTGGTGTGTATTTAGGAAAACCCACATTCCACTGCAAGGTGACAGCTCAAGAATGTTGAGGCGGGCAGCTGAGGGTAATTCATTCTGATAAAGTTTTCCATTGTATGTATGAATAAAACCTTTTGTCTTTCCACCTACATTAGATTGTTAGCAGGTATTGCTATTACAAACACAGCTGCTATGAACATTTTGGGACACATCTCCTGGTTTTCACGCAAGTCTCTGCTGTGTGTATGTGTAGGAGTGGAATTGGGTTGTGGGCTATTTGCATCTTTATTAACAGTGCCGGAGTATTTTCCAGTGTGTTGTTCCAACTTCATTCCTATCAACAGTGTGTGAGAGTAACTGTTGCTCTACATTTTTTGCAACACTTGTCGTCATCAAACTTTTAATTTTTGCTAATCTGGTGAGTGTAATACGGCATCTCACAGTGATATCATTTTGCAGGCCCGCGATTACTAATGAGCTTTACCCATCTTTTCATACAGGTCGGTTGTGGGAATACCTCGAGCAGTGGAGAAGCTTTAGCAGGTTTTGTAGCAGAGGCTGGTGGCGGAGGCAGGAAATCCTGGAGGCTGGACACAGGGGTGGATGCTAGACCACGTGGTGCAGCCCCCATGCTAGGGACAGGGCATCTGCCAGCACTTCTGCCCACTGCTGAAGGAATGTCTCCAGGAGTCAGGCCTGGAACACAACTGCTGAACCCTAGCTCTTCTGTAGAGCTCACAGACTCAGGAGCAGCTGAGATGCCCCCCCCACCCCAAGCCCACATTTTAGGGACTTGGAACCTCAGTCCAGATGCCCTTGTGTCAGCATCTTTGTGCACCATCCCAGACCTACCCCTGTCCCCCCGCCCCCTGCACTCACTCTAACCCTCTGTCCAGACCAGGCCACACCTGGCACGATGCTCCAACACCTGGAGACGTGGCCAAGCCCAAAGCTGATGCTGCTAGGACTATCTGAGTCCCCAGAGCAGGTTGCTATGGTCGGGGCAGGACTTGCCCAGGCCAATTCTGGTGCCTATTTCTCCCATAGAGCCTGGTGCTGGTTGGGGGCTCATAAGTTCTGCTAAGAGCAGTAGGTTCCTTTCCAGCCCCTTTCCCATTCACAAGGCCCTCCTGTCCTCCAGCTATCCCTTCCTAGGTCGCTACCTACATGGCCTTCTAATGCCCCCACGCCCTATTCAAGGATCTGCTCTTGTCCACTCAACAAATACAGTAGCCCCAGCAGCCATCCTGCCCCTCTGGACACAGCCAACTGGTCAGGTGTTGACATCCAACCCAGGTGGGCCAGAGTCCATTCCCCAAACTCTGCACCCATGGCCACATTCATTGGAGTCCCACAGGTTTATGGGTACGTGAATGGACACCAGACCAGAGACTGGACAGCATCCTCTCCTTAGAATATGAATTAAAATACTAAGTTCCCAGCCTTATTCTGGCAGGTCTCTTGGAAGAAGCAGATGTGAACCCAGTAACTGTGGTGGCAGCCAGTTTTTCAGCCCAGTGCACTATTAAACTGAGAAGGCAGGTCTGCAGGGAAACCAGGATACAATCCAGGGGTGGGAAATCCAGAAACCTTTCCAGTTCCTGACTGCAGCTGTTTCCTCACCTGGGGCCCCGTAAGACCCCCCTGGATCCTGACAGATGGTGCTCCCTTCTTTGCTCAGGTTATCTTAAGTAGGTGTCTGTTACTTACAACTAGGAGCCCTAGTGCCCACAACTAACCCCTCCAACTTCCATCCTGCAGTTTTCTTCTGGTCCCATCTTCAGATACACAGAAGATGCTGCACGTATGCAGTGTTAAAGTGAAAACATCCCAGTGCAGTCCCGCTGCCTGGAAACTCAGGTCCTCAGACTCAAGGCAGCAGCTTGAGTCACTTGCTACCCACTCCTGCATGAACATAAGCAATAATGGAATCCACCCGCTACCTTTCAACGCTTGTGAATAAACGCATGAAACTCAAGTAAAACCTAGAATTAGTGGGGAAAGAAGAAATGTCAACTACACATGATAAACCAGTAGGATTGGCAGGGGAACACACAACACATTAACAGGCACTTATGGGCAGACCACCATTTACAGCAGAAAGAGCAGATCTTGGTCCCCTTATGATTCACATCTTCAGTTGTGGTTCAAGAGCTAGTGGTGGAGGTCAAGGACATGGGTCATCCTCAGGAGTCCACCACACCAAGGCATCAGTGGAAATACCATAAGACAGGCAGACACAAGAAAAGTGAAGGGCTCCTGTGACCCCTCAGCACCTGCCCCCACTGTCTGGGGTGTCCTTTCTCCTGACAGCAAAGGCCACCCAAAGTCTCTGGGAATTTTACCTAATAATCCCATGTTCTGGCAATAGGCAGACACCAGAACTAACAAAACAACTCTGGATTTACAAATATGACACTCCTGACACCCACACAGGGAGCAGGTCCTGGCTGGGCCCCATGACCCACACCCTCATAGTGATGGCTCTCTGCCAGGAAGGCTGAGTCCTTGGGCAGCTCCTGCCGCACAAGCTTGGAGGTAGGGGCCCTTCTCAACACCCCCACACCAACCCCACCTACTGCCAATGTCCGGCCCCCAAGTCCGGTTAGGCTACAAAAGTGTTTCATGGGGAGCAGATCATCCAAACTGCAACCAACTCTACTAGTTCAATGAGTAGTAAACAATGTCTTCCTCCAAGTATTAACTGCCCTGAGTTCCTTCCAGTCATAATCCCACACAGCCTGTGGCAAGAACTACCAATACATGGAGATCTAAGGCAGGAGACTTCACCCGCCTGCTGTGCAGCAGGTAGGTGAGAGAGAACACCTGTCACCTCACCAGAACAGCGGCTCCAGGGGGACCTGAAAATATCCTTATTCTTCCCCGTGTGAGGGTATTGAGCCCGACCAAACAGAGCAGCAGGAATAGGGGCATCTTCGGGATGAGTGCTAGACAGACGGTACGATGTCTGCTGACCAGAGCTCAACCTCCTGAATGTCAAAACTGTCCTGGCCACTGTCCATCTCCCTGTTTCTAGTACCTTTCAGGTGATGAAAGCCCGGGCCACAGGGGGGATTTTGGAAGGTTGTACATCTGCTGGCACTGTCACAAAACTCCTTTAGAAACAGCTTCTTCGCATCAACTGGGGAAACCGAAATGCCCTTCTCAACCGCAGGTAATCGGCTGGGTTTAAGACGCCAGGCGGCACCAGGTGGATGGGCGCCCTGTGCTCCTCACCATGCAGCACAGAGAGGCTTCGAACCGTCAGGAGACAGTCTGGCTCCAATCAATACTAATGCCATCGCCCAGCTAGGTAAGACTGGCTAACAGGGATATTTATGACTGAAATGGACAACATTAGCTATGTAAATAAAATTCAGTACATTTTGGGTAAAACATTTAACTGAAAACTAAGACATAATCCAAACTCACTGCAGGAATTACTCATAAAGACGTTTTAGCCACACAACCTAAAACAGAGAATTAGAATAAAAGCTGAGGTTCTCAATTAAGTAAACTGTCCACCATATGTAAAGATGAATGTATAAAGAAAAAAACCCCACATATTTCCTCCCGATTTGGCATTCTAATTGTATGGCTGCAAGGAAGACACTGCCACAGCCTCCGAGTCCTTGTGTCTCTTGCAAGGACGCCAAGGAGATCCTTGGAGCAAGAACAGGGAACTTCTTTTCCTTCCTTCCAGAAGTCCTTTCTCTACAGCAGAAGGTGTAACTGGATAAAAAGCTCCAAGGCCCCATCTCAGACTGAAGCCAGGAGAGCCATGGGAGAAGCTTCTGACACAGCTCAGGAGATGAAGGTGTCCAGTCACCTCAGGAAAAGACAGACATGCCCTCTCTTTTTGGAACACGGCAATCGGGCAATGATTAGTAAAGTCACAAGCCAGAGGCTCCCAACTTTGGACCATCTTCCCATTTTCCTTCATTGATAACACATCTACAAGACCTATCCACCAAACCACATTAAGTGAAACATACAACTTCAGTGGGCCAGAATTAGTCAGATGGGTCAGCCTCAGGACTGCAAGCTCCCTGCCTGGGGTGCTGGGGGTGCAGCGGGTGTGGGCCTGGGGCAGGTGCCCATTGGGGGATCCACGACTGTGGGCGGCAGAGCCATGTGGTACCAGAGCCGCCCCCGAGCAGCCTCTCTGTGCCTCAGTCTCATTGTGAAACAGGGCTAATAAAAGTACGTACTTCACTGAGGTGATGTGAGGATTAAATGAGAAAACCCAGGAGAAGCATTCATCACAGTGCCTCGCACATACTAAGGTAAAAAGGTAAAGGTTTGTTGACTCAGTCAGAATTTTTGTCTAGCACATGATAACCATTATTATCACAGTGTATTAATTCCAGTTTTTAAAAATGTCAAAGCTATTTGTGGTGAAGTGTGCTTAGGAGAAGTATCATTAAGAGGCAGATTTTTCAATCAGCTCCTCAAAATTCTAAAACAAGTAAAGACCAATACTACTGCTATATAGACAAGAGCCTGGAAAATAAGGCCTGAGCCATAGGTCAAGTCAACATAAGGAAAAAAGGTCAGTTAACTTCTAAGAGAAAGTTTCTTTAATAAAGCAGGAAAATAGGAATAAACTTATTATTGAAAAGGATACTATAAAGGAATAGAATGTCCAGCTATTAAGCAATTCACTGCTCCTCTTTCACTCCATTCTTACCCTGCCTTATTCATAAAGCGCCGTCCCACTGCAGCCCGTGCCAGATCCTGTTAGCCCCTTCTCAAGGGTTCACACACGGTACCAGCTTCTCATCAGACTCTCAACAGCCACTTTCAATTGCCAGATTTGTTTCTAGAACTGTCTCTCACAGACTCCTTCTGCTGAATCTCTCGTATTTATAACCCTTTTTCAGCCCACTTTGATGCTACTCTTTCCTCCACAAAAACAGAAGGAAGTGCCATAGAAACTTCTGGAGAATGGGGTTCTGAGGACACTGCAGCGAACCACACGTGATGAACCAGGGGCAGCCACTCTGAAGACTGTGCTCAGGAAATCAGCTCCCAGGATGTTTAGCATCACCTCAAGCATCAGGTGGGAGGACCACGGGCACTGAGACACCACTGACTAATACAGCTCCCAGGAGGGACAAAAGCATGTTTACAGCATGCAGACAGGGGTCCAAGGCTGACAAACAGCCTGCACGATAACCTACCCACGAAAAGGTGCTTAATGCCGTGTCCCTGCCTCACCTGGAATCCTGTCCTCTGGCAGCAGGAGGACCTGCCCTCCTCACCAGAGTCTGCTCGGTGCGAGGCCGCCCAGTGAAAAGGGAACAGCTCCAACCACTCACCTTCTCTCCCTCAGAAGTGGATCTAGAATATACCAACAGAATCTGTAAGCTGTGTCCCAGGTCCCACGCGAGCCTGTGTCTACTTTATGCCTATTCCACCCCTCCAATTCACGGGTTTTTTTGTTTTCAAATTACCCTGTAGGAAACCCCAGTTTACATGAGTCACCTGACTTCCTAGCACCATCTCAACAGTTTGAATCTACACACAAGCCTCACCTCATTCCTTAACAAACTCTACTTATACTCACATGCCTTCTCACCTCTGTGGATTACCGGATGCTGAAAAGGGACAACCCCTTTGAAGTTAAAGGTATCATATCCCTCAAAATAGAACAAAAACATTTTGAAAAGGCCCTACAAACAAACAAATAAGAAAACCCCAACCCAATCACACTCGAAAGTTCAAGGATCTCAGTTACTTTTCCTGAAGCTGAAATAGATGATGAAGAGGAAAGAAAAGAAAGACAGGGGCCAAATGAAACACCTAACTGTACACTAAGGTCTGGTGCTATAAAAACATGATCTAGGAAAGTATATTTAAGTTGCATTCACTTAAAACACTCAAGCAGAGAGCCATCCTCTGGGTCTGAGAGAAGGCATGTTACCTTGGAACATTTACCACATAATTCAGCAGCCTGCCTTCAGTGAGCAGCACATTGGGAGATAGTTTAATTCCTTAAGAGCTGAATTTCCAAAAGGAAAGTCATAAAGTGAGCTTTCTTATCAGTAGAACTCTCCTGCTGTAAAACTGTGAAGAATGTATCAGACAGAGTGAGTCACTCTCCACTATGAACCTTCCGGTGCTGCATGAACGCTGCCTGTGCGCCAAAGAGCTCCCCACACTCGTCACGCCGACAGGTTTGCTCTCCACCGTGGAGTCTGTGAACTTTCTCATGACTAATAAGAGATATTCTCTGGTTGTAAGTTTTCCCACATCTACTACACATGTAAGGTCGCTCTCCACTGTGGATTCTCTGATGTCGAATGAGGTGAGAGCTTTGTCGGAAGGATTTTTGACATTCAGTGCATTTATAGGGCTTCTCTCCAGTGTGAATTCTCTGGTGTTGGATAAGGGACAAGCGTGCACTGAATGATTTCTCACATTCACTGCATGTGTAGGGTTTCTCTCCAGTGTGAACCCTCTGATGCTGAATAAACTGTGAATGCTGGCTGAAGGCCTTGCCACACTCACTGCACTCATAAGGCTTCTCGCCGGTGTGAACCCTGAGATGCTGAATGAGGGAGGAGCGGACGTTGAAGGCCTTCCCACAGTCACTACACGTGTAAGGGCTCTCCCCAGTGTGAATTCTTCGATGGCGGATGAGGTGTGCGCTCTGGCTGAAAGCTTTCCCACAGTCGCCGCACTCATAGGGCTTCTCCCCATTGTGTGTCCTCTCATGCTTAACTAGGGTGGATATCTGTCCAAAGGTTTTCCCACACTTGCTACACTCATAGGGCTTCTCTCCAGTGTGACTCCTCTGGTGCTGGATTAGGTGTGAGCCCTGACTAAAGGCCTTCCCACAGCTGTGGCACTCGTAGGGCTTCTCTCCGTTGTGCACTCTCTGATGCTGGACAAGGGAGGAGAGAACACTGAAGGCTTTGTCACACTCGTTACATTCATAGGGCCTCTCGCCATTGTGTGTCCTTTGATGGTGAATGAGATTAAAACTCTGGCTGAAAGCTTTTCCACACTCATTACACTCATAGGGCTTCTCTCCAGTGTGAATTCGCTGATGCTGAGTAAGGTGTCCCTTTTGACTGAAGGTTTTCCCACACTCATTACACCCATAAGGTTTCTCTCCAGTGTGAATTCTCTGATGCTGGATGAGGGACAGGCGAGCACTGAAGGATTTCCCACACTCATTGCAGATATAAGGCTTCTCTCCAGTGTGAACCCTCTTATGTTGAATAACTTGTGAGTGCTGACTGAAGGATTTTCCACATTCATTACACCTATAGGGTTTCTCTCCAGTGTGGATTCTCTGATGAACAATAAGGGTTCGGTTCAGGCTAAAGAATTTTCCACATTCGTTACACTCATAGGGCTTTTCTCCTGTGTGAGTTTTCTGATGTTGAATGAGAGACAATCGTGCGCTGAAGGCTTTGCCGCACTCAGCACAGTCATGGGGTTTCTCTCCAGAATGGGTTCTCTTATGCTGAGTGAGGTGTGACTGTCTCCGGAAGGCTTTCCCACACTCCACACACATGTATGGCTTCTCTGCACTATGCACTCTCTGATGATGGATCAGGTTAGAGCTATGACTAAAGGCTTTTCCACACTGACTGCACTCATGGGGCTTCACCCCAGTGTGAACTTGACAATGCTGAATGTAAGACGGACATGTGCTAAGAGCTTTCTCACATTTGTTAGCCTCACAGGGTCTTTCTCCAGTGTAAATGTTACAGTGCTGCATGGCATAGGGACAGGCATGGGAAGCTCTGCCACCTTCCTCACACCTGCAGGGCTTCTCTCCACTGTGAATTCCCGGGTGCTGAATGAGAGCTCTGCTCTGCCCAAAAGCTATTCCACACACAGCACACTTTTCAAAGGCTTTTTCTGGACTGTTAATCCTCTGGTTCTCACTGAAAACTGAACTCTGCCCAGGCACTTTCACAAACACATCTGCCTGACAGGCTTGTTCTCCTACACAGAAACTTTGGAGGTTAGTGAGGTCCTTACTCGTTTGGAAGTTTTCTACACATGACACACACTGGTGGAGACTTTTCCCTGAAGACAGTCTGCAGTTTCTGACAGAACTTGCGTCTGCAGCACAGTTTACCTCAGCTGCACTGAATTTCGGACCTCTTTCCCCCAAGGGGGTTTTCACATGTGTCACTGTCACTGGCCTGAAATTACTCTTCTGGGGGAAATCCTTCTTAAGTCCCTCCACTGCATATTTCCCCCAGCAATTATTTAGCTTTCCCTCAGTTTTAGTCATCTCTTCAAAATCAGATTCCTTGGAAATATTCCTTACAAGCTCTTCTAATTTTGTTCTCTGGGATTCCATTTCTTCAGAAATTTCCTGCTTTGGAGTCAATTCTTTTTTTTCCTTCCTAGAGACACAACCTGAAAAAAAAAAAAAAAAAGAGTTACTCATGTTTTACTATGGGAAATACTTAGAGCATAAATAGAAACATTTATATAAAACAATTATCTCCTAGGAGGATTTGGATTTTCAGAATTCAAAACCAAAAATGACCTTACTGGGAAGAGAAAAGAGAAGGCGAGGAGAGAGAAGCATGCTCTCAGAGCAATGAAAGCTGGTGTGGGAAGGAAGGAGGGAAGGAAGGAGGGAGGGAAGAAACCCAAGGTGAAATGCCTCCATTTCAGATGGGCTAACCAGGCACAGATGGAGCAGGAACCTCGAGGTGTGACCTGAGGGAGAGGCGCCCTCAGAAGGTGAGGAGGGAGGACTTCCCTGGTGGTCCAGTGGTTAGGACTTCACCTTCCAATGCAGGGGGTGAGGGTTCCATCCCTGGTCAGGGAGCTCAGATCCCACATGCCTCAAACCAAAACATAAAACAGAAGCAATATTGTAACAACTTCAATAAAGACTTAAAAAAAAAAGGTCCACATCAAAAAAAAAAAAAAAAAAAAGGCGGCGAGGAGGGAGATGGGGAAGTCAGTGGTGGAGGCTTGGACGGTCAGCACCTACACTGATGTCACTGCTGCACACTCTGTAAAAAAGGCATCTTCCGTGGCTTATACATAACAGGCATTCAAACATTTGTTGAAAAGTAAATGTATCACAAATGATATATAATGAATGAAGGGTATACTGAGTAACACATAATGGGAAAAATTATTTGATGTGGACAACTTGGTTTCACAGAAGTAAATCATGGAAAACAGAGAAAAACAGAAACAAAGAAGCAACCTACCCATTCAAATAGCAGGTATAGCACAAGGCAAAAAAGCCAAATGTGTACAACAGTCCACACCACATGTTCCCAATGGATAAAAGTACCTGAAAATTTGTAAAAACTGTGACACAACTGAATTCTGAGACTCAGTGAAAGGAAATGTACCAAAAACAAAACCACCCAGCCAAAAGCACTGAATCATGTGGCTACAAAGACCAGTGGAAGGACAACCTGGTGAGAACTGTGAGAGGGTAGCCTCTCACAGTTTTGAGAGACTGTGAAAGCACAATGGACTCTCTCTTTTGTAAACAGTGGTTATTATTAGAGCTGTCACTTTCAGACTGTTTAGCCAGAACTGAGAGACTGAGCTGAAAATATTAACTGGGTGGGATCTAACACTGGGCTAAGTTGTCTTTGCAGAACTACGCCCAGTACTTCAAAGGGAATGATTTTTACCATTCAAGTCTGAAAGGTAAAAAGCAAACAATACTTCATTCGAGAAACCTAGGAGCAGTCTGAAGGGGCAGGTGCGGATGGTAAAGGTCCTGAATTCCTGTGGCTTCTGTCAGGAGTATCTGAGGAGTTAAGAGTCTTCAACATCCTGGAACCAGAGTCTAAAAAGATGATCCTTGTCAAGAGGTGCTATTTCACCAGGTAGGAAACAGAATGAAGAATGTGACAAAAAAAGAGATCACAGAACAGAGTGAGCTATGAGTCAAGAAGCAACGTCTCCGGGACCTCCTTGGTGGTGCAGCGGTTAAGAATCTGCCTGCCGGGGCTTCCCTGGTAGCACAGTGGTTGAGAATCTGCCTGTTAATGCAGGTGACACGGGTTCAAGCCCTGGTCTGGGAGGATCCCACATGCCGCGGAACAACTAGGCCCGTGAGCCACAACTACTGAGCCTGTGCGTCTGGAGCCTGTGCTCTGCAACAAGAAAGGCTGCAATAGTGAGAGGCCCGCACACCACGATGAAGAGTGGCCCCCGCTTGCCACAACTAGAGAAAGCCCTCGCACAGAAACGAAGACCCAACACAGCAAAAATAAATAAATAAATAAACTCCTACCACCACTTATAAAGGAAAAAAAAAAGAATCTGCCTGCCAAGGCAAGGGACACGGGTTCGAGCCCTGGTCCAGGAAGATCCCACATACTGCGGAGCAACTAAGCCCATGACCCACAACTACTGAGCCTGTGCTCTAGAGCTCGCGAGCCACAGCTACTGAGCCCGCGCACCACAACTACTGAAGCCCATGCGCCTAGAGCCCGTGCTCTGCAACAAAGAGAAGCCACTGCAGTGAGAAGCCCGCGCACCACAACGAAGAGTAGCAACCGCTCGCCTCAACTAAAGAAAGCCTGCGTGCAGCAACGAGGACCCAAAGCAGCCAAAAAAAAAAAAAAGAAGCAACGGCTCACACCAGTTCATGCTGCTTCAGATGTCAGGGATCCTTGGTTGTCTGTTTGTATTTTAGTTTATTTTTAATTTACTTTTATTATTATTTTAGTTCTTTTTTAAATTGAATTATAGTTGATGCCTGTTTGTATTTTAAATTGAGGCAATAAAAAGATACTTGGGAACTCTATGAATGAGGGTATTTATGAATCAGAAGGGCATTTGAATGAGATGGTGGCTATAAGTCCAGGGCACCCCCAAATGCCAAAATTTGCAAGTCTTTACCTAGGGCTATTTGGTTTTTTGAGGCAATTCCTTTGTTTTTGCCCTAGGTAGAAGATATTTTACTGCTGGGTGTTCTTTGTACAGGGTTAGAGGAAGGAGGTGGTAGGATTAGTTGTCTTCTGTATTTAGAATTTTTAGCTGGTATCTCAGGATTCAGGTTTGACCTTTTTTTTTTTTTTTAAACCCTTAAAGTTTCTATGAAGAAACTTTTACTCATGAATTGTCTAGTTATCCTGAAGGATAACCCATTTAGTAAAAGCAGAATCAATCCTTGACTGTTTTATTTACTGGTTTTCAGAATAATGAACCAGGTCCCTAACATTCCTCAAAGGGGAACAATGAGTAGGGAATTTTCCCCTGAGTATCAGACCAGCCCTAACAAAGCTTAAGACCAACCCCTTAACATGGGAAGGTGATCCAATGGCATTTTATCTGTCTGCCAGAAGGAGACTTGATCCTCTTTCAAGAATGTAACATCATATAAAGCCTCTATAATTTTTAATCTATAATAACTGATACAATTGAATATCAGAAATCATGTTTTAAAAAGAAGACTAAACGACAAGAAACCAGGGGAAAAATATACAATTGAAACAAACCCACAGGCAATTCAGATATTATCAAGAACCAGCTTAAAACAAACAAACCATGATTAGTATATGTAAGAAAACAAAGAGATAGAGAATTCACTAGAAATCAAATGAAAACTGAAATTAAGAGTTCAACAGACAAGACAGTATATTGGCAGATAGCAGGTAACAAAACAGAGGATTATGTAACTGAAGGGTGCATTAAGTAATATCTGAAAAGTATTCAGATTGAAACACAGCAAGGAAAAAAATAGGACAGGGAATACAGAAAAGAGCATAAGAAGCAGGTGCAACAAGGTAGAAAGTGTAATGTGTATATTCTCAAAATCCCAGGAGGAGAGGAGAAAAGGAATAGAAGAAATAATTTAAGAAATTTTGGCCTAGATTTTCCCACAACTGACAAAAGTCTATAAACTATAGATTCAGAAAGCTCGAAGAACCCTAAGTAATGTCAATGCAAAGAAGACCACACATGGGTATAACATAACCAAACTGCTGAAAACCAAAAAAAAAGAAATGTTAAAAGCAGCAAGAGGAAAAAGATGTATCACTTTCAAAGCAAAATAAAATCGCAGGCTGACTTTTCGACTTCAGAAGTGGAAGACGGCAGACAGAAGGACATTTTTAATGTACTGAAGAATACAACTGCCAACCTAGTATTCTACGTCCAGCAAAAATATTCTTCAAAATTGAAAGTCAGGAAATTCCACTTTGATGACAGTGTAATAAACTCCATGGATCCAAGTCACAGCAAAACAAAGCTGGCAAGAACTATTAAAACAAAACAAAAAACCCAACCCCAACTAACAACCATTTTAATGCCTCTGGAAATTGTCCTAAGAGCAAAAAGCAAATGAAGAAACGGTTTTTCAAGAAAATCTACTAAAACTTGGCAAGAGCAGCAAGAGTGTGTGGCATGTGAGCCCTAACCCGCCGCACCTCCACCCGCCCAGCTCAGCATGACAGATGCTCTACTCCTCTTGGGTGGGGCCAAGAAGGGGCTCCCTCTCCCTGCAGCTCCCAGGGAAAGCTCCCCATATCTCACCAGGCTAGGCCACCAGCACCTATCATCCCCTCCAACTCCAACCTAAAGAGGTGAAATTCCTGGTGAGTGTGGTTGAGAGGGTGGGGGATCCCTTTCTGCATCCAGCCTCCTTGAGTCACAACAAACCTCCAAGACTGACTTTTAAAAATACTGCTGCCCAGATTTTACTGGATTGGACTGCTAGGGCATTTTCAAAAACAACAGAGCAATTTTCACTACTCTCATTACTTCGGAAATTCCGAGGGTTTTAGGAGCTCTGTGCCAGAAACGGGATGAGGACCAAATACATACTTCTTATTATAAATCACAATATCACAGATAGAAATGTATTGCACGTGACAAAAACAGCACAAAGGAGGTGGGTAAGAGGAAAGATACACTGGAGTAAGGAAACGACAGCAGATGTAACTTAAATGCACAGGAACAAATGAAGAGAAATGGTGAATAAGAAAGTAGATGATATAACAAACTGTATACATATATGCTGGTCTCATTTCTTCTTTTAGTTTCCACGACAGACATAAAATTATATAAAGTACTACAAGAATGTATTGTTGAATTTGTAACACACACAGATATACAACAACGCACAAAAAGGGAGGAGAGGGACTTCCCTGGTGATCCAGTGGTTAAGACTGGGGGCCCAGGTTCCCTGGGTCAGGGAACTAGATCCCGCATGCTGCAACCAAGACCTGGTACAGCCAAATAAATAAATAAATATTTAAAAACAACAACAACAACAAAAAACAAAAAGGAAGGAGAGGAAATGGCGTTCTATAGGAATAACTATTCTATAGTCACTGGAATTGCTAGTATAAACCAGAAGTAGATTCTGATAAGTTAAGATGTACACGGTAAGTTCCAGAGCAACCACTAAGAAAATAACAGTATTAGGTGTGGCCACATAACTGAATTCTCAGTAGTGAAATGTGAGTAGAAGCGACATGGGCAATTTCAAGGTCACAGACAAGGTCATAGACTCCACGGCAGTGAAATGGCCTCCTCCACTCTCTCCTTCTCCCATAACCCAGTGTTAAACCTGGAGGTGAGTGTTTAGGCATGCCGCTCAAGAGGGTGGCGGAGAAACAAGACAGACGAGCTGGCCTCCTAACAAGCATGTCAAACTGAGAATCCACCAAACAGGGACGCTGTTACACGAGGGAGACAAACTTCTATCTGGTCGGGCCAATGCATCTGGGGTCCATGAAATACCGTCACCTAATGCCGAGAATGAACGTTTCTGCAACGCAAGATTTGGCGTGATGTTTTATTCTTGTCACCACACTTCTCTACAGGGATCAGTTCTGTTGTTCTACTAAAATGACACATGTTCACTGCACAAAAATAAATTATTTTTAAATACACATTCCATAGCTTTCCACCCTCCTAGGATAAGAATCAAATCCAACACAGCCTGACGTGGTCCTGTCTACTCCTCCTTGGACACCTCTGTCTCGGTTGATGTTTCTCTTCCCCTGGACACTATGGGCTCAGACATCAAACCTCTCCTGGGAGATGAACCACTTCTTAGTCCAGGTAAGGAGGAAAGACAAGATTGAAAAAAGGGTCACCAGGGGACGATGTTTAACAGATTGTGTGCCCCACAGAGGGTGGTGCATTATATGTGGAGAAACTAAGAGGGACCCTAAAAGTAAGTTTAACCGGTTATGTTTTATCAGGGAAAATCCAGGTGAGAGAAACAGAGGCCATGGTACCACCTGTTTATTTCCAGCACTTTGTCACCCCTAACTCCTTCCTGCCATCATGGGCCCATTCCCTTACATGCCCACTGTTCCCATGGTACGCACCCAAAAATCAATTGTTTTTATTTATAAGTAATAAACAACTGGAAATTGGAATTAAAAAAAATACCATGTACAAAAACATGAAAAATATGAAAGAGGGCTTCCCTGGTGGTGCAGTGGTTAAGAATCCGCCTGCCAATGCAGGGTACACGGGTTTGAGCCCTGGTCTGGGAAGATCCCACATGCCGCAGAGCAACAAAGCCCGTACGCCACAACTACTGAGCCTGCGCTCCAGATCTCGTGAGCCACAACTACTGAGCCCGTGTGCCACAACTGCTGAAGCCCGTACGCCTAAAGCCTGTGCTCCGCAACAAGAGAAGCCATCCCAGCGAGAAGCCCACACACCACAACGAAGAGTAGACCCTGCTCGTCACAACTAGAGAAAGCCCACACGTAGCAACAAAGACCCAATGCAGCCAAAAATAAATAAATAAAATAAATAAATTAAAAAAAGAATATATATATATATATAAAACGGTACAGCAGAAATTAACACAACTTTGTAAATCAACTATACTTCAATAAAATAAATGTATAAAAAACATACGAAACACTTAGGAATAAATCTGACAAAAGACGTAAAATGCCTGTACACAGAAAAGTATAAAATACTACTGAGAAATTAAGACAAATAAATGGAGACATACATCTTGTTCATGGGTTAGAAAACAATATATGTCAATTTCCCTCAAACTGATCTATGGATTCAATGCAATCTTAACAAAAATGCTAGCAGGACTTTTTTCAGATAGCAATAAGCTGATTTTTCAATTCATATGAAAATACAAAGGATCTAGAATAGCCAAAACAACTCTGAAAATGAAGAACAAAATTGGAGGACAAATGCTACCTGATTCCAGACTTTTAATGAAGCATCCACAACAGTGTGGTGTCGGAGTATAAAGATCGACAATAGAACAACGAAAGAGAACAGAGAGCTCCAAATAACCTCACATATATATGGACAACTCTCTCTTTTTTTTTTTTTTTGGTTGTGCTACACAGCTTGCAGGATCTCAGTTCCCCAACCAGGGATTGAACCCAGGCCACAGCAGTGAAAGTGCCAAATCCTAACCGCTAGACCATCAGGCAGCTCCCATGGACAACTGATTTTTTTGACAAAGGTAAAAAGGCAGTGCAGGTGGAGAATGGATAGTCTTTTCAACAAATGGTACTGGAACAACTGGACATTCACTTGTAAAAAATTAAACTTGGATCCATACCTCACACCAAAAATTAACTCAACATGAATCAAAACTTAAATGCAACACCCAAAAATTTTAAATTATAAAATTTTCTTTTCAAAGAAGAAAATCTTCTGGGTTAGGCAAAGATTTCTTAGATATGACACCAAAAGCACAATCCATGAAAGAACAAATTAACAAACTGGACTTCACCAAAATTTAAAACTTCTACTCTTCAAAAGACACTGTTAAGAGAATAAAAAGACAAGGCACAGAGTGAGAGAATAATCCATGCAAAGTATATATCTGATAAAGGACCTGTAAATAGAACATTCCTGTATTTAGAAAGGAACTCTTTTAAAATCAACAATAAGGAAAGAAAAACACAATTAAAAAATAGGCAAAGATCTGAGCAGACATTCACCAGTGAAGAAATCCAGAAGGAAAACAAGCACATGAAAAGATGCTCAACATCTTTAATCATTAGGGGAATTAAAAATAAGATACCACTACACATCCATCACAGTGGCTACAATTAAAAGACTGACCACACCAACTGTTGGCAAGGAAGTTGAGGAAATGGAACTCTCATCCTTGCTGGTGGGAATGTAAAATAGTACAACTGCTTTGGAAAGCACTTCGGCAGTTTCCTAAAAGTTTAAATAAACACCTGCCACGTAATGCAGCCATTTTATTCCTAGGTATTTCCAAGAGAAAAGGAAATGTATGGCCAAGCAAACAAAGGTTTGTACACAAGTGTTCATGGCAACTTTATTTGTATTAACCACAAATTGGAAACAATCTAAATGTCCATTAACAGAGAATGGATAAACAAATTGTGGTATATCCATACAACAGAATACTTATCAGAAATAAAAAAGAACTGAATTATTGACACACAACATGAATGGATTACAAAATAATTATGTGAGTCAAGAAAAGCCAGGCCAAAAAAAAAAAAAAATACATGCTCCATGATGTCAATTATATAAAACTCTAGAAAATGTAATCTATAGTGACAGTAAGAAGATCAGTAATTGCTTCAGGATAGAGGTGGGAAGCGGTGAGAGGGAGGGATTACAAAGAGACATGAGAAAACTTTTGGGGGTAATGAATATGTTTGCTATCTCTACCATAGTGGACAGTTTCACAGGTGCATACATATGCAAAAATGTTACCAAATTGTACATTTAAAAATGTACAGCAGGAACTTCCTTGGTGGCGCAGTGGTTAAGAATCTGCTTGCCAATGCAGGGGACAGAGGTTCGATCCCTCGTCCAGGAAGATCCCATGCTGTGGACCAACTGAGCCCGCGTGCCACAACTACTGAAGCCCGTGCACCTAGAGGCTGTGCTCCACAACAAGAGAAGCCACTGCAACGAGAAGCCTGTGCACTGCGACGAAGAGTAGTCCCTGTTCGCTGCAACTAGAGAAAGCCCGCTCGCAGCAATGAAGACCAGAAGCAGCCAAAAACAAGTAAGATACATTTATTTTTTAAAAAGTTTAAAAAATATGCATAGCATATTATATGCTAAATATACCTTTAAAAAGCTGTTTTTAAAAAGAAAAAAAAAGGCATGTGGTAGGGAGCCAGTCCACCTGAGATCCAACTCACCTCTGTCCCCGGCTGGCTGTGTGACCTCGGGCTAGCAACTGAACCTCTCTGCCTCATTTTCCTGAGCACCAACTCTGCAGGGATGCTGGAGGGTTGTGTAAGTTCACTGTGCTAGCACAGTGCTAGGAATGCACAACAGGCCAGGCAATGTTAGTTGCCATGCAGCAAAGAGCACAGGAACTCTGCTCTGCTTACTATGTACATGCCCAAATCCTTCGCCACACAAGAAGCAGCCCTAAGTCACGCGTTTCTCCGAAGCCCAGAATCAGCCTGGGAACTCTGAGTGAACAGCAGGGGTGAGAGTCTGGGCAGGATGGCAAGCCTCCAGGTGGACCCTCCAAGTGGTGTCTCCAGCAGCCAAGGCAGAGCTGGCCAGCAAGGCCTGAGGACTGGGTGACATGGAAACGACTGAGAGGCAGCCAGGGTAGGGAGGCAGCTGCTAGGGAGACACCTGAGCTCTTTTCAGGAACTGAAAGAGCATCTTCTAGGGTAAGGTAAACATGACCCCATTCAGGGGCACAGAATAGGGGCCATTAATAGCAAAAAAGAGAAAAGAAGAGAAAGAAGGTGGAGAAGGAAAGCAAAGCTCTGGTGGTGACGCAATTTGGCCTGGTGAAGTGGTGGCACCTGCCAGCAGGGGCACGAGAATGTGGGGGTGTTCCTGCAGACTCACCTGCACGCCTGCGTCTCCGAATCCAGCTCCCCTCAATTCTTGGTGAGTGTGGGGTCCATGGCTCTTCCCCCTGCTCCAGCTTGGAGATGACATCAGGTTTGGAACCTTGAAGTCCTGCTCCAGAGAAAGAAAGCAAGATTGACAACTCATCCAGGTCCAGGGCAGGATGGCCCCATGGGCAGCGTCTGTGTGCTGTCATGACCTTGCCTGCCACCTGGTCTCCAAAGCATGGACACAGAAGTAGGCCTCTGTCCCAGCTGAAGAAAAGTCAAACCCAGCTCTTCTGGGGGTCACAGTTAAGGGACAGACTTGGGGCCTGAACACATCATGGCAGAAGACTCATGGTAGACGAGGTGTTGATGTACAGCAGACTAAGTATAAGGCAGGTATAAAGCAGGGCTCTGAAGCTAAATGGATGCAAATCCCAGATCTGCCCTGACAGCCTGTGTGAACTTAATGAAGTGATATTTGTCAGCCTCAGGTTCACCTATAAACTATGTATCCTACCACCAACCTCGAAGATGCATGAAGATTAACTGAGGGGATATGAATATACTTGGCGTTCAATGAATAATGTTCTCCTCCCATACTTCCTACAAAGAACTTGGGGGAGTCCCTGGCACCACCTGTCCCCTCCTCTGCCCAGACCAGGCCTGCCTGGGCCCTGGGTCACAAATGCCCCATGTCTGGGCCCAGGGGGTGAGAAGTCTCTGAGCCTTGAGCCCAGCCCCAGTTCCCAGAGCCATTCATGGAGCAGGAAGCCCAGAGCTGAGCTCCTGGGAAGAGCCTCACCCAGCGAGACCAGGTTCCCATATGTTTCCAGCATCACATCCCTGTAGAGCCTCTTCTGAGCAGGGCCCAGATGGCCCCACTCCTCTTGGGAAAGGAGCACGGCCACTTCCTCGAAGGAAACCAAGACCTGGAATGACAAGATCTTGTTGCAACCCCAGGATGGGCCTGGGGGTAGGGAGGCACTAGGCTCAGGATGGGCAAAACCCCTCTGAGCACATGCACCAGACTGCCTTCCCCACAAGAGCGGGCTCTTTGGGGCAGACACCATTCTGCCTCGTGTTTACCTGCCCATTCCTTGCCCTCCTCTGTGTCCAGTCCAGGGGTGAGATGATACAGTCCAGAGTGCATTTCAGGGACTTGAACCCAAGGGTTGAGGACATCAATGAAGACAGGGAGCCAACTACCCTGAGACCAGTGCCTCAGAGGGAACTGTGGAGACTCCAGCCAGGAAAGGGCTGAGGCCACACTGAGGCGTCTCCACGAAGACCACTCACCTGGGGCCCAGGAAAAAGCTGCCTGTGGGCCATCACTGGGTCTCCAAGCTTGTCCCGAGGAGGCAGGCAGAGCTGTAGCAAAAGGGAAGAGTGTGATGGAGCCTGACCCGCCTTCTGCTCCCCACAGCAACTTGAGACTTCCGCGCCTGTACCTCAAGAGGTCTGTGGCAGCAGAGACCCAGTTGTAGGCTACTTGAAATCCCCAGGAAGGAACAATGGTCTCAGCACCCAGTGGCCTGAGACTATATATTCCCTTGCCCCCCAGGAAGCCTCCCCAGCAGCCCGTAGTACGACAGCATAACAAGGCCACACGCGAAAGCCAGGTCCCCGGCGGTGCACCTGACAAGGGGAGACGACGGTCTGCATCTCAGGCCCACCCAGGAGAATCCTGGGCAGTGGGCAAACAGCTGAGGACAAGAAGAACAAGCTCCTACTCTACAGCAGTGCACAAGCCGTAGGGAAGTTGACAGACATGATGCTTGTGTCAGGGGATAAGGAAGAGAAACAACACGCAGCATGAGGGCAGCAACTGTTGGGAGGAGATATTTTACGAAAGGCAGCCAGGGAAGGCACCTCTGATAAAGTAACATCAAAACAGATATGGATGGAGTGAGGGCCGGCACTAAGTAGGTATCAGGGGAGATACATCCTGGGCAGAGGGAGGCGCAAGTGCAAAGGTTGCAAGGTGCAAGCATACTTGACGTGTTCAAGGAAGGGCAAGGAGGCCAGAGGGGCTGAAGCAGAGTAGGGGAGGGCAAGACAGAGTGGGGTGGGGTAACTTTTGGGCTACAGGACTTAGGCTTTTATTCTGAATGAGATTAGGAGCATCTGGAAGGTCTGGGCAGAGTGATATGACTTGACATGTGGCTGCTCCGGCTGCTGCTTTGAAAATGGACTAGAGGGCAGGGAGGAGGGTGTAAGGGTAGAAGCAGGAAAACCAACCGGAAGGTCCCAGCAATAACACAGCTAGAGACGATAGTGTCTTGGACCAGATGGTGGTAGCAGGTGATAAGCAGTCAGATTGCAGATACCTTTCAAAGGTACAGTCAACAGGATTTGCTGACAAATTAGATGTGGGACGAAACACCAAGATGTTTGGCCCAAACACCTGAGATGAGGAAATCTCCAATTACCCAGGAAGACCGTAGAAGTATATCTGAAGGATAAAAATTAAAAGTTGTCTTGTACATGTTATGTTCAAGATGCCTATCAGACCTACAAGTGGAGAATGAGGGCATTTCGATCCACAAGTCCAAATTTCAGGAGAGAGGCTGAAGCTGGCTGGGTATACACTGGTAACTGTCAGCATACACATGACATTTAGAACCACAGATCTGGTGATAATTTAGGGTGACAGGTGACACGGGGTGTCACTCCCATGAAAACCTTTCCAACTGGCCTCTGACACACAGTCAGCCTCTGCCCCCACAGCCTGCTCCATGCAAACAGACCCCTTAATTCAGGTAGAAATGTGCCCACTTTCCTTGGCCCCAGCTACTTTGGCCCTAGGCCCATCTTCTGGTCAACAAGATGTTAAGGGAAGTTTTCAGAAAGGCTTCTAGAAAAGGCTTTTCCTCCCTGATGATAAAAAAAAAACAGGGAGAAACACTTCTGTCTAGTGTGACCATGAGGGTAAAACCCAGGGAACCTCAGAGACACAACCCAGAACAAACCCTGCCTGCCCCACCTTCGTCACTTAAGCCTCTGTTGGGCTCTAACTGACAGCTGAACCCAAGCTTATTAATGCCCAGTTCATTTCTCTTGGGCGGTCCCAGAATCTCCTCCTCAGGCCACCCAGGCCAGAGGCAGCTTCTCGGTCCTCAGCCAGGGCTTGCCTTTGACAGGTCCCTGGTGCTCACGCCCTTTGTGTGCTGTGCACAAGTGGTCCTTCCAAATGCACTCTGCCTCCCCTTTCAGCCTCACGTGGGAGGCACGTAACACTCCTGTTAGAAGCATAGGCCCTGGGCTCCACCAGACTGAGTTCCAATCTCAGATACACCACCTCCTAACGAAGGGTCTCGAGTAAGTGACGTGTTTCTCCACAGACCATAAAATGAGAACATCACCACTTACCTTAAGTGACTATTTTGAGTTAAGTGAGAAAAATGTATAAAGTGCTTCGCATAGTGTTCGCAAACCACAAACAAAACCCAGTAAATCTTAATCATCACCAAGGCAGTGTGTACTGGGCGCCCACCGAGCGAATGAATGGGCCCTGGGATTGTTCAGCGCCGGGATGTGCACCAACGTCCCCTCGCTGCACAGCCTTCGCGACTTCATCCTTTCACTGAACCTACCCCTAATGAGTGAAAGGTACTCTCTCTCATCTGAGAAAAAGCACAGGTTCGGTGCATCCCCAGACCGTGCCTAAACTTCGCCTCCTCCGTGAAGCCTGGCTCTTGCCCGCCGCCCCGCCTCCGCGCCGGGGTAGCCCGGACCCCACCCCCGCGCGGGTTTCCGCCCGGCCCGCCCCTCAGGCCACACGAGCAGGCGCTCCCCCGGCTCGGCCAGCCCCGCGCCGTCCCGCCTGTCGCAGCGGCGCAGGCACCTCCGCGCGAGGGGAGGCCAGGACTCCCTCGGCCCCGCCGAGAAAGGTAGACGTACCCGACACACCAGGCCGGCGAGGGTTAACCCGCCAGACCGGAAACGCCCGCTAAGAACTTCCGCCCCGCCGCCAGCTTACCGGCCAATCAGATCCTAGGGTTCTGTCGGGTCGCTCTAGGCGGCTCAGAGGACTCTATGCCACTGGCCCCACTTGTCTTGGGAGAGGCTTTAGAAGTTCGTCAGAGAGTTAGGAAGTGACGCAAGAAACTCGGATCTACCCAGAGAAAGGAAAAGGATCAGAGAGGGAATAAGTGAAGGTAAAATAAAATCTTTTACTTGTCTTACTCCTAAGCAAAATAAAAGGTTATTGTTTTTCAGAGTAATATTGAATATTAGTGACAGTGTATTGGGTAACTGTCGCACGTGTAAGGTGAGTGGCAGCGGTGTCCTAGGGACGGAAGAGAGGAATCGGGACACTGGGTTACAAGTACCTGTGCTACCCGTGAGGCAGTGTAGTGTTATTTGAAGGTGGACTTACATTAGTCCTAATATATATTGCAAACTTCTAAGACAACCTAAAATTTTTTTGAAGTATAATTGATATGCTAAATAGGAGAAAAAAAATCTAATCAGATAAAATGCTCAATTAAACCGGAGAAGGCAGGAGAAGAGGGAAAGATTTTTTTAAAAGAAACAAGTGTAATGAATAAAAAACAGTAACAACCATATTAATACTCACTTTAAAAGTGAATGGTCTAGGCCTTCCCTGGTGGAGTCCGCCTGCCAATGCAGGGGACGCGGGTTCACGCCCTGGTCTGGGATGATCCCACATGCCGCGGAGCGACTGGGCTGGTGAGCCACGATTACTGAGCCTGTGCGTCTGGAGCCTGTGCTCCGCAAAAAGAGAGGCCGCGGTAGTGAGAGGCCCGCGCACCGCGAAGAAGAGTGGCCCCCGTTTGCCACAACTAAAGAAAGCCCTCGCACAGAAACGAAGACCCAACACAGCCATAAATAAATAAATTTAAAAAGTGAATGGTCTAGATACACCAATTAAAAGACTGAACTGTCAAAGCAGGTAAAAAAAATAAGACTTATAACATTTAATTATATATTGTCCATAAGAAGCCCATTTTAAACACGAAGACACAGATAGATTAAAAATAAAGGGAGGAGAAAGGCATACCATGCTAACACTAATGGAAAGAAAGTTGGAGTATCTATATCGATTTCAGACAAAGCTGACTTCAGAGCTAGTAAAATTATCAGGGACAAAAAGGGGTATTAAATATGATAAAGGGATCAAGTCTATAAGAAAACACAAGGATCCTTACTGTGTATGTACCTAACAACAGAACATCAAAATACATGAGACAAAAACTGATAGCACAGCACATTTTTCCAACAGCATTTGTTCACTTCATGTCTTGGTATCATATTTTTGTAATTCTTGCAATATTTCACACCTATCATTATTATATTTGTTATGGTGATCTGCAATCAGTGATATTTGATGTTTTGACTATGACTTGCTGAAGACTCATATGATGGTTGGCAATTTTTTTTTTTTTTTTTTTCGGTACGCGGGCCTCTCACTGTTGTGGCCTCTCCCGTTGCAGAGCTCCAGACGCGCAGGCTCAGCGGCCATGGCTCACGGGCCCAGCCGCTCCGTGGCATGTGGGATCCTCCCGGACCGGGGCATGAACCCGTGTCCCCTGCATCGGCAGGCGGACTCTCAACCACTGTGCCACCAGGGAAGCCCAATGGTTGGCATTTTTTAGCAATATTTTTTATTAACGTATGTACATTGTTTTTTAGACATAATGCTATTGCACACTTAACAGACTATATTGCAGTGTAAACATACTTTTATATTCACTGGAAAACCAAAAAAAATTCGTGTGACTTTTATTGCAACATCCACTTTATTGCAGTAGTCTGGAACTGAACGTGCCGTATCTCTGAGGTGTGCCTGTATATTAACTGCCACACTTTTTGTATTTTTATGCTTTTTCTTGGGGATTTCACTGTTTAAAATGGCCCTCAAGCATAGTGCTGAAGTGCTGTCTAATGTCCCTAAGTGCAAGAGGGCTGTGATGTGATGCCTTTATAGAGGAAGCGTGCTAGATGAACTTCATTCAGCACAAGTCATAGTGCTGTTGGCTGAGTTCAGTGTTTATGAATCAACAGTATATATTAAGTAAGGTGTCTTTAAGCAGAAACACACATAAAACAAGGTTATGTGTTGATTGGTTGATGAAAATGTCGTGACCAGAGGCTCCGAGGAAGCTAACTCTATTTCCCCTAGGGGCAACGGTTTGTTATTCCCTAATTCAGTGTTCTCAGCTACGTTAGAGAACTACCATGGATGATGAGAATTGGCTGTATGTAAATATTTATATTTGCACATATGAAATTTATAGTATATTTTCTAAACAGGCCAGGGGAGTAGGCCAAGGAAAGAGTGTGTCAGTGGAGACTACTGTGTCTCAAGAGATAGAAAGCAGCCATGATGGTTGAGAGTGAAACGTTAGGCATGATTCCTGCAGTGGCTGTGGAGGTGCAGACAGCCAGGCACAGCTAGATGAAGACTTGCTGTTCATTTTATGAGCCTTTATTACATGCCAGGGTGGGAGGCAATGTAGAGGAGATTTGGGGACTTAGAGACATGGAGGACTAGATCGTCTATGCTTTCCTCTCTAGAGCTCTTCAAGGACCTACTGTCTGAGTCTGGGGGTTTGAACAGGTGCTAGTACTGTCAGGGAAGAAAAATGAGGTGGCTGGCTGGGCAGAGGGCCGTGGGGGCTGCAGGGGCCTGTAAGGAGAGGTGGGGGGTGAGGCTCGGAAGGCTGGCAGATCAGCAGGGCCAGAGCAGAGTGAGGTATGGAAATAGTTGCCTCTGTATGACTTATGGGGCAGGTGCTGGCTGGAAGTAAGGAGCTTGGACTTTATGCTGGAGGAAATAGAAGATTTCTAGGCAGGAGAGCAACACAGTTTCTGTTTTAGAAAGACCACTCTCACCACAGGGTGGTTCAAAAAAGACAGGAGAGAGTGAAAGTGCAGGCAGAGAGATGAGTGAGGACTCGATTGCAGTTCAGGCCAGAGATGGTGTGTGTTGGGGGGTGGGGGTGGGTAGGGTGGACATTACTTAGGAGATAAACTGATTGGATTCAGTGGCTGACTGGGAATAGAGGCTGTGGAAGGGGAAGCATCTGGTGTGAGGCCTGTGCTCAGGCACACATGTCTGGGCTGAGAAGGCTTCTTCTGTAGGAAGCAGTTTTGGGCCAAGTCACAGAGGGGTTTCACAGCCAAAGGAGGCAGGGAGAGGCCCCTTAGGGTCTGGAGTCCACTCACCACCAAAACCTGAGTCTCCCAGGACTGAAATACATCCTAACTGTGGTTGTTTTAAAATATGTCTAAAAAGTCTTTGGTCTTCCTCCAAGAGGTGAAGCAGCCTCAAAGAGAGCCTGAGCTAGAACCAACCAGCTATGCTTTTTCTAGGTTCCTGACCCTCAGAAACTATGAGATAAAGAATGTGTGTTGTTTTCAATCTGATAAGTTTTGTGGTAATTTGTTACACCTCAGTAAATAGCTAATATATTTGCTATTTGGGTTGGCCAAAAAGTTCGTTTGCTTTTTTCTGTAAGATGGCTATAGTAGTGCTTAGTTGACTTTAACTTCATTCGAAACAATTTTGTTAGATTGTATTGCAACAGCAGTCATATCAGCATACACTTAAAAAAACGTATCAAAATTGGTGAATTTTTGTGTAGCCATTTTATTTTACTTAAAAAAATTTTTTTTAATAAATTTATTTAGGGGCTTCCCTGGTGGTGCAGTGGTTGAGAGTCCGCCTGCTGATGCAGGGGACACGGGTTCGCGTCCCGGTCCGGGAGGATCCCACATGCCGCGGAGCGGCTGGGCCTGTGAGCCATGGCCACTGAGCCTGCGGGTCCGGAGCCTGTGCTCCGCAATGGGAGAGGCCACAACAGTGAGAGGCCTGCGTACCGCAAAAAAAATAAAAAAATAAAAAAAATAAAAAATAAATTTAGGTTTTTTTTTGGCTGTGTTGGGTCTTCATTGCTGTGCGTGGGCCTTCTCTAGTTGCGGCAAGCGGGAGCTACTCTTTGTTGTGGTGCATGGGCTTCTAATTGCAGTGGCTTCTCTTGTTGTGGAGCACGGGCTCTAGGTGAGCGGGCTTCAGTAGCTGTGGCACACAGGCTCAGTAGTTGTGGCTCGCGGGCTCTAGAGCGCAGGCTCAGTAGTTGTGGTGCACAGGATTAGTTGCTCCGCGGCATGTGGGATCTTCCCGGACCAGGTCTCGAACCCGTGTCCCCTGCACTGGCCGGCGGATTCTTAACGACTGAGCCACCAGGGACGTCCCTGTGTAGCCATTTTAATATTGGAGAAGAAAGAAAACCCCCAACATTTTCAGCATATTATGCTTTGTTATTTCAAGAAAGGTAAAAACGCAACTGAAACACACACAAAAAATTGTGCAGTGTATGGAGAAGGTGCTGTGACGGATCGAACGTGTCCAAAGTGGTTTGCGAAGTTTTGTGCTGGAGATTTCTCGCTGGACGATGTTCCATGGTTGGGTAGACCAGTTGAAGTTGATAGCGATCAAACAGAGAACATTAATTGAGAGCAATCAACGTTATACCATACGGGAGAGAGCCGACATACTCAAAATATCCAAATCAAGCGTTGAAAATCATTGGCACCAGCTTGGTTCTGTTCATCGCTTTGATGTTTGGCTTCCACAAGAAGTTACACCGGAAAAGCCTTCTTGACCGTATTTCTGCATGTGATTCTCTACTTGAACATAATGAAAACGTTCCATTTTTAAAACATTGTGATGGGTGATGCAACGTGGATACTGTACAATAATGTGGAACGGAAGAGGTCGTGGGGCAAGTGAAATGAACCACCACCAACCACACTGAAGGCCAGGCTTCATCTAAAGAAGGTGATGTTGTGTATATGGTGGGATTAGAAGGGAGTCCTCTATTATGAGCTCCTTCTGGAAAATCGAACGAGTAATTCCAACAAGTACTGCTCCCAATTAGACCAAATGAAAGCAGCACTTATCGAAAAGCGTCTGGAATTAGTCAACAGAAAACACATAATCTTCTATCAGGATACCACAAGACTGCATGTTTCTTTGATGACCAGGCAAAAACTGTTACAACTTGGCTGGGAAGTTCTGATTCATCTGCCGTATTCACCAGTCATTGCACCTTTGGATTTCCATTCAGTCTTTACAAAATTCTCTTAATGGAAAAAATTTCCATTCCCCAGAAGACTGTAAAAGGCACCTGGAACAGTTCTTTGCTCAAAAAGATAAGAATTTTGGGGAAGACGGAATTATGAAGTTGCCTGAAAAATGGCAGGAGGTAGTGGAACAAAACGGTGAATACGTTGTTCAATAAAGTTCTTGGTGAAGATGAAAAATATGTCTTTTGTTTTTACTTAAAAACCTAAGGAACTTTTTCACCAACCCAGGACTAACTACTGGGATGACCAAACTCTACCTTCTGAGACCTCCCATCCCCTCGCCTCAGGAAACAACGCCGATTTCACTGACAGGAATCATCGGACAGCAGCACCTCAGACTCCTGTCCTCTCAAGCAGCACCACGGCACCCGGGTCCTCCTGACGCCTGTGATATGGGGCCAGGAGCGGCGCGTGGTGGTGGGGCGGCCCTGGGCAGGGAGCGCAGAAGGGCAGGTAGATGGTGCCCACGTCGGGACGCCAGCAGGTGCGCGGGGTCTTCCTGTTTCTGAATCCCCTCCAGGTCCTCCCCTCCCCTACCCCAGCCCCTCTGGGCCCTCACCACACAGCAGCATCTGGGTAAGGCCGCGTCACTCCTCGGATGGATGAACGTCCCCCAGTGCTTCCACTGCGCTTACAACAGAAGCCGCCTCCCGCTGCGGTCCAGGGCCCTGCAACTCCCCCACCTCGCCTTGCACCTCGGCCCCGCCCTCCTTTCCGCTGCCGGACCAGCCCCTCCAGGGCTGCTGCTCCTCGCAGGACTTTGCTGACCACTCGGCGCCCCGTTGGGGCAGCTGTTATTCACAGCGCCGCTCTGGGTGACAGCTTTTCATGTCTGTTTACCTGCTTTTCCCTCCCCACTAGCAGGTGAGCTTTAAGGGCACACCTTAGGCGTAGTCCTTTCATCCAGAGCAGTACCTGCAACATTGTCAGTGTTGGGGAGGGTCTCCTGCAGACCGCGCTCCGAACGGCCGGGGCCCCGCCCACCGCGCTCCGAAAGGCCCGGGCCCGCCCAACGCGCTGCCAGCGCCCTGCGGAACTCTGCTACGCAGACGTGTTTCGCGGGGAGCGAATTCGGCGTCGGTCCTGAAGCCCTCCTCAGGGTCTGGCTGCGGCTGCAGCGCATGGCGGTGAGTGCTACGGTGAGGGCGCACCGGTGTCGGGGCCTTGGGCCCTTGGTGGCTCCTCGTGACCTTTGTACTGTCCCGCTTTCTCCAGGCTCCAGGACATCCTGCTCGGGAGACATCGGCAGCCCCAGGTACTGTCCGCGCACCCCGCAGCCCCCGGTTCCCCCCGCCGCTTCCCGGCGCCCCGAGTCCTACCACTGTAAGGCCCTATCAAGTCTGTCTGCTTAGGGCACCCTACGTGCAGTGACGCTGCCTCCAGGGCCAAGAAACAAAAGAAGAAGAAGAAAACCCGGAATGGGGCCTCTGCGGCGAATGGAGGCGGGAAAACCACAGAATCGCCGGCCTCAGAGGAAGCCCCCTTAAGTGCGGAGGCCCAGGCAAGGGCGGGCCTTAGTCGGGAAGGGTGGAGCCTCGGGGTGCATTCTGGGTGGGAATCCGCCGGTGGGTGTAGTCTCGGATTTGCGGACTTAAAGCGGGGAGAGGATGAGACGGGGAGTTTTGTGTTCCTGTGGGATGGGGCTGGAGGCCGCGGGGTCCAGGTACCCTCTCACAGCCACTATCCCCGATCCACCACAGGCGGAGCAGCTGGCCCGGGAACTGGCCTGGTGCGTGGAAAAGCTGGAGCTGGGGCTGAAGATGCAGAGACCCACCCCTAAGCAGAGTGAGGGGCCTGTCTGTAGAGTTGCGGGGGGCGGGGGCGGGTGAACCGTGACAGTCCTGTGGCCTGCAGGTGCTCCCAAGGGATGGAATCGTTACCTTTGCGGTAGGACAGTTGGAGGTGAGGATAGAGAAGGTTACTAGTCTGTTTTCATTTGCAGAAGAGCAAGCTCTTGGGGCAATCCGAACCCTGCGCAGCCAAAGAACCCCCCTGCCCCGGAAGAGGCAGCTGATGCGCTCCTTGTTCGGGGACTACAGGGCTCAGATGGAAGCCGAGTGGTGCGTGGCCCTGCGGGCTCTCAGGACTGGTGAGGACCTGGGAACTGGTTGGTGCACACCTGCCTAGTTCAGGGGGGCGGGGAGGAAGAGCCTGGGCAGTGGAAGGAGGAAGCCCAGAGCAGTAGGGCTGGCGGGGGTAGAAGATGGCTCAGGAAAGCGTCAGGGAGCAGGGAGAGAGAAAGCCTGGATCTCAGGAACACAGAACTTGGGCTTGGACCAGGGAGGCAGGGGCAGGAGAGTTAGTGAATCTCTCTGTGATTCTCAAGGGGGTGTGATGATAGTGTGATACCTTATAATTTTGAGAAGTAAGTCAGTTAATTTTTACAATGGGGATAGAGTTGTATGGGCACAGTTAGCATTAGCCGTTATCACTGAATTCTGATACAGTCTCTCCCCTCCCTTACAGCTGCCCACTCAGTCCAGGTGCAGCCTGTAGGTGAGGCCGCCAGAAAGAAGAGCCGAAGGGTCTGCAGGCCTCGTCTAACAGGGAGAGCCAAGGACACCCGAGACACTCCTGATGGAGAGTTTAGGTTCAATTTCTTTTAGCCTCTTCCCCATTCTGGAACGGTTCTCCTCTGCAGTTGGTGCAGGGGTTTGTCTTGAGTGCAGAGCTTTCCAGGAATGCTCTGTCAGACAGATGTGGGGTTGCTCTGTCCCTGGCTGGTCAGTGAATCTGGTGCCATGGCTGTTGGGAAGATGCAAGACCTGCATGTTGGGTACTGACCTGACTGTCAGACAAGCCCAGGACCCCGTTTATAGGTTTTCAGCTGAAATGTCTCTCCTGCCAGAAGAGGGAGGTCCATTCAGAAGTTTCTACTGTAAACTGAAGTGAGTGTTTAGCATGTTGTAGAAGGACTCTTTTAACAGGCTTAGGAGCAGACTAAGTAGATGTTGGTAATAAGGATTAGTAGGGAAGCGACATAGTTATGCACTGGTGCTCACTTATGGGAGGATGTTCTGTCAGGTGGTGTAGAGCTCCATGCCATTGTGTCTCATTGCCATAATAAAAGTATTCCTCACAAAATTGGAAGCGTGAAAGCATGTGTTAACTGTCTATATAGATGAGATGGTGTGTGGCACTGCTGGGTCCAGGCTCTCACCCCAGTGCTTGGTCTTTTGTCTGTATTGCCTTCATTCCTGAGCAGGTAGCATCCTTGGGGAGCCATCGTAGCCCCCAGCAGCCCAGGCTTTGTTCTGAGGAGCAGATAGCTTCCTGCCCGAAGAATCCCAGCCAGACACCAGCATTGAGCCTCAGTGGACAAGCTCTGATGTCAGCTGCTCCAGGTGATAGTCCCAGGCCTTCTGCATTAAGTTGGGTTTTCAAGGGGGCTTAATCCTCTTCAGTGGTTGTGGTGCCATCTTTGGTGGTGTCTCCCAAACTTGCAGACTAGACTAGATAGATACCTGGAGCCCACCTGCCTACTCAACATCTCTTATTTTGCTGTTTCACAGGCATTTCAAACTTGACATGTCCAAAACATCCGATTAGTCCCTAAATCTCCATTTGTTTTCTGCTTTTCAGTGAATGGCACTACTGCCCAACTAGTTGATCAGGCCAAAAATCTGTGTCACCTCTGCAAAAGGGGTTCGTGGATCCAGTTCCAATGTGTGTGTGTGTTTGTGTTGAGGGTTCCCGACACCAATAGCAATTCTTGGATGTCAGCAGCATGTCCAGGAATGCAACTCAATTCTGACACTCTCTACCCAGAGATAGAATCAGATTCCACAGGAAAAGTGCTCAGTCCCACAAGACCCCCCCTCCACTTCACATGCCAGTCACGAGTCCTATAGTTGTTCCCTATACTTCTGACCAACTGGCTATAAATCAGGTTCCTATGACCCCCTTCTTTTTTTTTTTTTTTACATCTTTATTGGAGTATAATTGCTTTACAATGGTGTGTTAGTTTCTGCTTTATAACAAAGTGAATCAGTTGTACATATATATATGTTCCCATATCTCTTCCCTCTTGCGTCTCCCTCCCTCCCACCCTCCCTATCCCACCCCTCTAGGTGGTCACAAAGCACCGAGCTGATCTCCCTGTGCTATGTGGCTGCTTCCCACTAGCTATCTATTTTACGTTTGGTAGTGTATATATGTCCATGCTACTCTCTCACTTTGTCACAGCTTACCCTTCCCCCTCCCCATATTCTCAAGTCCATTCTCTAGTAGGTCTGTGTCTTTATTCCTGTCTTACTCCTAGGTTCTTCATGAGTTTTTTTTTTTTTCTTAAATTCCATATATATGTGTACGCATATGGTATTTGTCTTTCTCTTTCTGACTTAATTCACTCTGTATGACAGACTCTAGGTCCATCCACCTCATTACAAATAGCTCAATTTCGTTTCTTTTTATGGCTGAGTAATATTCCATTGTATATATGTGCCACATCTTCTTTATCCATTCATCCGATGATGGATACTCAGGTTGTTTCCATCTCCTGGCTATTGTAAATAGAGCTGCAATGAACATTTTGGTACATGACTCTTTTTGAATTATGGTTTTCTCAGGGTATATGCCCAGTAGTGGGATTACTGGGTCATATGGTAGTTCAATTTGTATTTTTTTAAGGAACCTCCATACTGTTCTCCATAGTGGCTGTACCAATTCACATTCCCACCAGCAGTGCAAGAGTGTTCCCTTTTTTCCACACCCTCTCCAGCATTTATTGTTTCTAGATTTTTTGATGATGGCCATTCTGACTGGTGTGAGATGATATCTCATTGTAGTTTTGATTTGCATTTCTCTAATGATTAATGATGTTGAGCATTCTTTCATGTGTTTGTTGGCAGTCTGTATATCTTCTTTGGAGAAATGTCTATTTAGGTCTTCTGCCCATTTTTGGATTGGGTTGTTTGTTCTTTTGTTATTGAGCTGCATGAGCTGCTTGTAAATTTTGGAGATTAATCCTTTGTCAGTTGCTTCATTTGCAAATACTTTCTCCCATTCTGAGGGTTGTATTTTGGTCTTGTTTATGGTTTCCTTTGCTGTGCAAAAGCTTTGAAGTTTCATTAGGTCCCATTTGTTTATTTTTGTTTTTATTTCCATTTCTCTAGGAGGTGGGTCAAAAAGGATCTTGCTGTGATTTATGTCATAGAGTGTTCTGCCTTTGTTTTCCTCTAAGAGTTTGATAGTTTCTGGCCTTACATTTAGGTCTTTAATCCATTTTGAGCTTATTTTTGTGTATGGTGTTAGGGAGTGATCTAATCTCATACTTTCATATGTACCTGTCCAGTTTTCCCAGCACCACTTATTGAAGAGGCTGTCCTTTCTCCACTGTACATTCCTGCCTCCTTTATCAAAGATAAGGTGACCATATGTGCCTGGGTTTATCTCTGGGCTTTCTATCCTGTTCCGTTGATCTATCTTTCTGTTTTTGTGCCAGTACCATACTGTCCTGATTACTATAGCTTTGTAGTATAGTCTGAAGTCAGGGAGCCTGATTCCTCCAGCTACATTTTTTGTTCTCAAGATTGTTTTGGCTGTTCGGGGTCTTTTGTGTTTCCATACAAATCGTGAAATTTTTTGTTCTAGTTCTGTGAAAAATGCCAGTGGTAGTTTGATAGGGATTGCATTGAATCTGTAGATTGCTTTGGGTAGTAGAGTCATTTTCACAATGTTGATTCTTCCAATCCAAGAACATGGTATATATCTCCATCTATTTGTATCATCTTTAATTTCTTTCATCAGTGTCTTATAATTTTCTGCACAGAGGTCTTTTGTCTCCTTAGGTAGGTTTATTCCTAGCTATTTTATTCTTTTTGTTGCAATGGTAAATGTGAGTGTTTTCTTGATTTCACTTTCAGATTTTTCATCATTAATGTATAGGAATGCCAGAGATTTCTGTGCATTAATTTTGTATCCTGCTACTTTACCAAATTCATTGATTGGCTCTAGTAGTTTTCTGGTAGCATCTTTAGGATTCTCTATGTATAGTATCATGTCATCTGCAAACAGTGACAGCTTTACTTCTTCTTTTCCGATTTGGATTCCTTTTATTTCCTTTTCTTCTCTGATTGCTGTGGCTAAAACTTCCAAAACTATGTTGAATAAGAGTGGTGAGAGTGGGCAACCTTGTCTTGTTCCTGATCTTAGTGGAAATGCTTTCAGTTTTTCACCATTGAGGACGCTGTTGGCTGTGGGTTTGTCATATATGGCCTTTATTATGTTGAGGAAATTTCCCTCTATGCCTACTTTTTGGAGGGTTTTTATCATAAATGGGTGTTGAATTTTGTTGAAAGCTTTCTCTGCATCTATTGAGATGACCATATGGTTTTTTTCCTTCAATTTGTTAATATGGTTTATCACATTGATTGATTTGCATATATTGAAGAATCCTTGCATTCCTGGAATAAACCCCACTTGATCATGGTGTATGATCCTTTTAATGTGCTGTTGGATTCTGTTTGCTAGTATTTTGTTGAGGATTTTTGCATCTATGTTCATCAGTGATATTGGCCTGTAGTTTTCTTTGTGACATCCTTGTCTGGTTTTGGTATCAGGGTGATGGTGGCCTTGTAGAATGAGTTTGGGAGTGTTCCTCCCTCTGCTATATTTTGGAAGAGTTTGAGAAGGATAGGTGTTAGCTCTTCTCTAAATGTTTGATAGAATTCGCCTGTGAAGCCATCTGGTCCTGGGCTTTTGTTTGTTGGAAGATTTTGAATCACAGTTTCAATTTCAGTGCTTGTGATTGGTCTGTTCATATTTTCTATTTCTTCCTGATTCAGTCTTGGCAGGTTGTGCATTTCTAAGAATTTGTCCATTTCTTCCAGGTTGTCCATTTTATTGGCATAGAGTTGCTTGTAGTAATCTCTCATGATCTTTTGTATTTCTGCAGTGTCAGTTGTTATTCTCCTTTTTCATTTCTAATTCTATTGATTTGAGTCTTCTCCCTTTTTTTCTTGATGAGTCTGGCTAATGGTTTATCAATTTTGTTTATCTTCTCAAAGAACCAGCTTTTATTTTTATTGATCTTTGCTATCGTTTCCTTCATTTCTTTTTCATTTATTTCTGATCTGATTTTTATGATTTCTTTCCTTCTGCTAACTTTGGGGTTTTTTTGTTCTTCTTTCTCTAATTGCTTTAGGTGCAAGGTTAAGTTGTTTATTTGAGATGTTTCCTGTTTCTTAAGGTAGGATTTTATTGCTATAAACTTCCCTCTTAGAACTGCTTTTGCTGCATCCCGTAGGTTTTGGGTCGTCGTGTATCCATTGTCATTTGTTTCTAGGTATTTTTTGATTTCCTCTTTGATTTCTTCAGTGATCACTTCGTTATTAAATAGCGTATTGTTTAGCCTCCATGTGTTTGTATTTTTTACAGATCTTTTCCTGTAATTGATATCTAGTCTTATAGTGTTGTGGTCGGAAAAGATACTTGATACGATTTCACTTTTCTTATATTTACCAAGGCTTGATTTGTGACCCAAGATATGATCTATCCTGAAGAATGTTCCATGAGCACTTGAGAAAAACGTGTATTCTGTTGTTTTTGGATGGAATGTCCTATAAATATCAATTAAGTCCATCTTGTTTAATGTATCATTTAAAGCTTGTGTTTCCTTATTTATTTTCATTTTGGATGATCTGTCCATTGGTGAACATGGGGTGTTAAAGTCCCCTACTATGAATGTGTTACGGTCGATTTCCCTTTTTATGGCTGTTAGTATTTGCCTTATGTATTGAGGTGCTCCTATGTTGGGTGCATAAATATTTACAATTGTTATATCTCCTTCTTGGATCGATCCATTGATCATTATGTAGTGTCCTTCTTTGTCTCTTCTAATAGTCTTTATTTTAAAGTCTATTTTGTGTGATATGAGAATTGCTACTCCAGCTTTCTTTTGGTTTCCATTTGCATAGAGTATCTTTTTCCATCCCCTCACTTTCAGTCTATATGTGTCCCTAGGTCTGAAGCGGGTCTCTTGTAGACAGCATATATATGGGTCTTGTTTTTGTATCCATTCAGCCAGTCTGTGTCTTTTGGTGGGAGCATTTAATCCATTTACATTTAAGGTAATTATCGATATGTATGTTCCTATTCCCATTTTCTTAATTGTTTTGGGTTTGTTATTGTAGGTCTTTTCCTTCTCTTGTATTTCTTGCCGAGAGAAGTTCCTTTAGCATTTGTCGTAAAGCTGGTTTGGTGGTGCTGAACTCTCTCAGCTTTTGCTTGTCTGTAAAGGTTTTAATTTCTCCATCAAATCTGAATGAGATCCTTGCTGGGTAGAGTAATCTTGGTTGTAGGTTTTTCTCCTTCGTCACTTTAAATATGTCCTGCCACTCCCTTCTGGCTTGCAGAGCTTCTGCTGAAAGATCAGCTGTTAACCTTCTGGGGATTCCCTTGTGTGTTATTTGTTGTTTTTCCCTTGCTGCTTTTAATATGTTTTCTTTGTATTTAATTTTTGACAGTTTGATTAATATGTGTCTTGGCGTGTTTCTCCTTGGATTTATCCTGTATGGGACTCTCTGTGCTTCCTGGACTTGATTAACTATTTCCTTTCCCATATTAGGGAAGTTTTCAACTATAATCTCTTCAAATATTTTCTCAGTCCCTTTCTTTTTCTCTTCTTCTTCTGGAACCCCTATAATTCGAATGTTGGTGCGTTTAATGTTGGCCCAGAGGTCTCTGAGACTGTCCTCAGTTCTTTTCATTCTTTTTTCTTTATTCTGCTTTGTAGTAGTTATTTCCACTATTTTATCTTCCAGGTCACTTATCCGTTCTTCTGCCTCAGTTATTCTTCTATTGATCCCTTCTAGAGTATTTTTAATTTCATTTATTGTGTTGTTCATTGTTGCTTGTTTCATCTTTAGTTCTTCTAGGTCCTTGTTAAATGTTTCTTGCATTTTCTCTATTCTATTTTCAAGATTTTGGATCATCTTTACTATCATTATTCTGAATTCTTTTTCAGGTAGACTGCCTATTTCCTCTTCATTTGTTAGGTCTGGTGGGTTTTTATCTTGCTCCTTCATCTGCTGTGTGTTTTTCTGTCTTCTCATTTTGCTTATCTTACTGTGTTTGGGGTCTCCTTTTTGCAGCCTGCAGGCTCGTAGTTCCCGTTGTTTTTGGTGTCTGTCTCCAGTGGCTAAGGTTGGTTCAGTGGGTTGTGTAGGCTTCCTGGTGGAGGGGACTAGTGCCTGTGTTCTGGTGGATGAGGCTGGATCTTGTCTTTCTGGTGGGCAGGTCCACGTCTGCTGGTGTGTTTTGGGGTGTCTGTGGACTTACTATGATTTTAGGCAGCCTCTCTGCTAATGGGTGGGGTTGTGTTCCTGTCTTGCTAGTTGTTTGGCATAGGGTGTCCAGCACTGTAGCTTGCTGGTCCTTGAGTGAAGCTGGGTGTTGGTGTTGAGATGGAGATCTCTGGGAGATTTTCGCCGTTTGATATTACATGGAGCTGGGAGGTCTCTTGTGGACCAGTGTCCTGAAGTTCGCTCTCCCACCTCAGAGGCACAGCACTGACTCCTGGCTGCAGCACCAAGAGCCTTTCATCCACACGGCTGTTAGTGCTGGAGGGTCTCCTGCAGAGGCGGGCGGTGGCTCTCTTTCACCATGGGGACAAGGACACTGGCAGCAGAAGTTCTGGGAAGTACTCCCGGGTGTGTCTGTGACCCCCTTCTTGGGTTCAGTTAACTTGCTATAATGAATACCAGAACTCAGGAAAACTTGTTCACTCACTAGGTTACCAGTTTATTACTAGTATATGAGTAAAAGCCAGATACATAGCACCAGGCATGGGGAAAGGTATAGAACTCTCCTTCGGTCTCCGTGTTCACCCCCCGGAAGCTCTCTAAACCCCGTCCTTTTGTATTTTATGGAGTCTTCCTTACATAGACATTATTGATTCAACTTTTAGCCCTCCTCCACTCCCCAGAGGTGGGGAGTTTTAACCCTCTAATCACATGCTTAGTTCTGCCAGCCAGCCTCCATCTTTGGTCAGAATTTGAAAGTCACCTTCCCTGAAGTGTTTTTCAGGAACTGAGGACAAGAGACCAAATAGCCTATCGCCATTGTTCCTCAGAAAATTCCAAGGGTTTTTTGGAGCAGTGAGCCAGGAACTGTGGATGAAGACCAAATACATGTGAGAAATATTTTGATCATTTGAATGAAACACACACATATATACATATATATATATTTCTTATAAATCACGGTACTGTGTCCTCTATTGCCCTTTCTCCCCCACATGTGTTCAGTACTTCAGCTGGTATGAGCTCTGTCTTCAAAATAAATCTCAGACCTTCTGTGCTTTCTTTGTCTTCTCTGCTAAGTATTCTCATCCTGGCCAGATCGCTCACCCTGAATACTGCGTGATCCTCCAGGTGTGAGTCCCCTCTGACTGCCACTCTTGCCTCCTGTCTGTTCACCAGCTAGAGTTCGTCCTCCATGTGTGTTGGGTTCTGCTCCTGTGACCCAGTGACTTGATCGTACCTAGGATACCATATGAAGGCTGGTGGATGAGGCCCTACACAGGGCCTGCACACATTTAGGCTCCTGACGCCCTGTCTGATGTGGCTCCCTCCCCGCCACCCGCATTCCTGCCTTTCTGGCTTCCTGTCTGTTCCTGAGGTAACCAACTTAATCCTGCTTGAAGGTCTTCAGTTTTGCTGCTCCCTTTGCCTGATTGTTCTTCCTTCAGATCTTAGCAGGACTGGCCTCTGGGAGGGTAAATGGCTTTGATGGAGAAGTAACTCCACTCTGTCACTCCTCAGTTTGAGCTGGGGAGGGGCACACAGAGGTGAGCAGCTCTGAGGTGCAGCGCAGCAGGTTCCATAGAGAGTCCACCTGCAGCAGGTCCTGGACTTTGGGAAACACGGGACAAGGAAACAGGACGCATTTGGAGACCAGAGATATGGGGGAACCGCCTGGCCTCTGGGTGTGCAGTCAGCTAGGCCGCCCTCTCCAGCCTTGTATCATCTTTCTACTTGGGATGCACCTTCTTTGGCCTGTACCCAGTGGTGGTCTTGGTGGGGTTCCCTCTGTGACTTTTTTGTTGCACAGCTACAGCTAAGTCACATCCCTTCCCCTGTCCTCTGTTCAGCCATCTGCGCATGGGGTGGGTGGCGGTAGTGGTGGGCAACGTGAACTGGAGGCCCTCACCCACCTGCCATGCTCTTTAGCGTGTTCTGGTCTGTGCAGCAGGTCCTGGTGTGGGGTGGGGGTCTCAGGCCGACACCAGCTCCACGGCTTAGCGGCTCACCTGCAGATCCTCCAGGTGGCCTTTGCCCTCTGTGTGAGCTACACCCACATGCGTGACACAAACCCCTGGACGATGTCCTCCTGGTCTGACCCCTGCAGGGGTGCTGGTGTCCAGCCACACTGTGAGCCCCCCGACCCCCACCCCAGTTGCCCAGTGACCCCACTCAGGGACCCTATTTCTTTTCCTAGTCCCTGCTTTCCTGGGGCCCCTCTCATCCTCTTCTCCTTCCTGCTCTGAGAAGACAGTCTTCCCCAGCCCGCTCTTCCCCCAGTGTCCCGCTCTTCTTGCCCTGCCGCCAGGCCCGACTCTTCTCACTGCTCCGCACACTCAGTACCCTTGCACTCGTGGGCTCCCTGCACCCCGCTCTCTACCTAGTGTCCCACTCCCGCTCCTTCTGGAGACATCTGCCTCCTACCTTTAAGAAACCCGTCGTCGCCTGCCCCCCCCCCCCCCGCCAGGTTCCTTGTTCCCACCCAGGTCCCCATCCAGTCAGCTCTCTCGCCCCCTTCTAGATCAGCTATATCTTGGACTTCTTTAATCCTGCCTGGAGAAGGAGGCGCTGGGATGGAAACCCTGCCTGTCCCTGCACTGGCCCTGGGCAGTGCTGACCACAATTGTGCTGCCTGGTCTCTTCCTCCTGCCGCTTGGAGCCACCCAGGCAGGGCCCACTTGTGAATCCAGTTGAGGTTCAGCCTGTGGGTCACTGTGTCTGTGGTCCTGGCAGGACCCTCACCTGGGATGGCAGCGAGGACTCTGGACAGGCTCTAGGTGTCCTGAGCTGGTGGCAGCAGTATGCTAGCTCCACTGCTCCCACATCCCTGTGTGCACTGGACCAGGGCTCCGGGGGTGCCTGGGCAGCCTTGAGCATTGTAGGAGGGACCTGTCCTCATAGCTCACTGAGTACCCCCTTTTTTTGTGGAGTTAGGGAAGGGGCCAAGAGGTCAGAATGGATGCAGTTTTGTAAAATGTAATGTACACGTTGCTTTTTAGTAAAATAGACCATTTGTTTTTCCTACAAAATTTTATCAGCGCCTACTCTGTTCCCTATGGCCTGTTCTGAGGACTGTGTTCCTTCCAGCAGAGGGAAGCCTTCCCCCTTACTTTGGGTCCTGCTGTCTCCTGAAAAATGGAGGTGTGTCCCCCACCCTCTGGATGCCTGGACAGGTTTGGCTCAGGGATGCGCATTCTGCCCCTGAGATTTCAGAGCCCCAGCTATGTCCACCTGCAACTACACATACCTTGGTGTCCTGGGGTCCCAGCCTAGTTTGTCTGCTTGCTGTGCCCCCATGGAACTCAGCAAAAGCTGATCCCCACCTAAAGTCTTGCCCTTCCAGTCCTGGGCCCCAGCTGCCCACTCCCCTCTGGTCATGTGGACCCCACACCTGGGGAGCTTCAGAAACAGTGACACCCAGACACTCTCCTGTTGTCTTCCTTCGAAAGGGATGCTAGCTTCTCACTCACCATTCACAATAATGAACGCTGGAAGAGTAGATCTAAAGCTGTAAACTAACCTCTAGAAATGCTGGGAAGAAAGCGAGAAAACATGTTCAAGACTGGAGTGTGGGGAAGATTTGCAGAATTTTATAATTCATTCCACACGCTGGGAAGAATATATCTAAAATGCCATTCAAGCCTTTGAAACTGATAACTGAGGGGCTGACATTCCTGAAGGAATTGCTGAACACACAGGTTACTTTCTTCAATAAGAGGGTGAGTAGTAAATCTAGCTTTAGTTAGGATAAGAGGCAGGACATTAGCTAGGGACAGTGTCAGGTTAAGGGCTAGGGATAGTGTCAGGAAATGAGCTAGGCATAGTGTCAAGACCTTAGTTATTGAGACATCAAGGCCTTATTTACTACCAGTGTCAGGGCCTCAAATAGTACGAGCAGCAGGGCTAGAGGTAGGGACAGAATCAGAGCCTGAGTTAGCGAGAGTGACAGGCTTTGAGTCAGGGATTTCGTCAGGGCCTGAGTTAGGGACAACGTCCCTAACAATAGAGAGACAGGTCTCATCCTTGCTTCTCCACCTGCATATTTCAGAGGTGGAAAGTATGAACTGCAGCCCAGCAAGCCAGGGACCCTGGCAATCGTGAAACTGCAAAGTCACCTGTGTTGATTCCAGCCAGCTTTTAGTAAGTAAATCCGTGACTCTTGTAAGAAGAGATTTCTGAAGATGTGTACCTTCTACAGAATTCACATTTAGTGAGGGGCGTGTGAAAAGGTATACACAATTTTAATCTTTTCATTTTACTAATAGCGTATCTTAATGACTGAAAAATAGAAATTCCTGTAAATAAAAAGAAAACCAGAAAGTACTCAGACTTTACACACCTAGTGTTCACGATCTAATGGGCCTGCTTCGCTGTCCCCTCTCTCGTCTATCTGAGCCTCCACGATGGACAGGACTCACCTGGTGCAAGTGATGCGGGGTCAAGCTGGACTGTTGGTTTTCTGCTCCGCCTCTGCTTCCTCTCTGCATCCTGGACTCTAAAGAAGATGAAAGAAATGTCTGCTCTGGTTGCTGACTCTTTCATCTCCAACTTAACCTCAGTCTGTGGTTGTGGAGGGCCTCAGAAGTCGGGAAGGTCCCCGCCACCAACATGAGGAGGGTGGGGCTGGACCCAGGTTCCAGCCAGCTCTGACACGCAGTGCGCTCAGTGGGACGTGTTGGCATGCATGCAAGGCTGTAGCACTGCCAGCCCCCATATGCTGCCTTCTTGAGGGCTGGCGGTGCCCTTCAGGACTGGCTGCATCCTTCATCCCATTTGAGTGGGCAGTAGTAGATAATAAAACCTCAGAATATCCCTTGGCCTCTGACCATCCAGGCAGGCATCTGTGGTCCTCCAGCTCAGGCCTGCCTGGGCCCTGTCAAGCCCCTGTGGCCAATCACTGAGCTGACCTTGCTGCTGGGCAATTGAACAGCTACCTGGGCAGCATAAACGACCCCTTGGGGTGTTTCAGTTCCCTACATCCACGTGATTGAGAAAAGGGCCTCCTCCCTCGTAACCTCCCAGCCTTCCGAGAGGAAATAACCCTCTAGACATTGAGTGTGGCCCTGGCCACCCTCAGCATACAGCAGACCGTGGCCCTGCAATGCTCTGGCCTTCGGGTTGTTGCAAACCTTTGACATTCATACTCATTAAAAATCAAAGGTATGGGAGCAAGTGGCTTCCCAACTGGTGTTTTCCCACTGAGGCTACGTGGTCTCCAGGAGCCATGTGCATCCTGGACCCAGTCCTTGTGGCCTCCGGAAAGCCAGCCAACTGTGGATTCCACGGTATAGAATAATCCTTGAGACACTGCTCCATTGAGTAACAGTTTCCTTACCACCTACCATTTGGTTTCTGTTCTCTGGAAAGGAGAGAGCAGAGACAGGAAAATGAGCAGATGTGTTCTGTGGAGATGGGTGATTAATATAGTCAGAGGGCAGGTATGTCTCCTGGGCTCCCACCTCCCAGGGACACAAATGAAGTCTGTGTGCCTTTTGAGGCACACAGGCAATCAGGGCCAGCCTCGGATGTGAGGCCCCGATGCCCAAAGCAAGAGTGTTGAGTTTACCACCAACAGCAAAGTTGCTATTTTAGCAAGTGGAAGAGCTTCCTGCCATCAAGGGAGGACAGCAAGACCCCTGGATAGGTGACCACAGCCCCTGACCTTAACTGAACCTCTTCCTTTCTGTTAAAATGGACATTGAGTGGGTGTCACCTGGAGTTTCTGGAAGCCCTGGATGCAGCAAGAGAGACTGTTCCTGTGAATGGGGCCACCCAAAGGCATTTACAGGACAAAGGATTGGAGAGAGACCAGACCACACTGCAAGAGAGTGAGCCACCAGAACTGCCAGGTCCACATCCACTCTTAAACCTGTCTCTTGCAGTTATTCATTTATTTATATCATTAAAAAATAATGATTTATTTTACTTTAGTAAGTGTGTCCAGTCCATTGGAATCACAAAAGTCATAGCTGATAACATCAGAACCAGTAATCCCTGAGACTCCCTTGGGTGCCCTACTGGATGGGGCATGGCTGGGCGAGATGAAGACACCGAGAGCGGTCCGAACTTAGGGGAGCTGCCAGGTTGCTCTGTCTCCATTCCTTCCCTGTCCCAGGCGAGTGAAATCTCGGAACAATGAAAGGAGAAGCAAAATGGGGAAGAGGTCTTTTGGTGGCTAACTGTTCTGTTTGTATTTTCCTTTGTTACGTTCCATTTTGTTAATGTGTGTTTTTACTAGGAAGTTACCCATTTCGTCTAGATTTCTAGTGTGATGCAATAGGTTTCTCATTCTAGTTTTCAACCGAATTGTCACAATTAATGATGAAATATCAATACCTTATTATTAACTGACATCCCTATTTCACTTGGGTTTCCTTCATTCTAACTTTTTCTCTTCCAGGATGCCATCCAGGGGTATCATGTGACATTTATCATCATGTCTGTTCAGGTTTCTCTGGGCTTTCACAGTTTCTGAGACTCTCCTTGTTTCTATGACCTTGACATTGGTGAGGAGTACTGGTCAGCTATTTTGTTGACTGTCCCACATTGGAATTTACTTGGTGTCTTTCTCAGGATTAGGCTTGAGTTATGGGTGTTGAGTAAGCAGATCACAGAGGTAAAGTGCTTTCTCATCACTTTATATGGAGGGAACAGGCTCTCAGGGCAACTTATCACTGTTAATATTAACTTTGGTCACCTGGCTGAGGTAGTTTGTCAGATTCCCCCACAATGAAGTTAAGTTTTTCCCATTTCCATACTGTGTGTCTTCTTTAGGAGGAAGCTACTTTGGGAACCAGCACTTATGGAGACAGGAGTTATCTCCACCTCCACACTCCGTGGACGGCTGAGTGTCCACATCAATTATTTGGACTTCCACATAGGAGATTTCTATTCAACCCTATTCATTAAAACAAACAAACAAACAAAACCTGTGCAGTTACTTATTTTTACCAGCATGGACACCTGGGGATAGTATTTTTTGTTTTGCTTTGTTATTTTAACTTTTGTTATAATCCAGCAGTCCAGATTTTGTTGCTAAATTCATTCCTGCTTTGGCTATTGAGAGCTCTTTCCATTGGTTCCTGTCTTTCTTTGACATCATTCCATCCTGTGGATTTTTTCTCTTGGTATTTCCTTATTTTCTGATATAAGATTCAAGATTGTCCTGGCTCATATAGTTACTGTGTCAGTCCTAGTGTCAGCCATTATTTCAAAGAGCTCTGGTTCCTTTTACTAGAGAATGTTATTAAAAAGTTACATATAGGAGCTAAAAGTGCTCAGCTGATAATGCAAGGAAATATATGCATGTATCCCCACCTCTGTGTATTGTTGGGTCTCAGGGAGGACTGCTCCACAGTGGCATATCGATTATTTTGAATTACAGTTCCTTAATAAATGGCTGATGCAAGAGGGACACTCTGACTCTCTATCTTCTTGAAAGCAGGAAATAAGCCTCGCATGTGAAAGGTACAGAAGCCTGTATGAACAACCCTTGGTACTTCTTCAATTTACTGCCCCCAAGCCAAAACTCTGTTTAGATTCTTCACTAACTGAGTGTCCCAAAGCTAAGTTTCTTAGGTCTGTAAGTTCCTCATAACTTTATTCTGTGAGGAACTTAAGCCTCACTTTCTGTTATAGTTGGGGAGGGATCTGTAAAGCACCTTGGTTTTTAAAGCAAAGGTTTGTTACTGGAACAAAGTGTCCCCCCAAAATGGGCTGAAGCTCAAGATGTCTCTGTCCCCTTCATGTGATACTTCAGGGCTGGTGGGTGCTGGAGCCCAGGCTCTGTCCTCCTTGTTTCTCTTCCCTGCTTTCAGGTGGAGGGCTCCAACCAGCAGGGGATGGGGTGACCACATGGCACCATGCCCTCCATCCTAGGACACAGGCTGGCCAAGGCCCTCACCACCTCCACCGCTTCCCCTTCGAGCTGCAATGGGTGGGAAAGCTGGGAGGTGCAGGGTGGCTGTGAACAGGAAAAAGGGCCATGGGTTCTGGTGGGCAGCTGGGCGGCTCTGCGGTGGCAGGGCCACCCGGAAGCTGGCGCACAGTCTCTGGGTCCTGTGAAACATGATTACGCATCGGCATGCAGTCTTTGATGCTTTGTGGTTGTGGAAATCCTATAGGAGGTGGCTCAGAGCAGATTAAGGTAATGCTCTCAGTGGAAGTGGTGAAGCGAAAGGTCTGCACTTCAGACTGAAGGTGCTAATGTGGGTGTATATACAGCACAAAACCATCTCGTGTGAATGTAGATCAGGCTCGTTTAAGGTCAGTGCAGTCGTGTTATGCCTAAAATCTCATATCTTGTGCCTCTCCTCAGGGACACCTTCCTCAGTTCCTGAGGCTCCTGTAACTCACATACAGGGGAATGGAGAGTGGGCTGTCTAGTGTGAGACCTGCTTTACCCTGTGTGTGAGTGTGCTCGGGGCTGCCATAACGAATACCACAGACAGGGCAGCTTGAACAACAGACCTACCTCCCAGTCCTGGATGCTGTCTGAGATCAAGGTGTCTGCAGGCTGGTTTCTCCTTGAGGCTTCTCTGCTTGGCATGTAGACAGCCATCTTCTCCTCACATGATCTTCTGTGTCCTAATCTCTTGTAGGACATCAATCCTATTGGGTTAGGATCCACCCTACTGACCTCATTTTACCTTGATCACCTCTTTAAAAACCCCATCTCCAAATACAGCCACATCCTGGGGTCCTGGGGGTTAGGGATTCAGCATGTGAATTTGGGGGGACGTGACTGAGCCTATACCATCCTCCTTAGGAACCAAGTGTGCTTCAGTCCTTCCTTCCCTCAATTCACACGAGTTGATGTAATGGCTCAAGGAGAGGCCACTCGTGCAGAGTTTGTGTCCCAGCTGGGGACCCCTTCTCTGCTCTCTCTGATCAGGCCGTGGCAGTGCCAGCCCAGTCCTGAGGTGAGCAGTTCTGGGGTTTCCTGCTGTGTCTCCCAGCCTGCTGAGATGCTCATTGTCAGGGAGCTCAGGAGCCAGCAGCCTAGTGGGGATGCCGGGGACTCTCAGGGCCTTGGCAGATGTCCTCCCGGCAGATACCCTAGCGAAAGTGGGGAAACATTTGGGGGATTACAGGCGGGAGAGAGTCAGTCTCGTTTATGCTTCAGAAAGACCAGGTTGGGGTGGGATGTGAGACGCACCGTGCAGGCAGGGAGCTTTGTCAGGCCTGATGGAGGAACCAGGCACAAGATCGGGCTTGGGCCAGGGCTGTGGGCGTAGAGGGGAATTAGTGTGAATTTGGAGGAGGGGGTCACAGGGTATGAGACCAGCTGGTGCACAATTCTCTGGTTGGTTGATGGTGAGCTAACAGGGTGGTGAACAGTATCAATCCTTAGGTGCCAGTAGGTCTGGGGGCTCTTGATCATCAAGTACAGTAGGTAATGTCTTCCATCTGGTAGAAATCTGTAAAACAGCTCAGGAAGCGCGCATCAGACACTGTTATCCAGGCACTTCAGAGAGGAGCTACAGCAGAGCATGTGGGGGAGGGATCTGTCCTGGGAAGGTGGGGCTGCTCCTGGGTGTGGGGGGCTGTGGGATCCCACTCCTCTGAGGGGCCTGTTAGCCCCCAAGGGAGACGGGGATGCAGTGGCTGGACAGAGGCGTCTGGCCTGGGAGAGGGGCCCGGGCTGGAAATGTCACTGGAATCATCACAGGGAGGAAGAGGAAAGACCAGGTGGGGGAAGGCGGGTTACAGCAGACTCCACGGATGTGTCTGTGGGCCTGATAGAAGCAACTCAGAGCCAGAAGGAGTGGCTGTCAGGAGCTCAGCTTCGTTCTCCCGTTCCTTTGTAAAACTGCTGTGTCAGTTTGAGACACCACCAGGAGACGTCTGGGCCCATTGCTGCCGTGGTTTCATCAAAGGGGCCCAGGTGGAAAACGGAACCACTGCAGGCCCCACCCATGTCCCCACTGGGGGTGAATCCCATCAGGGCTCCGGGGCTCACAGGCTTCAGGGAACCTCTGCCCTCAGGACGGGTCTTCCTCCCTCCTCTCACCTGCTGGTCAGAGGTCTAGGCAGCCCCATCCTGGCTTCATCCCCAGGGCCTGGACTCTGGGACAGCTTAGGGGTAAGCAAGACCCTTATGCTCCTTTATCTGCCTGGGGGCGAGAATGTCTAAAAAGCTGCAACTGGCTGGTTCCAGAGGGCTGAGTGTTTGCAGCAGGTATGAGTGGAAAGATGGGGTGTGAGGTTTCTATGTCTGCAGAGCCTTCCCAGTGTAAAGATCTGTGCATTTCCTGCGGCCAGTGAACTCCCCACACCATCCTCCCAGGAAGCTCAGCCAGGTATTATGAGGGCAGAGGCTCTCCCTTCGCTTATCTGTAACTTCCCGCCCCCACAGCAAGGAGCCTGGCTCCCACCATCTGCCATTTATGTGTGCATTGCTCCTTTCCAGATTACATGTGCAGGTTTCAGAATTGTTAGCTGCTACACCCTGGAAAGAACTCCATAAAATAAAGTCCACTGTTTGTGTACAGTCCATTCTGAGTTTAGTCTAGAGATTGCGTTCATTTCCAAAGTTAACTTTGGTCAGCACCTTTTATCCCGTCTCCTACAGTGAGTTTTTTCCATGCATTTCTAATACAGTTAGATTCTGTCACGTTGAGTATTCCATCCTGTAATACTGCTACACCATAAATAACTAAATTTGAATAGAGTTTGATTGACCCCTTGGGCTATACACACCTATGGGCTTAGACAAATGCATAGTGACAGGTATCCATCCTATAGTATCACATGGAACACTTCAAATCCCCCACCCCATGATCTGCTTATCATCTATGTGGCTTCGCCTTTCCCAGAATGTCGTAAATGGGGTCATACTGTGTGCAGCCTCCTCAGACTGGATTCTTTCACTTAACAATATATACTGAGGATTTATCCATGTCTTTCAATGGGTTGATGGTTCATTCCTTTCTACTGCTGAGTAGTATTCCGTTGCATGTGTATGGGAGGAAAAACAATTTTCATTCTGTCCTTCTAGGTTCTTGGTTGAGCCCCACCCCCGCCCCGTAATAAAAGACAATTAACAGGAGAAAAACAGAAGTTTATCAGCATGTATACCTCCTGTATACAGGGGAGCTACCCAGAAAAACTGAGTCACTCCCTGAAATGGCCAAAGCCATCACCTTAAATACCAAATACCATCTTCAGATAAAAACAAAAGACCTTGGGGAAGGGGGGAAGCCAATAATGGCAGGTTATCATGCAAAGCACAGTAAGCAAGGGTACTGTATGCAGATTTAAGTCAGGACTTCTCCCTTGATAAGGGTGACTTGAGATTTAATCGTCCTTCTATTTCTGGTGCACAGAGGGACACGCCCTTACAAATGGAGATTTCCTTATTATAAATGTCCTTCATAAAAGGTCAGTCTCTACTCAGTTTTTTCTTTCTTTCTTTTTTTGAATTAGACTGAAGTAATCCTTATGCCAGAGAGGCATATTTTGGCGCCGTATATTCTGCTCCCCTTGACATGGATGTACTCCACTTTGCTTACGCAGTCATCTAGTGAAGGATATCCTGATTTCTTCAGGCTTTTAGCCATTATAAATAGTGCTGCTGTGCATAATTGCATCCTTGTCTACTCTTGGACATAGATTTTCAGAGCAGTTGCTTACATCCTGGACGCATAATTGTTGGACCCCAAGGGGAGACTTGATTAGTCGTGGAAAAAAGCTGCGAAACTGCCTTGCAACGTGGCTGTGCATGCACCCCCAGCTATGAGGGGGCGTTCCTGTTTCTCCTCACCCGCCAGCAGTCGGTATTGCCATAGTTTTGGAGTTTAGCCATCCTAGTAGGCGTGCTGTGGTAGCTCACGATTTTAATTTGGAAATCCCTAATAGTATATGATATTTTTGTATAATTTTTGTATGATATTTTTTTTTTTCGGTACGCGGGCCTCTCACTGTGTGGCCTCTCCCGTTGCAGAGCACAGGCTCCGGACGTGCAGGCTCAGCGGCCATGGCTCACGGGCCCAGCCGCTCCGCGGCATGTGGGATCTTCCCGGACCAGGGCACAAACCCGTGTCCCCTGCATCGGCAGGCGGACTGTCAACCACTGCGCCACAAGGGAAGCCCAATCTTTGTATGATTTTTATTATCTGTATATATTTTTTGGCCAGATGTGTGTTCAAATCCTTACCCATTTTTAAAATGGGGCTGTTTTAGAGGTCTTTGTCTATTTTAAGTCCAAATCCTTTACTGGATATGTGGTTTACAAGTATTTTTCTCCTAATTTGTGGCTTGTTTTTTTGATCTTGGAGAGGCAGCAGTGAGTAGTGGCATGAAGCGAGATCTTCATTCCCTGCCCAGGAATTGAACCTGGGTAGCCTGGATGAAAACCAGGAATCCTAGCCCCCCACCCCCACAAGCTCTTGCCCCCCGTGAAAAATGCATTTCTCATAGAGGTAAAAACTAAGAACATACAAAGTTTATTATTAGAGACATAGCACAACAACAAGGGAGAGCACACAGAGAAGCAGTTTGTTTAGTTAAGACAGAAGCAAGGCAGAGATGCACACCGGAGAGAAAGGGTGTGAGCGCCCCCCAATGAGGAGGAATGCAGTAAAGGGGCGGTTTTGTCATGTATACGGGGCAGTTCTTCCGGGTCTCTGTTCACCTCTGGCCAGTTATCTGGTTTCTTTTTCCACACTTGCCCTGCCCTAAGACCCTCCCCAACATGCGTGCGGAACTTTTTTCTAAGATGGATTACAGCCCAGAGGTCTATGGGACGACCTTAGCATCACCTATTACGGGGTGGTGCCCCTTCCTTTTTGACCCCCAAGGAGCCTTTCTGCACATGTGCAATGTTTCCTTTGCCCCAAGGATGGGAAATGTATGACCTCTTGATCTTTTAACAGGGTTTAGTCCCACTCTGTTCCTCCCATAAAAATGTCCAATGTCTGGTTATTTACCCTATTTCTGTTGCTGGTTTTTATATCGAGGTGCAGATCTCGAAATATAGACAGGAGTGCGGTCATAAATGTGTAGTCCTGGAGCCTGTTTGTCTCTTGCTTCAGGAAAAGTAAACAGGGGGCTGGTAATGAATGTCCAGCCTGGAGCCCATTTTTTTCTCACCCCGGGAAGTGGGAACAGGAGGCCAGTTGTAAATGTGTAGGCTGGAGAGCATTTATCTCCTGCCTCGTTTTGACTTTCTGAATAAGGTCTTTCAGAGTAGAAATATTTAATTTTATGAAGTCCACCATGTTTTTATCTTCTGTGATTGGCCTTTGTATGTTAAAACTCAAAACTCATGATCTATAGCCGAAACCCAAGGTCATGTAGATTTTCTTCTATGTTTCTCTGTAATTTTGATAGCCTTGCATTTGAAATGTCTGTGAATACATTTGTGTGAATTTGGCATAAGTTTTAAGGTTCTTGTCTAGGGACTTCCCTGGTGGTCCCGTGGCTAAGACTCCGCGCTCCCAGTGCAGGGGGCCTGGGTTTCATTCCTGGTCATGGAACTAGATCCCACATGCCTCAACTAAGAGTTCGCATGCTGCAACTTAAAAAAAAAAAAAAGGTCCCATGTGACACAGCTAAGACGCAGTGAGGCTAAATAAATAAATATTAAAAAAAAAAAAGTAAAGCCTGTGTCTATAGTCATTTCATTTCTTACGGTTAAGGAGTTAATTGCTCCTTAACTATTTTGGAGAATTCATGGGTCATTTGGCTCTATTTCAATCTGAACTTCCACAGCATAACGGATGGAGCAGAACTGCCCTCCGGGGGCGGGGCCTCTGCAGAACTGGCAGGGCGCTTGGTCTGCCCTTTCCCATTGGCTGGCGGGGAACGCGAGCCCGCCTCCCTGACTCGATTGGCAAATGCGTGTTCTGCCTGCGGACCTGGCTCTGTGCGCAGCTGATGGGAGCCCGGTCTCCTCAAGCCCTACTGGGGCTTTGGTTTCTGGAACACGCAGGGCCAAGTCCATGCTGACGGCCTGGGCTTCAGGACAACCCGGGGCCGAGTCCTCGCCTACAGAAGCCGGGTCTCCTCAGGACCCACTGGGGCTTTGGGACACTGTGGGGTCCGGTTCACGCTGACAGGAGCCAGGTCTCCTCTGGACCTGCTGGGAGGTGATGCTGCTAAAGGAAAAGGTGAGGAAAAGTGGGGGAGAAGGTTCTTGTGTCTGGTTCACTGCTGAGGGTGTCTGTCCTCAGAGGACCCAAGAGAGGAAGGGACACTTGATGCGGAACACTGGGTTTTTAGCCAGTTTTTGTGTGGTGTAGACAGAGTGCAGTGTTCTTTGGTGTGTGGTGTCCAGTTTTGGCAGCACCATTTATTGAGGGGACTGTTGTTTCCCCAGTGTATGTTCTTGGCTGTTGTCTTGTGAATTAACTGACCGCATAACCGTAGGTTTATTTCTTGGGTCTCTGTTCTGTTCCTCTGGTCTGCGTGCCTGTTTTTGTGTGAATTCCACACTTTTTGATGACTGTAGCTTCGTAATGTAGTGTGAAGTCAGGGAGGGAGATGCCTCCAACCAGTTCTCCTTTCTCAGACTCCCTTTGGCTATTCAGGGGCCTTTGTGTTTCCACACAAATGTTAGGAACGTTTGCTATATTTCTGTGAAGAATGGCATTGGAGTTCTGACCAGGCTTGCTTTGCATTTGAATATTGGTTTTGGTAGAATGGACATTTTAACAATGTTCTTTGCATCCATGAGCACGGGATATCTTTCCATTCATTTGTGTCTGTTCAGTTTCTTTCATCAGTGTTTTACAGTTTTCAGTGTGCTTTCACATCCTTGGTTCAATTTATTCCTAAGTATTTTTTGGATGCAATTGTAAATGGGATTGTTTTCTTAATTTCTCTTTCTGATGGCTGGCACATTATTAGTGTATAGAAAGACAAGTGACTTTTAGGGCTTCCTTGGTGGCTCGGTGGTTAAGAATGTGCCTGCCAATACAGGGAACACGGGTTCGAGCCCTGGTCCGGGAAGATCCCACATGCCATGGAGCAACTAAGCCCGTGCAGCACAACTACTGAGCCTGTGCTCTAAAGCCCGCGAGCCACAACTACTGAGGTCGTGTGCCACAACTACTGAAGCCCGCGCACCTAGAGCCCATGCTCTGCAACAAGAGAAGCCACCGCAATGAGAAGCCCGTGCACCGCAATGAAGAGAGGGCCCCGCCCGCTGCAGCTAGAGAAAGGCCGTGCACAGCAACGAAGACCCAATGCAGCCAAAGATAAATAAATAAATATTTTAAAAAATTTATTAAAAAAAGAAAGAAAAGTGATTTTTATGTACTGATTTTTTACCCTGCAGCTTTACTGAATTCACTTTTTGGTTCTAACAGGTTTTTGGGTTAGGGTTAGGGTACGGGTTACGGTACGGGTTAGGGTTAGGGTTAGGGTATGCTTTAGGGTTAGGGTATTAATTAAACCTCTCCCACTCTCTAGATACCACTTAGCAACTAAAGGAATATTATTTGGGTTCCAGCCATGGAGAAGACTTCAGATACTAGGATAACACAAAGAACACACACATTATAAATAAATCATATTAGGATTTTGTTTTTAACCTGTCCATTAAAACACTAGTGCTTAGGAAATCTAATGGAGGCAGAAGCAGTAAAGGGTAGTTTTATGGGAATAACATCACAGATTTTTGTAGAATACACAGATTTTGACTGGGTAGAAAGTCAAGGAGGATTGCTTTTGTTCTGAAGATATAAACCTTCTTCTAAATTGAGCTGTTATTGGAAGTTAGGAATTTTTTGTTGCTGTTGTATTGCTTTGTGTTTTCATGATTATTCTGCTTGCATCTCCCTTGTTAAAACTTTGATTTGGGGAAGAGTGCCATTCCTGGAAATGAGTTTACAGAATTATTCTCAAAAACGGAAGGAAATGGTTCTCACCTAAATATTAAGAAATAATCTCTATACTTCTATACTGGTGTACTAACAGAATTATGATTCAGGGATAATAATTCTATGAAATGTAATTAAACACACAATATATATTTCTTTCTTTTACATTTCCATTGTTACTTTTTAAAAGTACAATAATAATTCAAGTTCTTTGTAACAAGTGAAATTTTAAAGGATTAAAGGGAAAGATAATATTTTACCACTTGCCCTCCTTTCCCACTCCCTGAAACGACCAGCATAATGTGTAGCTTTCTCATTTTATGCAGGTGTTCCTTACATGTGGAACATCATGTTTCTCACTGTAGAAAAACAGACTTAGCTCTCACACTTTTTATAGGCTACATAACAGTCCATAGAACAGAAGTACCAAGTATTTCAGACTTAGCTTTTGAGGGACACTCAGGTTACTTTCTGTTTTATTTTGTTTTTTTGCTAATTTGTTTTAACCCCAGAAAAATATTTTTTAAAATATAAAAGAAAAAATTAAGTCACGGATAAGGATTAGGGTTTAGGGTACGGGTTAGGGTTAGGATACAGGTTAGTATTAGGGTACAGGTTAGGGCTAGGTTTAGGGTTAGGGTACGGGTTAGGGTATGGCTACGGGTTAGGGTTATGGTATGGGTTAGGGTATGGGTTAGGGTTAGGGTACAGGTTAGGGTTAGGGTACGGGTTAGGGTTAGTGTATGGGTTAGTGTTAGGGTACAGGTTAGGGTTAGGGTTAGGGTACTGTTTAGGGTACAGGTTAGGTATGGCTACGGGTTAGGGTTAGGATACCAGTTAGGGTATGGGTTAGTGTTAGGGTATGGGTTAGGATTAGGGTACGGGTTAGGGTACGGGTTAGGGTTAGGGTACGGATATGATTTAGGGTACAGATTAGGGTACGGTTAGGGTTAGGGTACGGGTTAGGATTAGGGTACTGTTTAGGGTATGGGTTTGGGTTAGAGTTAGGGTTAGGGTACGGGTTAGGGTTAGCGTACAGTTTAGGGTATGGCTACGGTTTAGGGTTAGGGTATGGGTTAGTGTTAGGGTATGGGTTAGGATTAGGGTATGGGTTAGGGCACGGGTTAGGGTTAGGGTACGGGTTAGGGTTAGGGTACGGGTTAGGTTACGGGTTAGGGTATGGGTTAGTGTATGGGTTAGGGTACAGGTTAGGGTACGGTGATGGGTTAGGGTTAGGGTATGGGTTAGGGTACGGGTTAGTGTTAGGGTACGGGTTAGGGTACAGGTTAGGGTTAGGGTTAGGGTTTGGGTTAGGGTTAGCGTTAGGGGTAGGGTTAGGGTACAGGTTAGGGTTAGGGATAGGCTTCTTGTTAGGGTTAGGTTATAGTTTAGGGTGTGGAGCAAGGGTGTCCTGAATGGAGTGGCTTGGGGTCAGGAGGCGGCGGAGACTGTGTTTCGTGGGATATGCTTGCACACCTGTGACATTTCGTCCTCGGGGTCAGCACGGCAGCACGGATCCACCATCTGCCGATTTGTCTGTTCCTTCATCGCTCACTCATTCCCTTGCTCATTCATTCATTCACCCTCTCGATCTGTGACTTGAGGAGTTACTAAGGGTGTACTCTCTGCAGCAAAACACAGGACGCAGAGGGCCCGAGAGATCTGGCCGTCGGTAAGACTCAGGCCTGCTCAGCGCGTCAGTCACGTTGAGCCCGGGAGTGAACTGTGCCCCAGGGCGGGGGCTCCAGGGGGACGAGAAGACCATGGAACTGGGGTGCCGCCGCTTCCCGCCTCCTCTCCCTCAGGCTCCCTGGCCTGCCCGCGTCCCTGTGGCGCAGCTCTGTGTTTGGTCACTCTTTGTGTGGCAGAGGTCTGGAGGAGATGGTCAGCGTCCTCATGGGAGGATCCTGCTACCCACAGAGCACCTGGGACTCTGAATCCACGTTCAGCAAGGGGAATACTCTGGAGCTTTCCAGGCCCCAAAATCCTGGGTGCTTGGCTGGGCTCCCGCACCCACTTCTTATGCAGTCTCCCTGGAGCCCCCATCCCATCACAGTGAAGATCCAGAAGGCGTTATGTGACGCCCTTTCCGGTCTGGGCAGCACCAGGGCCCTGGGGCTCTTCCAGGCCCAGAGCATCTCTGAGTGTGTTCCAGTGTAGTGAAAAATTGACAGTTTTCACACAGTGTAGAACAAGCCTGGCTGTTATTTATGGTTCGTGTTGTGTGTGATTTTTCATGGTCTTGGAGAGTCCCAGCATTTTTTTGATGCATCAGCACATTTGCCCACAGCACATGCTTGAGTCCACAGGCTCAGGGGTATTCCTGGGTTCTCTGGTCAGGAAGGCCCAGTCAGACCGGAGGGGAGACTGACCACACCCAAGGCCTGGTCCTTGTCAGGCAGAGGGCGGGAGAGAGTCCAGTGAGGCAGGATTGAGGCTCATTCCAGGAGGGCCATCCTGACTATGGTCTGAAGAGATGCTGCTGCTTCTGGGCATATATTTTTCTAGAGGGGAAAAACACAGATGTTGTATAGAGCATGACTTGGACTAACAGGCAAAGGCAAGTCAGTGCAGGCCTGCGAGAGGGGGATCATATCTCCCAGATCTCTATGGACTATAGACCCAGCACCTCCCCAATCAGCCCCAGGTGGAGCAGAATTAAGACATACAAGAAGTGGACTTGGGTCAGACGGCAGCTTTGTGATTGTGCACAGAGACGGCTGACTGTTTCCCAAATCCAGGGTTCTAGAACTGGGGCCTCTGGAAGGCATAGGCATTCAGGAATATGGTGAAGTGCTTATGGAAGAGTAGATAGCAAAATGTAAGCCTCAGCCCAGAGCAAGATACCAGCAGGATAACACAAGACCTCCAGTCCGGAAGTAGCACAGGCATGACCTGCAACTGACACTCAGACGTGCTTTTCTCACGAGCGGCTGGGGCAGCGGAAGGCTCGGCTGAGGCAGCTGAGCAGGCTGGGTCTGTACCCCACGACTGGCAGGGCAGAGCGTGCTTGAGCCTTCAACTAGCCTCTGTGACAGCTGCAGGGCCGTGACCATCTTTATTTCCCAGGGACCATCTGCCGTCTCCTCATTCTTGGGGAGGCTGAAACAAAACCAAACTTTATGAAATTTCCTGAGCTTTTGTGTGTATGTGTGTGTATTACGTGAGTGTGCACAAGCATGTGCATGTGTGTGCTGTCTGTGCACAGGTCTGTGTACACCCGAGTGCATGTGAGTGTGTTTACGTGCAGGCAGGCACATATGTGTGTATGCACATGTTTTTGCATGTGCAGCAGCACGTGTGATTGCGTGCATGTGTGCATGTGACTGCAGCGCATCATTGCATGTGTGTGTGTATGTGTGTATGAATGCAGGTGTGCTTGGGCGTGTACGTGCACATGTGTGTGTACACATGCATGCTGTGGGGGGATGAGGAAGGCGTGGAGTTTTTGCTTTCTGGCGCCGCCTTCCCCCACCCTCCGTTTTGCTGTTGCCTCAGTGCTTCGTGGTGAATTGTGGAGACTCAGCAGGAGGGTCACTACCCGCTACCGTGAGCGATCTGTCTGCTCACCCTCATGGTCACCCATCTGTCCAGTAAACGTCCCTGAGTCTGTGCCATGTGCTGGGGCCTGGGGCCCACAGGGGAGCAGGTGTGTGCTCTCAGCTCTGCTCGGCCCAGCCGGGCGTGGGGCAGAGGAGCTGCAGGCCAGGCGTGTCTGCGGAGGGAGAGCTTACCTCTGGCTGGTGGGTCAGCGGAGGTGGCAGCTGAGCTGAACTGAAGGAGCGGGGTGGACGGAGCTTGCTCTAGAGGAGGGTGGGGGCGGGGGCACGGGAAGGGGCTGGGTGCCTGGCTCGCGGGGAGGGCGCATCGCAGAGGGCTGCAGGGGTGGCCAAACAGCTAGCTTTGACTTCGTTTTATAGACAGAGAGAACAGCTTTAGAGCCAGCTTTACAGGATCAGGCCCCCACTTTTCCTCTGGTGGCGGCTGAGGGGTTTGATGGCAGAAGAGAGAAGATGGGCCGAGGAACAGGGGTGACGGTAGGGGCTGTGCCTCCGCCAGGCTTCCAGCCTCTTTGTGCTGGTCCCTTGGGTCCACAAGGTTAGCAAGCACCTTGTGTGAGGCCGGAATGAGGCTTCCTCTTCAATCCCTCTTTCCCAGAAGTAAACGCAACACAGTTGAAGTTGGTGAGACTGAGGGGGCCATCTTGCCAGAAAGGCAAGCGTCAGTGTGGGCTGGGGTGCCCACCCGGGGACAAGGGGGACCCTTAGCCAGACCCGCAGACCCCAGGGAAGGACACGGTGTGCTCAGAGAGGCAGGGATAGTCAGGAGAGCCAGGTGTGCAGAGAAGGCTCGGCCAAAGGGGCCCTGGGGGCTCAGGCACTCAGGGAGTGAGGGGAGGGGCGGCCAGACAGCCGTGAACGAGGCCCAGGGGTCGACGGACCAACGGTTGTGCTGTGTGCAGGGTGGACACACAGGGCCCGAGGCTGTTCTGTAGGGAACGTCTCCCGGCTGCAGTGGGCTCTGGAAACTGTCTGCGGGCCGCCGCGCCTCCTGGGGCTCTCTGGCCCAGGCCCCAGCCGGGAGCCGCCTGTCCAGCCTGCCCCGGCTCCACCTCCGGACTGCGCAAGGCTGGACGGGCGGGACGGGCTCCTCGTGCCTCGGTTGCCATGACCTGTGACGTTTCCTTTCCAGTTGCCGGATTCATTATAAGGATATGTACAGTTTGTTGCGTTGTCTTGCGCCACCTGTTGGCTTAGGGAAGAACTGCCCTCGTAGGTTGGCCAGCCAGGTGTGCTACTCCAACCGACATACCCTTCCCTGCCCGAAATGGAGACACAGCACACACTCCCTGCCTGGTTTGGGAATGATGACACCTCACCTCTCGCCCCTCCTGCCCTGTCCTACCTGCACTCCAACCTCCTGGACACTTCGGTTCCCCATCTGACTCCCGACCCCTCCAGCTGGCTGGGGACAGGCAGCCTCACGAGACGGTGCGCACAGAGCTTTCTGGCCGGGCCCTGAGGATGGGGACCGGGTCCCACCTGTGCCAAGGAAGCAGGCATCTCACCCGGATTTGCCTCCGGGCTCTTGAAGGTGGACTGAAGGTCAGACAGTCCAGAGGCCAAGGGCCCCCGAGGAGGGGGTGTGGGCGCAGGTGGACCAGGAGCAGCTGCCCGTCTGGTCAGGAGAGCCCAACAGCCCAGGGCTTTCTGGTTGCTGGGGGGAGGAGAGGGCGGAGGCCGTGGGGCCCAAAGACAGGTCCTGCTTCACCTCTGGATGGGGCCACTCAGCTGAGCCCAGGAGCCCTGGGAGGAGGGCCAGACCCTGGGGTGGATCCACCTGCCAGGAGAAGGCTATCCACCTTCTCTCTTCGGTGGTCTGAACCTGCCTGTGTCTCTGGGAGCCCAAGCAGGTCCCGTAGGCAGGCATCCCAGGGGTGGAGGTGAGGCTTCAGGACTGGTGGCCCGTCTGCCTCGGAGGAGACACAGTCAACAACCCCTGGACACCTCCCTGAGTCTGAAGCCTTATCCCTTATGTTGGTCCCAGCCCTTCCTGGTGTGCTGTCAGGAGGGTACAAGAGTGGCACCAAGCCACATCTCACCCCAGCTGCCCCCCGCACCCCCTCTGCAGTCTCCCATTTCCCACCCAGCTGTGACGCAGCAGCAGCCCTGCCCCGGGCCGGCCTTGGGTGTCTCTGGGCCTGGAGCTGGCCTTGGCCCCGTGGACTTCGTCTCTAGAGCCTCGGGGCTCCCTGCAGAACAGCGTGGCTCTCGCTCTCGTTTTCTGGCCTGCTTTAGACTTTTCTCCACTTCTTAAGCCTCTCGGCTAACTTGGAAGCAAATTGAGCGTGAATTTGCTCATCAGGCAAGCTGATGTTTCTGCTGTGGATCTCCAGCCGGCCTTGTTGGTCAGTTAACTCTACCAGCTGCCCTGGCATGGTGAAACAGCTCTTTTCCAATTTGGCATTACCCATGGCTTCTGAAAGTGTAAAATCAGAGTTAACAACCCAAAGCCGCCCCGATGCAGCCTGTCATTCCCTCCATGTTCATTAGCTCAGATGCCCCCCTGCCCGCTCCCTGTGTGGGACCAGAGTGCGGAGGTGAGGCTGGGGCAAGGAGGGGATCGAGCCCAGCAGAGAAATCCCTCATTTGACCTGTTTTTTCGTTTAATCCGACGCTGGTTAACTGGCTCTGTTTTCTTGTCTGCTTCCTCCCCCTTCCCTCCTGCTGCGCCCCTCCCGTGGACCCCACTCTGCCTCTGTCCTGTGGGCCGGGCCTCCAGTGTGCGCATCAGTTACAATGATATGTTTGAGATGCTGAAACACATGTCCCCGCCCCTGGGGCTGGGGAAGAAATGCCCTGCTCGAGTTGCATACAAGGTAGACCCCACGCCCACAACCCGCAGGATGTCTGTGCTGCGGCCGGGCTCCCGTGTCTCTTCTGGGGCTTGTCCATCTGTTTGTCTGCTGCTGTGCTGTCTCACTGTTTCTTTCTCTTCTCTGCCCCGAACATCTCTGCTTCCTTCCCAAACAGAGGGAAGCAGATACCACGAGGTGTCCCTGCACTGGCCCCTTGTCCCCCAGGGCTGCCCCTCTGAGAGCCCCCGGGGAGGCTCGGGAACATGGAGCTGGAGCCCACCAGCTGCCTCTTCTCCTTCCCTTCTCTTCCCTAGAAAGGAGGGGACAGACCAGCTTTTTTGACAGAGCCTGTTTTTGTTCTGAGCTCAGGACCACACTCTGCTCCTCTGTCCCCTAAGCCCCTGATGTGGGTGGAGTTGTCTAGCCCTGAGGATCCGACCCTGGGGGAGCAGCGGCCTGCAAGGTCTCTGCAGGGTGCACCTGAGGAGCCTGCCCCCAGCCCCGCATGTGCAGAACTTCCCGGGCTGGGGAGGGAGCGTTGTCTCTAGGGCTTCGTGGGTTCACGGAGCCTTAAGAAGGAAGGGTGCTGGAGAGAGGCATCCTGCCTTCATTCCTGGGGCTCCAGAGGCCCCTGTGGGGTGAGAACAGCCTCTGGGGCCTGGGCGGTCCCATGTCCCTCCCACCCTGCTGCTGAGGGCCCAGCGGCTGAGCTGCAAGAAGGGGGGTAAACTGAGGACACCGCCAGGCCTCCCTCCCGGGTGGGCGAGCAGGCCACACGGCCCCATCCCCAAGCCTGCTCCCACCTGCCCCTGCATCCTCCGTCACCCCCTTGGTGAGTAAGCACCTCCCATCCCTCCAGCGCTCCGCCCCCTCAAGAGCCCTCAGTGCTCCCGAGACTCAGCCAGCAAGTGTCTGGGGTCTGACTGCTGTCTCCCTCTCTGAGCAGGCTTCCCACCAGAGCTTTCATCTTTCTGATTCTGTCCACGCTGTCTGTCTCTGTGCTCCGATTCTGGGCTTGCATCTCTCCCCTGGCTCAGCACAGCCTCTGGGAGCTAAGTGGCTCCTCCAGGCCATATGCAGACGCCTCTAGTGTCTTCCTTGGTCCTCCCCTGCCCGGCATGTGAGTCGAGCCTGCCTGGAGGCCGTGCATGAAAGGCTGTAGCTTTGTCCCCAAGAAGGAGAGCTGTGTCCACACTGACACCTGGGGCCAGGGTGGGCAGCCAGGGCCGTGACGGGGTAGCCTTTGGAGTTCCTCCCCGGGTGTGCTGGCTAACTCCAGGTTCTGGCAGTGAAGAGACCAGGTGAGGCCTCGTGGTGGGTGGAAGTGGATGGGCTTGGTGAGCTGGGGAGGGTCAGGAGATGCACAGAGTGCCATGTCCAAGAGGGTCTAGGCCCAGGCAGAGACTCCTGTCTGTTTGCCCTGGTCTCGCCCCTCTGCTGCTCCCTGAGATTGCTGGCTCTCTCCCCATCAACTCTGAGCGGGCACGACCACTGCTGTACCTCCACTGGAGAGTGGCCACACTCAAGGGGCCTCCTTCCTCTGGGCTCCTTCTAGCCCAGAACAGGGTCGGGGTGGAGGTTTCTGGCGGGTGGGAGCCAGGTTCTGTGGCCCATGGACCTCCAGGCCCACAAGACAATCCTCTCTCCTCCACAGACATACCCAAGAGGGTGGCATAAAGGAGTCGGTCTCCTGGGGCACTCAGAGGACCCAGGAGGTGCCCTGCGAGGTGACGACGCCCCTGGAGCGTGGCCACTCCATGGAGATCCCGGTGGTGCAGACAGGAAAACCAGTGAGGGGTCCAGGGCTGGGGGGTCGAGTTGGGGGTGGGGTGAGAGTGGGAGGGTGAGGGCGAGAGCAGGATGGGGGGAGGCTGGCATGGGGGAGAAGGTGAGAGTGTGATGGGGGTGGGTGTGACTGTGGGGCTTCTGTCCCCCCAGGCTGTGGATGTCCAGATGCAGAGCATGGCCCTGAGAGGCCCTGACGGGGAGCCCCAACCTGGGCTGGAGAGCCAGGGCCGAGCGGCCTCCATGCCCCGCCTGGCAGCAGAGACTCAGGTGGGTGGTCTGGGAGGGTTGGGGTCATGGGAGGGGGTTGGGGGTGAGGAGACTTGGCATGGAGGAGCTTGTGTCCCACATGCGGGCTTTGCTGGGGTGGAGCCTCCCCGAATGCACTGTAGCCTGGACACCACCGGCCCTGTTTGGAACCCTCAGAACACGATGCTGGCCTCGAGAGGTGTGGCCAGGCCAGCAAGAGTCCCCACTGCCCCGTGTCACTGACCCAGCCCTTCCCTGTCTCTGGGACACGCCTCTCCCACTCCAGCTCTTCACTCCCCCAGAAATCACACACAGGGCCTCCTCAAGCCACCCTTTTCCCTCATGTCCTCTCGGAGGCCCTGGGGGTGAGCCTGCTCCCTCTCTGGACACTGGACATTCTTTCTCTGGGACTTGCTTGACCACCTGGCAGGAAGCCCCTGGCCAGGGGGCTGCAGCACTGTTTCCCGGGCTCAGCCCCTGGGTTGAGCATTCCTCTTCCAACCCCTCACTCCGCCATCTCTGCCCACTGCGCCTGGTGCCCTCCTGGCCTGGCCACGTCCCTTCAGTGCCAAGCTGGCGCCTCTTCTCCCTCCTTGCTGCTTGAGCCCGAGCAGTGGCTCTGGGTGAGCCCGTTTCCGTGGGTTTCCATGTGCTTTCAGCCCTGGGGGAGCAGCCTCACGGTGCTGGATGGACGGAAGGGCTGGCACAGTGGTCTCACCGTGGCCGCTGAGGCAGCTCTGCCCACCCCCCCACCCCGGGATCCTTCCAGCCAGGCCAATAGGCTCCCTCTTCCTTGCACCTCCCTGTCCTGTAGGGACGCTGAGGCCAAGAGGCCTCCTGGGCCCCGCCCGGCCTGGGAGAGACAGACAGGCACACAAACAGCATTTTGTGCAAAGAGCGCTTCTGAAGAAGCGGTGGGTCTCGGGTGGGCAAGACCAGTCCAGGGAGAGGGCGGGGCTTGGTGGTCCCTGAACCCCAGCCCCGCAGTGGGCCTCCCCAGGGACCCTGCCAGACCGCAGGCCAGGCCCTCCGTGGCGCCATGCTCCCCCCTCCCCCCCCAGCACTCTGGGGCACAGCCTCCCTTGTCTGGGGAGACGCCCCAACTTCAGGGATAGAGTCCCAGGCCCATTCCTCCCGATGGGACGTGTCCTGTGGTCTGCCCAGCCCCGGGTCATGGCGGCTTCCCCGCCGCCCTGGGCCTCCCTGGACCCCACTCTCAGGCCGTGCGCGCACCCCTGTCCCCGCCCGCAGCCGGCCCCAGACGCCAGCCCCATGAAGCGCTCCATCTCCACTCTGGCGCCCCAGCGCCCCCCCCCGTGGCTCGTTTGTGCAACGCCGCCCTGGACGGCGCTCCGGCCAGCCAGGCCGCCCCCCACCATCACCACCGCTGCCATCGCCGCAGGGACAGGAAGCCGAGGTCCCTGGAGAAGGGGCCCAGCCTGTCCGCAGACATAGATGGCGGTGCGTGCGAGGGGTCTCTCGAGGGGCGATGGCTCGAGTTGGGGGTTCAAGAGCACATGGGAACGCTCTTCCTTTCTGCACCTCACAACCCCACAGCCAGCCCTGAGCCTGAGACCAGGCAGGAGCCCCCCACCCAACTCTGCTCTGGGACCCTCTGCTGGCCCTGGGGGCCAGGCCGGGGTGGGGGTCTGTCTCGCCGCCGGCTTGGCTCTGCTGACTTCTCCTCTCCCCCCGCCAGCACCCAACAGCGCCGCGGGGCCAGGGCCGCCCCCCGGGGGACGGGCCAGCAGGCTGCCGGCGGGAGCGCAGGCAGGAGCGGGGCCGGTCCCAGGAGCGAAGGCAGCCCTCCGCCTCCTCCGAGAAGCAGCGCTTCTACTCCTGCGACCGCTTTGGGGGTCGTGAGCCGCCACAGCCCCAGCCCCCCCTCAGCAGTCACCCTGCGTCGCCAACCGCTGGGCAGGAGCCAGGACCCCCGAGACAGGTACGTGGGCCTCAGGACCCCGCCTCGCCCGCGCTCCCTGGGGTCCGGGAGGGAGCCCCTTCCCGTCCTGGTTCCTAGGCCCAAGCCTGCGCTCCTTGCTTCCCGGGCCCGTCCATCCTGCCGGGCGGAGCCCTGGCCCTCCCGCTGTCCAGTCCCTTCTTTGCTTTCCTTCTGACTGAGCTGGGCTGGGCTGTGGTCTCCTGGTCCCTGGCCCTGTGCCTATCCCTTGCTGTCACCACCATCCCCAGACTGCCATCCGACCCTCCTGGGGCCGCCCCGGGTCCATCCCAGCTGCCCGACCCCGCCCCCCCGCCATGGCTCTCCGCTGCGCTGTGCTCTGTTCGCCCTGTCCTTTGACTGGGGGTTGCTGTGTTCCCGTTTCCTGCAGGGCAGTGCTTCAGCGAACGGGAGCCCCCTGCTGCCAACATCTGGTGCTAGCACCCCTGGCCGCGGCGGGCGGAGGCAGCTGCCCCAGACCCCGCTGACGCTCCGTCCCAGCGTCGCCTATAAGACGGCCAACTCCTCGCCCGTCCACTTTGCTGGGGCTCAGACCAGCCTCCCTGCCTTCTCCCCCGGCCGGCTTAGCCGTGGCCTTTCAGAACACAACGCCCTGCTCCAGAGAGACCCCCTCAGCCAGCCCCTGGCCGCCAGCTCTCGGATCGGCTCCGACCCGTACCTGGGGCGGCGTCTGGACAGCGAGGCTGCTGCCCGCACCCAACCTGAGGACACGCTCACCTTCGAGGAGGCCGTGGCCACCAACTCGGGCCGCTCGTCCCGGACTTCCTACGTGTCCTCCCTGACCTCCCAGTCGCACCCCCTCCGCCGGGTGCCCAACGGCTACCACTGCACTCTGGGGCTCAGCTCTGGCGGGGGCGGCCGGGGGCGGCGCAGCTACCACCACCCCGACCAAGACCACTGGTGCTAGCCGCACCGCGACCGGCGGGCGCGTCCCAGGTGATGAGTTTTATCATCCGCGCTGGGCTCCGGGGGCGCTCGGGCGCTGAGGCGGGGGCCGCAGCCCCGGGAGGACAGCCTCGCCCCTGCGTCTCCTCCCTCGCGCTGGGTGGAGCGGTTTGTAGAGGGATGTGGCTCCCCCTCTGCCCCTCCCGCGCTGCCTCCCTGGGTCTCCCAGCTCAGAGCCTACACAGGACGCGGCTGTGTGTGCTGAGCGGCACTGGGGGAAGGACCCAGCATCCGAGGTGTGTGCTGGGAACGTTTTGCAGGAGGTCTGAATCTTGTGCGGATCATCCTTCATCCAAACGTGTGGTGCAGAGGGGCGGGCGAGACCTCAGGACAGAGTCGGTGGTAAACCGAGCAGGTCTCGTCAGCCCCCGCACACCAACAGTCCGGTGGCGCCCTTCGTACCTAAAATGGCAAATAGGCACTAGAAACACACGCAGATGCTCTGTCCTCTCCCAGACACAGTCAGCCCTGACAGGGACCAAATCTGGACAACGTTCTTGCTGTTGGTTTTGATTTTTAGTCACAACACCCTTCACTCGTTTGTTGACTCTATATACTTGATCAGAAAATAAAAATAAAAAAACCAGAATAATGGGGAAGGGAATGTTAACATGACTGTAAAACATGAAACCTATAGGAGGACCTCAGCCTCTCAGGATGTGTGTTCTCGGCTTGCTGGAGGACATGCTCTGTGTCCAGTCCAGGCGGCCGACCAGACCACCCCGGCTCCCGCGGCTTTCGACCAAGTGCCTGACCTCCTAGCCCCTCGCGCAGGCTCCCGGGGGCGGGACGGGAGGCCTGTGTGGACTGCGAGTGGGCTTTGTGGAAACTGTTGCAAACAGCAACTGAGTAGAAAGCGGATGTAATGGAGAACGTGCAGAAAACATCCAGTAGGTCCGTCGTAGTTGGAATGCAGCGGCCGTTTGCCCTTTTTCCTCGAACCAGTAGAGGCTGCAGGGCATGTGTAGCATGGCCCGCGTGGGCCGGTCAGTCTTTCTACACCCGATTCTCAGGGACGGGGTGCCTGACAGGCAGGGCGCAATCTCTGTAGTTGTGCAAATTTCTTTTCACAGAAGTCTCATCGGGGAGAGGCTGGTGGGAAGCGGGGGAGATTGGATGGGGTGGGGGCAGGAGGAGTGCCCGCGTCTGAGCAGATGAGGGCAGCCGGGAGCCAAACGGAAATGAGGCCGGAGCTCGGAGGAAGGAGCAGCTCAGCTGCAGCTGCTGAGCTGGGCGTCTGAGCCCACACTCTTTCTGGCACAAGAGGTGGGAAAGCAGGCAGCCAGACGAAGCCCCGCTTCAGGGCCACATGCAGAAAAGGCCACTGTTAGGACGTGGTGCATAAAGCACTGGAGAGCCTCTGTTTTGTGAACAAAAGGAGCATTTAGATGAGTAGATTCGGGTGCGTCCTCCGCAGTTTGAAATGTGAGGCGATCTCTTTGCTGGACCATTTGAGTCTTCCCATTGGCTTTTACCCTGTGATTCCCCTAAAGAGACTTGGAGTGCGATGTGTGTGTGTGCGCGTCTGTGCGTCCCCGTGAGTGGATGCCGTTAACCCATAGGGCTATGCAACGAAAGACACACGTTTAATATTAGAAATAAAACACACAAGACCGCCACCTGTTCTAGGGTTTGAGCATGATTGTGACCAAACCATTTTATAGAATTTCCTTACTTGAAGGCACAACACTCTGAAACTTTAAAAGAACAGAGTATTTTACTCAAGTAGGATACAATTAAAATCGGAATCTCGGGCTGTGCATGTCATCCCTGGCTCCTGCTGCAGAGCAGAAGCTTGTGTATTTTGGTAGATGTTTTGTCTCTGGTCCCCCCGCCCACATTATTTTGAGTGTATTCATTCTGTGCAGAACCACAGCTGCTTCCCCAGGCCATGCTGGGCAGAGAATCCACTTTTCCGGACCCACCCAGCCATGCTGGCTTGTCTGGATTCTTCTCGACACTGGAATTGGTGAAAATTACAGAGAGCGGGGGATATACTGTCTTGTTTTCCCGACTCTGCGTTTTGTTTCTGTACTGTCTCTTCTCAGCTGTCACGTTTCCCCCCAAATCTCATAGTGAGTTGCCAAATTTGAAGAGCATCAACCAGTTGTCTGCATCTGGAACCAGTCAAGCAGTGGCTGTAGTTTGAATAAGTTCTGTGTGCATGTAAAATATATACATATATACATATATTCAAGTATGTGCATGACATGTATATCTTCGTACTTTTTGATAAAATGTATTCATTTGTTAATTTTTAATTATATTTGATATAAATCAAGGGTTTGTTGCAAAACTTTATATTTAAGAACAGTGTTTAAAAAAAACAAAAACAAAAAGAGAAGTCCCAACCATGCAACACAACTGGGACTTGCTTTAAAAAAAATAATCTGTGATTGACTAGTTTGCTGCCTGAGTAATATTTATCAGCCAAACTTTGGATTCTGCTATTGTTTCTACAATGACATTTTGTATGAAGCAAAGTCCTTGGATTAAAATAAAACTTAGCAAAAAATCAAAAACAAAACACCACCATGCTGCTGGGTGATATATGCAAGGGGTGCGGAGCCAGGCGGATGAGCCATCTCCGTGGGTATGGGGCTCGGGGGCGGAGGGCACAGGGCTCAGAAGAAGGTGAGAACCTCTTCAACTTGCTCTGGGGCTGATAGGATGCAAGGGTGGATTAGGCCCAGCGTCATGGTGAGGATCAGGGTAGGCTTGTGGCTGGAGGAGCCAGGATAAGGACTCACGGGGGATGTGGTTGTTTTAGGGTTAGGAATACAGTTTGGGAGTTGAGCAGGCATTGGCTGAGGTTTGGGGTGGCTGTGTTGGGTGGGTTAACGGTTAGAGGTTAGAGTTAGGTTTGGGGTTGAGGTTGGGATGTAAGTTAGAGTTGGGGTTAGGAATTAGAGGTTAGGGTTAGGTTACAGGCAAAGGGTTTGTCTATATAACCACTAACAGTGTAGGGTTATGTGGGTATAAGAACTAAGGTTTTGTTCAGTTTACTGTATATTAGAGTTCATTTAGAAAAGGCGTAATTGAACAGGCTTAGGTTTCAGACCAAAATGAAAATTATGGTTCTGATTACACAGGGAAAAGGGATTGGAGTAGGGTTCAAATTTTCAATCTGTTCTAATATGGACCTATATTCGGATTAGGGTTAAGGGTGGTGTAGGATCATGGTCAGGCTCAGAGGTTAGGGTTAGGAGTAGAGTAAGGTTCAGAGTTAGAGGGTCAGGAGTAAGGATAGAAATTCAGGCTCAGCGCTCAGGGTTAGAATGTAGGGTCAGGGTCAGGGTTAGAGGCTCAGGGGCAGAATTAGAGGGTACATTAAGAGGATGAGGGGCTTCCCTGGTGGCGCAGTGGATAGGACTCCGTGCTTCCAGTGCAGGGGGCCTGGGTCAAATCCCTGGTCAGGGCCCTAGATCCCACATTCATGCCACAACTAAGAGTTTGCATGCCACAACTAGGGAGACCGCATGCCACAACTAAGGAGTTGGCAAGCTGTAACTAAGGAGCCCACGAGCCACGACTAAGGAGCCTGCCTGCTGCAACTAAAGACCAGGTGCAACAAAAAAACAACAAAAAAAGAGGATGAGGTTTGGAGGGATTAGAGTTAAAGGATGCAGGCTAGAGGGTCAGGGTTAGAGGGTTAGGTTAGATTGTCTGAGTCAGGGTCAGGGTAAGGGTTAGGAGTTTACAGGGCAAGGTCGAGTATATAGGGGCTAGGGGTTAGGAGTATTAGGGTTTAGGTTTAGAGATTAGGAGGTTAGGGTTAGGGAGTTAACAGTAGAGATTTGGGCATTAGGGTTAGTGGGTTAGTGTTAAGCATAACTGGCCCACGACCCCCCTAACCCCACACCTCTGAGTCCTCTAGGATGGACAGGACTTGCCCTGAGTCACTCATGAGTGGGGTTCACCTGGACCGCTGGTTATCACCCCCCGTCCTGGAACCTGATAGCAGAAGAATGAAATGTCTGCTCCGGTCACTGACTGTTTCAAATCCAACTCAACCTCAGTCAGCGGTTGTTAGGGCCTCAGAAGTCCACAGGGTTTCCTCCTCCCACCTGAACTGGAAAGAGTAGTGCTGGCCCCACTTGGCCTGGGCAGCCCCGGTCCAGAACAGGCCTGGCTGAGGTCACTCCATGGTCATGTTATGAATTTATACAGAACTTGGTGCAGCGACCTACCAGCCCCCAGATGCTGCCTCCTGAGGGCTGGTGGGGCCCTCCTGGGACTGCAGGCATCCTTTGTCCCATCTGAGTGGGCATCAACAGACATCAAGTCTCAGGACAGCCCTTGACCTCTGACCACACAGGCAGGCATCTGTGGTCCTCCAGCTCAGGCCAGTCTGGTCCCCGTCAAGCCTCTGTGGCCAATTACTGAGCTGACCATGCTGCTGGGCAATTGAATCTGCCGCTTTCCCCAAGCCAGCATCTGTTCTCATGCCAAAGTCCAGAACCTCAGCTTTCCTCTGGGCACTTCTTACCTGTTTCCAGTCCAAACAGTTCCAGAGGGCTGATGCTACGTTCCACCCACCTTGAAGATGGGCGTATGATCCACATCTAGCCAATCCCATGGTACACCTTATGGGTGCTCTGACGGTTCAAGGACGATGCTATGACCCAAAACCAGGCCAATCATGTTTATTTTATTTTATTTTTTGGCCATGCTGTGCACACGGGATTTTAGTTCCCCGACCAAGGATCGAACCTGTGCCCCCTACATTGGGAGTGCAGAGTCTTAACCACTGGACCACCAGGGAAGTCCCATCCCCTCATTTTCAAAACTGCTATGGATTTAAAGCACACAAGATGATTGTGATATGAGTGGCCTTTTCAGTATGACTTCTTTGACTTAGAATGTTTTCAATGTTTATCCATGTTGTAACATGTATTATCAGTGCTTCATTCATTTTTTTTATTGTGGTTAAAAATACATAACATGGGGATGGGGGGCAAGTGGAGGGAACGGCCCACATGCACATCGTTCACGGACCCTCTGGACTGGAGGGACTCGTGAGAGCCGGAGCCCAGAAATCCGGGGATGGATAAGACACAGCGTCCCCTCCAATCCCCGTAAGCACCCCTTGCTCCATCCTGCGCCCAAATACCTCAGCTAGGCGCTCTCCCCACTCTTTACACTCCAAACTCAGCCAGGACAGACCTCTGCAGCCGCCGCTCCCCACCCTGAAGGTGAAGCTCAGAGGTGCTGTCCCCCTTTCCTCGGAGGGACTCTTTTTGGTGACCACAAAAGGATTCGATCGCTCAGGACAAAGCTGGTAGAGGACAGCGGGATGGCTGCGCCGGGCGCGCCGCGCTTCCTCCTGACCTTCGACTTTGACGAGACTATCGTGGACGAAAACAGCGACGAGTCTGTCGTGCGCGGGCCGCGGCGGGCCAGCGGCTGCCTGAGAGCCTGCGTGCCACCTAGCGCGAGGGCTTCTACAACGAGTACATGCAGCGCGTCTTCCAGTACCTGGGCGAGTAGGGCGTGCGGCCGCGGGACCTGCGCGCCATCTACGAGGCCATCCCCCTGTCGCCCGGCATGGGCGAGCTGCTGCAGTTTGTGGCCAAGCAGGGCGCCTGCTTTGAGGTTATTCTCATCTCAGACGCCAACACCTTTGGCGTGGAGAGTGCGCTGCGCGCCGCCGGCCACCACGGCCTGTTCCGGCGCATCTTCAGCAACCCGTCGGGGCGCGACCCTTGGGGGCTGCTGGCGCTGCGGCCCTTCCACGCGCACAGCTGCGCTCGCTGCCCCGCCAACATGTGCAAGCACAAGGTGCTCAGCGACTACCTGCGCGAGCGGGCCCACGACGGCGTGCACTTCGAGCGCCTTTTCTACGTGAGCGGCGGCGCCAACGACTTCTGCCCCATGGGGCTGCTGGCAGGCGGCGACGTGGCCTTCCTGCGCCACCGCTACGCATGCAGCGCCTTACGCAGGAGGCGCAGAAGGCCGAGTCCAGCTCCTTCCGCGCCAGGGTGGTGCCCTGGGAAACCTCCACCGAAGTGTGCCTACACCTGCAACAGGTGCTGAGGACGTGGCCTGCAGAGGGCACCCGGGCGGGGGGGGGGCGGGGGGGGGTCGGGAAAGAGAAAGCTAGTTTTATTACTCCCTCTCCCTTTCGTTTTGGTATATCCCTCCGGGATTTCCTGGAATCCCAGGGTGGTCCATTTGGGGACTGGAGGAGGGAGCTGGGAGCTGTCCCCATCTGTGCAGTTAACCCAGCTCGGCTGCCTCCCCCAGTTCCACTGCAAGCGAATTCCGGAGTCTGGCCGCACCAGGGTGGCGCGCATATCTGAGCAGGCAGCAGTGTTTCCAAACACCTTGTCCTCCCAGCTGGGAGGACGGGGTTCCCTGTCAGGGTAGAGAAGGAACATGTCCCGCCGCGTCACGGTTAACTGTTGCCTTGGGCTGCATGGCCTCCGTCCTCCAGTCTTCTGTCCAGGGGACCCAGGCCCCGAAATGTTCCCCCCACCCCGACCTCCCCTGCACCGGACTCCCTGCGGAGAGAGGTGGCGCTCCCTGCCGACGGTCCCAGGCCTAGATCTCGCTTTACCTACTGTGACCCTACACTACACTCCTTGCCTCCCTCCCCGCCCCCACCCTGTCAGCATCCCCACAGGAAAAAAAGCTAGAGGGAATAGTCCCCTCCTGTTGGTGGAAAGAGGTAGCACACTGTCCCGGGGCTCGGGTCTGGCCAGCCAGGGACCTCACAGAGCCCGAAGATGTCTCCTCGCACCCCAGCCTCGTCTATGCAGCAAGAAACCAGGGACTTAAGCAAAGTCGCCCCACTGACGGGGCCCTCTGAGTCCCCCTCCTCCCGTATGGAACAGAAAGCCATGATGCTCTAAAGCAGAGCCAGTGGAAACCCAAGGCCCACCTCCGTCTTTTGGTGTTTCAGAGCTGTAAAGGAGGTGAAGGGGCAGAGGTGAGCGAGATCTCTCACGCTGCAGTCTGAGGGATGAGGGCGAGGTGATCTCTGCTCTCAGAGAGCCCCACTTAAGTGAGGGAGTTTGTCCCCACTCTGGAGTAGTGCTCAGCTTGGGGAACCAAGCCTGAATACACAACAAAGCAGGCAGCAGGCAGAAGAGCAGGGTGCAGCCCACCTCCGCAGAGGGGCACAGGGGTCTAGTGTGGAGGGCTCCGTGAGCACCGAGGAGATGGGAGAGCGGAGGGGCACAGGGGTCTAGTGTGGAGGGCGCCGTGAGCACCGAGGACATGGGAGATTCTGCTGCTTAGGGCAGGCAGAGGAGGCTCAATTAGCAGGAGCCGTGCAAGTGGGCTGCCTTTCAGTCCCTCGGCCGCTAGCCCTGCAGGGCAACCATCAGGAGGTCGTCGGGATTGTATTCAAAGTCGGCACTTGCAGCTGGAGACCCTGTCTTCATGGCGTAAGGGTCCCCTGTGGATAAGGGCACCAAACTCCCTGGCTTCCAGTTCTTTCCTGTCTCCAGCAGGCCTCTGGGTGCCTCCTCTGTCTTTACCAGGACCCCTTCCCACTGCACTGGGGGGAAGGAACAGACACAGCTCACAGCCCAGGAGGCGTGCAGGACTGGTCCAGTCTTGACTGGAGCAGGCTTTGGAGTGGGACTCAAGAGGCTCACTGAAGGCGGTGCCTGGGTCAGCATCCCAGAGATCCCAGGCGTCAGCAGCTGGCCTGCACATAGTTCCCGGGGAGGAATCCAGACCCCTCTGAGCCGATGCCCTCACACCAGCCATTGGAGTAGCGGTGGGTGATGCAGATAATGGTGCCCTCAGAGAAGGAGAGTTCGTCGTCCTTCTGGCGCGTGTATGGGTTCAGTGTCACCACTGCAGGGCGGGAGGAGAGGGGTGCCGTGAGATGTGCCTCCTGCCCCGCCACAGGGATGCTTGTGCCCACGTACTGGACTCTAGGGGGCAATGTGGGGAGTGGGGCAGGAGATGGCTTCTCCAGAGCCCCAGGGCTCCTCCCCAGCTGAACTAATATTCAGTATCAGGCCAGCTGCTTCCCTCCTCTGTGGGGGTGCGGTGGGGTGGAATAAAGGGCTCCACAAGTGTGACACAGGCCATCCCCTCCACTCCAAGAAACTTCAGGGTCTGAGAGCAGGGCCCCAGGATCTGCCCACGTTTTGTAACCTGCTTTCAGCCCCCGTTCACCCTGGTCCTCCCGCAATGTCTCTAGCAGGTGCTGGAGGTATCGCTCAGTAGGTGCTCTAGTAGGTGCTCAGTAAATACAGTGACATTGAACGGTGTAGACTTGGCCGAGTGAGCCTTGGGCAAGTCACTTAGTTTAACCTCTCAGGCTCAGCTCCGTCTGCTAAATGCGAGTGTGAAGGTCCTAGGAGGTTGCGTAAAAGCGAGGAAATGGATGAGAAGCTTTGACTCTGGGGTCTGGTATAAAGCAGGGGCTAAATTATGTTACCCACCCCCCACATAACATAACATTTGCCATTTAAATCGTTTTGAGCATACAGTCCATGGCATTAACTACATTCGCGTTGTTGTACAAATATTCTCAGCATCCCCTCCAGAACTCATTCATTCTCCCTGTGGGAAATTCTGTGTCAGTGTCTCTGAATTTTTGCCAACACCCGTTATTTTTAGCTTTCTTGATTGTAGGCCTTCTAGTGTGTGGAGGGGTGTATGGCGCTGTGGCGTTAACTTGCATTTCATCACGGCTCATGATGATTAACGTCTCTTCATGTGCTTGTTGACCATTTGTATGTCTTATTTGGAGAAGGGTCTTTTCAAGTCCTTTTTCCATTTAAAACATTGGGTTGTTTGCCGAGTCCCGCCAAGCGCTCCTCCTGGCGGTTTTGGTGTCGGTGAGTCCGGCCTGGAGCGGTCTCCGCGCCGCAGGGGCCCACGCGCCGGGGCCTCCGTAGCGGCCTCTCAGGAGAGGAGACGCTCGGCCCGCGGCGCCCGTGCCCAGAGCGCCGAGATCGTGCTGTGCCGCGCGGACGCGGCGCTGCCGGGGCGGGTTTTGTTCGGCATTGGCTGCGGCGGTCTGCGCGCCTCTCCCGGAAGCGGGCGTCCCGGCCAGAGCGCACCTGGCGCGGGGCGTCCTCGGGGCTCCTTGCCGTCGGCGCCGCGCGAGCCGGCGGGGGTCTAAGGAGCCAGCGCGCGGCGGCTGGGAACGACCCGTCCCGTGGGTCCCTGGCACCCCAGCGGCATCCGAGCGCGGAGCGGAGGGCCGCGGACCGCAGGTAAGGGGACAGGGGCTCGGTGGGGTGGGTGGAGGAAGGAACGACGAATTACACCAGAGCTGTTTGGTACAGTCGCGGAGCTACCTAACCTGGCGGCAGCAGGAAGGGCTCGCCTTTGGAGTAAAGGCTTTGAGGACGAGCCCGAGCCTACTCACTCCCGTTTTACAGAACATCTGCAGGTGTAAAGCTCACTCGTGCGCGGTTTTCCTAAGCAGCCAAGTGCCCCTCCCCCGCGATGTCTCTGCAAGCAGAACCTGAGAGGGGCCGGTGCCTTGAGAGACTCACCCTTGGCCCATGGGAAGCCCAAGGGATTTATCCTGCATGGTGATTTCACGTGCTGGGACCCCCCGCCCCCCCGCCCCGCCAACCCCCACTCTGGCCAGCTGGCCCAGCCTTGGTTACTGCACTTCTCCAGCCCCAGCCGGCCCTTGGCCACCTGCTGGGATGGGAAAGGGAAGGGTGTCAGAATTTCACCTTAGAAACTTGCCAGGGGGCGTGGATTTAAACACATAGTGGTCACTCTGGCAGAAGAGAAGGGAGGAGGGCGCCTTGTTACCCTTTCATTGTGGAATCGGTGGTGCTCCCGCTGAGAGGGACCTCTCCAGTGTTTGGTGTATTGGAACTGAATAATTAGAACTTGTACAATTTTCAAATTATGTGGTACTTGAATTTAAAAGCAAAACCCCTAGAAACTCTAAGTGTTTTATAAATTGAGATCTAAAAATTGAAGGTCTGTTTTGCTTCCACTATGACATTATATTAAGAAATGTGCATTTATTGAGAAGAGAGTCAGAAAAGGGAAGCAAACAGAAAACTCAGACGTACCACTGCAGAGGCCATGGGAGTTAAGTTGTAAATGCTGCTGGCTTTCAGTAGCCTGCAGCCATTCTCTTCCTGTAGCTGATGGGATACAAAGCTCTACTGGGTTGTTCTTTGCACGGGATAGTCTTGTTTTGCAGAAATTCAGCTCAGAGCCATCTCTTGATGTATAAGAATTTCCCAGATTAGGTCCCCAGGCAGATCCTGGAGGGCCAGGGGGATTCCTTGCTTCATTATACCCGTCTGTTGGAGTAGAAAACAGCAATGACGTAGTTTTCTTTAAATATGGTTTTTGGTCTATCATCCAGAGCTTAGAGTAGCTATTTCCTTTCTCCCTCAATATGGTTGTGTTCCTGGAATGAATTATAGTCATATGACCTTGTTTTTACAGGCGAGGGTGAGGGTGAGGGTCAGGGTCAGGGTCAGGGGTCAGGGGTCGGGGGTCGGGGCTGGGGTTAGGGGGTAAGGGTTAGGGTTAGAGTTTAGCGTTAGGGTTAGGGTTGGGGGTTAGGGGTTAGGGGTTAGGGTTAGGGTTAGGGTTTAGGGTACGGGTTAGGGTACCAGATAGGGTATGGGTTGGAGTACGGGTTAGGATTAGGGTTAGGGTACGGGTTAGGGTATGCTTTAGGGTTAAGGTATTTATTAAACCTCTCCCACTCTCCAGATGTCACTTAGCACGTAAAGGAATATTATTTGGGGTCCAGCCATGGAGAAGACTTTAGACACTAGGATAAGACAAAGAACACACGCATTATAAATAAATCATATTAGGATTTTGTTTTTAACCTGTACATTAAAACACTAGTGCCTAGGAAATTTAATGGAGGCAGAAGCAGTAAAGGGTAGTTTTATGGGAATAACATCACAGTTTTCTGTGGAATACACAGATTTTGACTGGTTAGAAAGTCAAGGAGGAATGCTTTTGTTCTGAAGATATAAACCCTCTTCTAAACTGAACTGTTATTGGAAGTTAGAAATTGTTTGTTCCTGTTGTATTGCTTTGTGTGTTCATGATTATTCTGCTTGCATCTCCCTTGTTAAACCTTTGATTTGGGGAAGAGTGCCATTCCTGGAAATGAGTTTACAGAATTATTCTCAAAAACGGAAGGAAATGGTTCTCACCTAAATATTAAGAAATAATCTCTATACTGGTGTACTAACAGAATTATGATTCAGGGATAATAATTCTATGAAATGCAATTAAAAACAATATATATTTTTTCTTTTAAATTTCCATTGTTACTTTTTAAAAGTACAATTATAATTCAATGCTTTGTAACAAGTGAAATTTAAAAAGATTAAAGGGAAAGATAATATTTTACCACTTGCCCTCCTTTCCCACTCCCTGAAACGACCAACATAATGTGTAGCTTTCTCATTTTACCCAGGTGCTCCTTACATGTGGAACATCATGTTTCTCACTGTAGAAAAACAGATTTAGCTCTCACACATTTTATAGGCTACATAACAGTCCTTAGAACAGAAGTACCAAGTATTTCAGACTTAACTTTTTGAGGGACACACAGGTTACTTTCTGATTTATTTTGCTGTTCTGCTAAGTTGTTTTAACAACATAAAAATATATTTTAAAATATAAAAATCAAAATTAAGTTAGGGGTGAGGATAAGGGTTTAGGGTATGGGTTAGGGTACAGGTTAGGGTTAGGGTACAGGTTAGGGTTAGGTTTAGGGTATGGGTTAGGGTTAGGGTACGGGTTAGGGTACAGGTTAGGATAAGGCTATGGGTTAGGGTTAGGGGATGGGTTAGGGTTAGGGTACGGGTTAGGGTATGGTTTAGGGTTAGGGTATAGTTTAGGGTATGGTTATGGTTTAAGGTTAGGGTACGTGTTAGTGTTAGGCACGGGTTAGGATTAGGGTATGGGTTAATGATAGGGTTAGGGTTAGGGTTAGGGTAGAGTTTAGGGTACTGGTTCGGGTATGGCTACAGGTTAGGCTTAGGATACGGATTAGGGTATAGGTTAGTGCGAGGGTACAGGTTAGGATTAGGGTACAGGTTATGTTTAGGTTTATGGTACGGGTTAGGGTTAGGGTACGGGTTAGGGTACAGGTTAGGGTATGGCTATGTGTTAGGGTTAGGGTATGGATAAGGGTAGGGGTTAGGGTTAGGGTACAGGTTAGGGTACAGTTTAGGGTATGACTACGGTTTAGGGTTAGGGTAAGTGTTAGGGTACGGGTTAGGGTACGCTTTAGGGTTAGGGTTAGGGTACGGGTTAGGGTTATGGTACGGGTTAGGGTATTGGTTAGGATTAGGGTACAGGTTACGGTTAGGGTACAGTTTAGGGTATGGGTACGGGTTAGGGTTAGGGTACGTTTTAGGGTACACGTTAGTGTTAGTGTACAGGTTAGGATTAGGATACAGGTTAGCGTGAGGATTAGGGTTAGGGTTAGGGAAAGGGCACGGTTTAGGGTACAGGCTAGGGTATAGCAAAGGGTTAGGGTTAGAGTACGGGTTAGTGTTAGGGTCCGGTGGAGGATTAGCGTACGGATTAGGGTATGGGTTAGGGTTAGGTTTCGGGTACAGTTCAGGGTATGGCTACAGGATAGAGTTAGGGTTAGGGTTAGGGTACGGGTTAGTATTAGGGTACGGGTTAGGGTTAGGATATGGGTTAGGGTTAGGGTACGCTATTGGGGTTAGAGTTAGGGTTAGGGTTAGGGGATGGGGACGGTTTAGGGTACAGGTTAGGGTACGACAATGGTTTAAGATGAGCGTACGTGTGAGGGCACGGGTTAGTGTTAGCGTACGGGTTAGGATTAGGGGACGGGTGAGGGTAAGGCTTCGGGGAAGGGTTAGGGTTAGGGTTCGGGCTAGGGTTAGGATTAGTGGACGGGTAAGGGTAAGGCTTCGGGGAAGGGTTAGGGTTAGGGTTCGGGCTAGGGTTAGGGTTAGGGGACGGGGACGGTTTAGGGTCCAGGTGAGGGTATGACAACGGTTTAGGGTGAGGGTACGTGTGAGGGCACGGGTTAGTGTTAGCGTACGGGTTAGGATTAGGGGACGTGTGAGGCTAAGGCTTCGGGGAAGGGTTAGGTTTAGGGTTCGGGCTAGGATTAGGGTTCGGGAACGGGGACGGTTTAGGGTACAGGTGACGGTACGACAACGGTACAGGGTGAGCGTACGTGTGAGGGCATGGATTAGTGTTAGTGTACGGGTTAGGATTAGGGGACAGGTGAGGGTAAGGCTTTGGGGAAGGGTTAGGGTTAGGGTTAGGGTTCGGGCTAGGGTTAGGGTTAGGGGACGGGGACGGTTTGGAGTCCAGGTGAGGGTACGACAACACTTTAGGGTGAGCGTACGTGTGGGGGCACTGGTTAGTGTTAGCGTACGGGTTAGGATTAGGGGACGGGTGAGGGTAAGGCTTCGGGAAAGAGTTAGGGTTAGGGTTCGGGCTAGGGTTAGGGTTAGGGGACGGGGACTGTTTACGGTCCAGGTGAGGGTACGACAAAGCTTTAGGGTGAGCATACGTGTGAGAGCACGGGTTAGTGTTAGCGTACGGGTTAGGATTAGGGGACGGGTGAGGGTAAGGCTTCGGGGAAGGGTTAGGGTTCGGGCTAGGGTTAGGGTTAGGGGACGGGGACGGTTTAGGGTCCAGGGGAGGGTACGACAACGGTTTAGGGTGAGCGTACGTGTGAGGGCACAGGTTATTGTTAGCGTACGGTTTAGGATTAGGGGACGGGTGAGGGTAAGGCTTCGGGGAAGGGTTAGTGTTAGGGTTCGGGCTAGGGTTAGGGTTAGGGGACGGGGATGGTTTAGGGTCCAGGTGAGTGTACGACAATGGTTAAGTGTGAGCGTACATGTGAGGGCACGGGATAGTGTCAGCGTACGGGTTAGCATTAGGGGACGGGTGAGTGTAAGGCTTCCTGGAAGGGTTAGGGTTAGGGTTCGGGCTAGGGTTAGGGTTAGGGGACGGGGACGGTTTAGGGCCCAGGTGAGGGTATGACAATGGTTTAGGGTTAGCGTACGTGTGAGGGCACGGGTTAGTGTCAGCGTACGGGTTAGCATTAGGGGACGGGTGAGGGTAAGGCTTCAGGGAAGGGTTTAGGGTTTGGTCTTGGGTTAGTGTTAGGGGACGGGGAAGGTTTAGGGTCCAGGTGAGGGTACGACAACGGTATAGTGTGAGCGTATATGTGAGGGCACGGGATAATGTCAGCGTATGGGTTAGCATTAGGGGACGGTGAAGGGAAGGCTTCCTGGAAGGGTTAGGGTTAGAGTTCGTGCTAGGGTTAGGGTTAAGGGACGGGCACGGTTTAGGGTCCAGGTGAGGCTAGGACAACGGTTTACGGAGAGCGTAGGTGTGAGGGCACGGGTTAGTGTCAGCGTACGGGTTAGCATTAGGGGACGGGTGAGGATAAGGCTTCGAGGAAGGGTTAGGGTTAGGGTTCGGGCTAGGGTTAGGGTTAGGGGACGGGGACGGTTTAGGGTCCATGTGAAGGTACGACAACGGTTTAGGGTGAGCGTACGTGTGAAGTCATGTGTTAGTGTCAGCGTACGGGTTAGCATTAGGGGACGGGTGAGGGGAAGGCTTCGGGGAAGGGTTAGGGTTAGGGTTTGGGCTACGGTTAGGGTTAGGGGACGGGGACGGTTTAGGGTCCAGGTGAGGGTACGACAACGGTTAGGGTGAGTGTACGTGTGAGGGCAAGGGTTAGTGTCAGTGTACGGGTTAGCATTAGGGGACGGGTGAGGATAAGGCTTCGGGGAAGGGTTAGGGTTAGGGTTCGGGCTAGGGTTACGGTTAGGGGTCGGGGACGGTTTAGGGTCCAGGTGAGGGTACGACAACGGTTTAGGGTGAGCCTACGTGTGAGGTCACGTGTTAGTGCCAGCGTACGGGTTAGCATTAGGGTACGGGTGAGGGGAAGGCTTCAGGGAAGGGTTAAGGTAGGGGTTTGGGCTACGGTTTGGGTTAGGGGACGGGGACGGTTTAGGGTCCAGGTGAGGGTACGACAACTGTTTACGGTTTGCGTATGTGGAGGTCACGTGTTAGTGTCAGCGTACGGGTTAGCATTAGGGGACGGGTGAGTGGAAGGCTTCAGGGAAGGGTTAGGGTTAGGGTTCGGGCTAGGGTTACGGTTAGGGGACGGGGACGGTTTAGGGTCCAGGTGAGGGTACGAAAACGGTTTAGGGTGAGCGTACGTGTGAGGGTACGGGTTAGTGTCAGCGTACGGGTTAGCATTAGGGGACGGGTGAGGGTAAGGCTTCGGGGAAGGGTTAGGGTTAGGGTTCGGGCTAGGGTTAGGGTTACGGGACAGGGACGGTTTAGGGTCCAGGTGAGAGTACGACAACGGTTTAGGGTGAGCATACGTGTGAGGGCATGGGTTAGTGTCAGCGTACGGGTTAGCATTAGGGGACGGGTGAGGGTAAGGCTTCGGGGGAGGGTTAGGGTTAGGGTTCGGTTTGGGTTAGGTTTAGGGGATGGGGACGGTTTATGGTCCAGGTGAGGGTAGGACAACGGTTTAGGGTGAACGTACGTGTGAGGGCACGGGTTAGTGTCAGCGTACGGGTTAGCATTAGGTGATGGGTGAGGGGAAGGCTTCAGGGAAGGGTTAGGGTTAGGGTTCGGGCTAGGTATAGGGTTAGGGGACGGGGAGGGTTTAGGGTCCAGGTTAGGGTACGACAATGGTTTAGGGTGAGCGTACGTGTGAGGGCACGGGTTAATGTCAGCGTACGCGTTAGCAATAAGGGACGGGTGAGGGGAAGGCTTCGGGGAAGGGTTAGGGTTAGGGTTCGGGTTAGGGTTAGGGGACGGGGACGGTTTAGGGTCCAGGTGAGGGTACGATTACGGTTTAGGTTGAGCGTATGTGTGAGGGCACGGGTTAGTGTCAGCGTACGGGTTAGCATTAGGGGACGGGTGAGGGTAAGGCTTCGGGGGAGGGTTAGGGTTAAGGTTCGGGCTAGGGTTAGTGTTAGGGGATGGGGACGGTTTAGGGTCCAGGTGAGGGTAGGACAACGGTTTAGGGAGAGCGTACGTGTGAGGGCATGGTTTAGTGTCAACGTAGGGGTTAGCATTAGGGGATGGGTGAGGGTAAGGCTTTGGGGAAGGGTTAGGGTTAGGGTTCGGACTAGGGTTAGGGTTAGGGGACGGGGAAGGTTTACGGTCCAGGTGAGGTTATGACAACGGTTTAGGGTGAGCGTACGTGTGAGGTCACGGGTTAATGTCAGCGTACGGCTTAGCATTAGGGGACGGGTGAGGAGAAGGCTTCGTGAAAGTGTTAGAGTTAGGGTTCGGGTTAGGGTTAGGGGACGGGGATGGTTTAGGGTCCAGGTGAGGGTACGACAACGGCTTAGGGTGAGCGTACGTGTGAGGGCACGGGTTAGTGTCAGCGTACGGGTTAGCATTAGGGGACGGGTGAGGGGAAGGCTTCGGGGAAGGGTTAGGTTTAGGATTCGGGCTAGGGTTAGGGTTAGGGGACGGGGACGGTTCAGGGTCCAGGTGAGGATAGGACAACGGTTTAGGGTGAGCATACGTGTGAAGGCACGGGTTAGTGTCAGCTTACGGGTTAGCATTAGGGGACGGGTGAGGGGAAGGCTTCTGGGAAGGGTTAGGGTTAGCGTTAAGGCTAGGGTTAGGGGACGGGGTCGGTTTATGGTCCAGGTGAGGGTACGACAACGGTTTAGGGTGAGCGTACGTGTGAGGGCACGGGAGAGTGTCAGCGTACGGTTTAGCATGAGGGGACGGGTGAGGAGAAGGCTTCGGGGAAGTGTTACGGTTAGGGTTCGGGCTAGGGTTAGTGTTAGGTGACGGGGACGGTTTAGGGTCCAGGTGAGGGTAGGACAATGGTTTAGGGTGGGCGTACGTGTGAGGGCATGGGTTAGTGTCAGCGTACGGGTTATCATTAGGGACGGGTGAGGGTAAGGCTTCGGGGAAGGGTTAGGGTTAGGGTTCGGGCTAGGGTTAGGGTTAGGGGATGGGGACGGTTTAGGGTCCAGGTGAGGGTATGACAACGGTTTAGGGGGAGCGTACATGAGAGGTCACAGGTTAGTGTCAGCGTACGGGTTAGCATTAGGGTACGGGTGAGGGGAAGGCTTCGGGGAAGTGTTAGGGTTATGGTTCGGGTTAGGGTTAGTGTTAGGGGACGGGGAAGGTTTAGTGTCCAGGTGAGGGTACGACAACGGTTTAGTGTGAGCGTACATGTGAGGGCATGGGATAGTGTCAGCGTACGGGTTAGCAGTAGGGGAAAGTGAGGGGAAGGCTTCCTGGAAGGGTTAGGGTTAGGGTTCGGGCTAGGGTTAGGGTTAGGGGACGGGGACGGTTTAGGGTCCAGGTGAGGCTAGGACAACGGTTTACGGAGAGCGTAGGTGTGAGGGCACAGGTTAGTGTCAGCGTACGGGTTAGCATTAGGGGACGGGTGAGGATAAGGTTTCGAGGAAGTGTTAGGGTTAGGGTTCGGGCTAGGGTTAGGATTAGGGGACGGGGACGGTTTAGGGTCCAGGTGAGGGTAGGACAACGGTTTAGGGTGTGCGTACGTGTGAGGGCACGGGTTAGTGTCAGCGTACGGTTTAGCATTAGGGGACGGGTGAGGGGAAGGCTTCGGTGAAGGGTTAGTGTTAGGGTTCAGGCTAGGGTTAGGGTTGGGGGACGGGGACGGTTTCGGGTCAGGTGAGGGTACGACAATGGTTTAGGGTGAGCGTACGTGTGAGGGCACGGGTTAGTGTCAGCGTACGGGTTAGCATTAGGGGACGGGTGAGGGGAAGGCTTCTGGGAAGGGTTAGGGTTAGGGTTCGGGGTAGGGTTAGGGTTAGGGTTCGGGGTAGTGTTAGGGTTAGGGGACGGGGACGGTTTAGGGTCCAGGTGAGGGAAGGACAACATTTAGGGTGAGCGTACGTGTGAGGGCACGGGTTAGTGTCAGCGTACGGGTTAGCAGTAGGGGACGGGTGAGGGGAAGGCTTCGGGTAAGGTTTAGGGTTAGGGTTTGGGTTAGGGTTAGGGTTAGGGGACGGGGATGGTTTAGGGTCCTGGTGAGGGTACGACAACGGTTTAGTGTGATCGTACATGTGAGGTCACGGGTTAGTGTCAGCGTACGGGTTAGCATTAGGGGACTGGTGAGGGGAAGGCTTCTGGTTAGGGTTAGGGTTCGGGCTAGGGTTAGGGTTAGGGGACGGGGACGGTTTAGGGTCCAGGTGAGGGTACGACAACGGTATAGGATGAGAATACGTGTGAGGGAACGGGTTAGTGTCAGCGTACGGGTTAGCTTTAGGGGACGGTGAGGGGAAGGCTTTGGGGAAGGTTTAGGGTTATGGTTCGGGCTAGGGTTAGGGTTAGGGGACGGGGACGGTTTAGGGTCCAGGTGAGGGTACGACAACGGTTTAGGGTGAGCGTATGTGTGAGGGCACGGGTTCTTGTCAGCGTACGGGTTAGCATTAGGGGATGGTGAGGTAAGGCTTCGGGGAAGGGTTAGGGTTAGGGTTCGGGCTTGGGTTAGGGTTAGGGTTAGGGGACGGTTAAGGGTCCAGGTGAGGGTAGGACAACGGTTTAGGGTGTGCGTACGTGGGAGGGCATGGGTTAGTGTCAGCGTACGTGTTAGCATTAGGGGACGGGTGAGGGTAAGGCTTCGGGGAAGGGTTAGGGTTAAGGTTCGGGCTATTGTTAGGGTTACGGGACGGGGACGGTTCGGGGCCAGGTGAGGGTACGACAACGGTTTAGGGTGAGCGTACGTGTGACGGCACGGGTTAGTGTCTGCGTACGGGTTAGCATTAGGGCTCAGGTGAGGGGAAGGATTCGTGGAAGTGTTAGGGTTAGGGTTCGGGCTAGGGTTAGGGTTAGAGGAAGGGGACGGTTTAGGGCCCAGGTGAGGGTACGACAACGGTTTAGGGTGAGCGTACATGTGAGGGCAAGGATTAGTGTCAGCGTACGGGTTAGCATTAGGGGACGGGTGAGGGGAAGGCTCGGGGAAGGGTTAGGGTTAGGGTTCAGACTAGTGTTAGGGTGAGGGGACGGGGACGGTTTAGGGTCCACGTGAGGGTAGGACAACTGTTAAGAGTGAGCGTACATGTGAAAGCACGGGTTAATGTCAGCGTAGGGGTTAGCAGTAGGGGACGGGTGAGGGGAAGGCTACGGGGAAGGGTTATGGTTAGGGTTCGGGCTAGGCTTAGGGTTAGGGGACGGGGAAGGTTTATGGACCAGGTGAGTGTACGACAACGGTTTAGGGTGAGCGTATGTAGGAGGGCATGGGTTAGTGTCAGCGTATGGTTTAGCATTAGGGGACGGGTGAGGGGAAGGCTTCGGGGAAGGGTTAGGGTTAGGGTTCGGGCTAGGGTTAGGGTTAGGGGACAGGGATGGTTTAGGGTCCAGGTGAGGGTAGGACAACAGTTTAGGGGGAGCGTACGTGTGAGTGCACGGGTTAGTGGCAACGTACGGGTTAGCATTAGGCAACGTGTGAGGGGAAGGATTCGGGGAAGGGTTAGGGTTAAGGTTCGGGCTATTGTTAGGGTTACGATACGGGGACGGTTTGGGGCAAGGTGAGGGTACGACAACGGTTTAGGGTGAGCGTACGTGTGAAGGCACGGGTTAGTGTCAGTGTACGGGTTAGCATTAGGGGACGGGTGAGGGGAAGGCTCGGGGAAGGGTTAGTGTTAGGGTTCGGTCTAGGGTTAGGGTTAGGGGACGGGGATGGTATAGGGTCCAGGTGAGGGTACCACAACGTTGTAGGGTGAGCGTACGTGTGAGGGCACGGGTTAGTGTCAGCGTACAGGTTAGCATTAGGGGACGTGTGAGGGGAAGGCTTCGGGGAAGGGTTAGGATTAGGGTTCGGGCTAGGGTTAGGATTAGGGGACAGGGACGGTTTAGGGTCCAGGTAAGGGTACGACAACGGTTTAGGGTGAGCGTACGTGTGAAGGCACGGGTTAGTGTCAGCGTACGGGTTAGCATTAGTGGACGGGTGAGGGGAAGGCTTCGGAGAAGGGTTAGAGTTAGGGCTCGGGCTAGGGTTAGATTAGGGGACAGGGACGTTTTAGGGTCCAGGTGAGGGTACGACAACGGTTTAGGGTGAGCGTACGTGTGAGGGCACGGGTTCGTGTCAGCGTACGGGTTAGCATTAGGGGACGGGTGAGGTAAGGCTTCGGGGAAGGGTTAGGGTTAAGGTTCGGGCTTGGGTTAGGGTGAGAGTTAGGGGACGGTTAAGGGTCCAGGTGAGGGTAGGACAACGGTTTAGGGTGAGCGTACGTGGGAGGGCATGGGTTAGTGTCAGTGTACGTGTTAGCATTAGGGGACGGGTGAGGGTAAGGCTTCGGGGAAGGGTTATGGTTAGGGTTCGGGCTAGGGTTAGGGTTAGGGGACGGGGACATTTTAGGGTCCAGGTGAGGGTACGACAACGGTTTAGGGTGAGCGTACGTGTGAGGGCACGGGTTACTGTCAGCGTACGGGTTAGCATTAGGGGACGGGTGAGGGGAAGGCTTCGGGGAAGGGTTAGGGTTAGGGTTCGTTCTAGGGTTAGGGTTAGGGTACGGGGACGGTTTAGGGTCTAGGTGAGGGTACGACCACGGTTTGGGGTGAGCGTACGTGTGAGGGCACGTGTTAATGTCAGCGTACGGGTTAGCATTAGGGGATGGGTGGGGGAAGGCTTCGGGGAAGGGTTAGGGTTAGGGTTCGGGCTAGGGTTAGGGTTAGGGGACGGGGACGGTTTAGGGTCCAAGTGAGGGTTCGACAACGGTTTAGGGGGAGCGTACGTGTGAGGGCGCGGGTTAGTGGCAACGTACGGGTTAGCATTAGGCGACGTGTGAGGGGAAGGTTTCGGGGAAGGGTTAGGGTTAGGGTTCGGGCTATGGTTAGGGTTAGGGGAAGGCGACGGTTTAGGGTCCAGGTGAGGGTAGGACAACGGTTTAGGGTGAGTGTACGTGTGAGGGCACGGGTTAGTGTCAGCGTACGGGTTAGCATTAGGGGACGGGTGAGGGGAAGGCTTCAGGGAAGGGTTAGGGTTAGGGTTTGTGCTACGGTTAGGGTTAGGGGACGGGGACGGTTTAGGGTCCAGGTGAGGGTACGACAACGGTTAGGGTGAGCGTACGTGTGAGGGCAAGGGTTAGTGTCAGCGTACGGGTTAGCATTAGGGGACGGGTGAGGATAAGGCTTCGGGGAAGGGTTAGGGTTAGGGTTCGGGCTAGGGTTACGGTTAGGGGTCGGGGACGGTTTAGGGTCCAGGTGAGGGTACGACAACGGTTTAGGGTGAGCCTACGTGTGAGGTCACGTGTTAGTGCCAGCGTATGGGTTAGCATTAGGGTACGGGTGAGGGGAAGGCTTCAGGGAAGGGTTAAGGTAGGGTTTGGGCTACGGTTTGGGTTAGGGGACGGGGACGGTTTAGGGTCCAGGTGAGGGTACGACAACTGTTTACGGTTTGCGTATGTGGAGGTCACGTGTTAGTGTCAGCGTACGGGTTAGCATTAGGGGACGGGTGAGTGGAAGGCTTCAGGGAAGGGTTAGGTTTAGGGTTCGGGCTAGGGTTAGGGTTAGGGGACGGGGACGGTTTAGGGTCCAGGTGAGGGTACGACAACGGTTTACGGTGAGCTATGTGTGAGGGCACGTGTTAGTGTCAGCGTACGGGTTAGCATTAGGGTACGGGTGAGGGGAAGGCTTCGGGGAAGGGTTAGGGTTAGGGTATGGGCTAGGGTTAGGGTTAAGGGACGGGGACGGTTTAGGTTCCAGGTGAGGGTACGACAACGGTTTAGGGTGAGCGTACGTGTGAGGGCACGGGTTAGTGTCAGCGTACGGGTTACCATTAGGGGATGGGTGAGGGGAAGGCTTCTGGGAAGGGTTAGGGTTTGGGTTCGGGCTAGGATTAGTGTTAGGGGACAGAGACGGTTTAGGGTCCAGGTGAGGGTACGACAACGGTTTAGGGTGAGCGTACGTGTGAGGGCATGGGTTAGTGTCAGCGTACGGGTTAGCATTAGGGGACGGGTGATGGGAAGGCTTCGGGGAAGGGTTAGGGTTAGGGTTCGGGCTAGGGTTAGGGTTAGGGGACGAGGACGGTTTAGGATCCAGGTGAGGGTAGGACAGTGGTTTAGGGTGAGCGTACGTGTGAGGGCACGGGTTAGTGTCAGCGTATGGGTTACCATTAGGGGACGGGTGAGTGGAAGGCTTCGGGGAAGTGTTAGGGTTAAGTTTCGGGCTAGGGTTAGGGTTAGGGGACGGGGACGTTGTAGGGTACAGGTGAGGGTAGGACAACGGTTTACGATGAGCGTATGTGTGAGGTCATGGGTTAGTGTCAGTGTACGGGTTAGCATTAGGGGATGGGTGAGGGAAAGGCTTCGGGGAAGGGTTAGGGTTAGGTTCGGGCTAGGGTTAGGATTAGGGGATGGGGACGGTTTAGGGTCCAGGTGAGGGTAGGACAGTGGTTTAGGGTGAGCGTACGTGTGAGGGCACGGGTTACTGTCAGCGTACGGCTTACCATTAGGGGACGGGTGAGGGGAAGGCTTCGGGGAAGTGTTAGGGTTAGGGTAAGGGCTAGGGTTAGGGTTAAGGGACGGGGACGGTTTAGGTTCCAGGTGAGGGTACGACAACGGTTTAGGGTGAGCGTACGTGTGAGGGTACGGGTTAGTGTCAGCGTACGGGTTACCATTAGGGGACGGGTGAGTGGAAGGCTTCGGGGAAGGGTTAGGGTTTGGGTTCGGGCTAGGGTTAGTGTTAGGGGACGGAGACGGTTTAGGGTCCAGGTGAGGGTACGACAATGGTTTAGGGTGAGCGTACGTGTGAGGGGATGGGTTAGTGTCAGCGTACGGGTTAGCATTAGCGGACGGGTGATGGGAAGGCTTCGGGGAAGGGTTAGGGTTAGGGTTCGGGCTAGGGTTAGGATTAGGGGACGGGGACGGTTTAGGATCCAGGTGAGGGTAGGACAGCGGTTTAGGGTGAGCGTACGTGTGAGGGCACGGGTTAGTGTCAGCGTATGGGTTAGCATTAGGGGACGGGTGAGGAGAAGGCTTCGGGGAAGTGTTAGGGTTAAGTTTCGGGCTAGGGTTAGGGTTAGGGTTAGGGGACGGTTTAGGGTACAGGTGAGGGTAGGACAATGGTTTACGGTGAGCATATGTGTGAGGGCATGGGTAAGTGTCAGTGTACGGGTTAGCATTAGGGGATGGGTGAGGGATAGGCTTCGGGGAAGGGTTAGGGTTAGGTTCGGGCTAGGGTTAGGATTAGGGGATGGGGACGGTTTAGGGTCCAGGTGAGGGTAGGACAGCGGTTTAGGGTGAGCGTACGTGTGAGGGCACGGGTTAGTGTCAGCGTACGGGTTAGCATTAGGGGTCGGTTGACGGGAAGGCTTCGGAGAAAGTTTAGGGTTAGGGTTCGCGCTACGGTTAGGGTTAGGGGACAGGGACGATTTAGGGTCCAGGTGAGGGTACGACAACGGTTTAGGGTGAACGTACGTGTGAGGGCATGGGTTAGTGTCAGCGTACAGGTTAGCATTAGGGGTCGGGTGAGGGAAAGGCTTCGGGGAAGGTTTAGGGTTAGGGTTCGGTATAGGGTTAGAATAGGGGACGGGGACGGTTTAGGTTCCAGGTGAGGGTACGACAACGGTTTAGGGTGAGCGTACTTTTCAGGGCACGAATTAGTGTCAGCGTACGGGTTAGCATTAGGGGACGGGTGAAGGGAAGGCTTCGGGGAAGGGTTAGGTTTAGGGTTCGGGCTAGGGTTAGGGTTAGGGTACCTGGACGGTTAAGGGTGCAGGTGAGGGTACGACAACGGTTTAGGGTGAGCGTATGTGTGAGGGCACCGGTTAGTGTCAGCGTACGGGTTAGCATTAGGGGACGGGTGAGTGGAAGGCTTCGGGGAAGGGTTAGGGTTAGGTTCGGACAAGGGTTAGTGTTAGGGGACGGGGATGGTTTAGGGTACAGGTGAGTGTACGACAAGGGTTTAGGGTGAGCGTACGTGTGAGGGCACGGGTTAGTGGCAGCGTACGGGTTAGCATTAGGGTACGGGTGAGGGGAAGGCTTCGGGGAAGGGTTAGGGTTAGGGTTCGGGCTAGGGTTAGTGTTAGGGGACGGAGATGGTTTAGGGTCCAGGTGAGGGTACGAAAACGGTTTAGGGTGAGCGTACGTGTGAGGGCACGGGTTAGTGTCAGCGTACGGGTTAGCATTAGGGGACGGGTGAGGGGAAGGCTTCAGGGAAGGGTTCGGGTTAGGGTTCGGGCTAGGGTTAGGGTTAGGGGATGGGGACGGTTTAGGATCCAGGTGAGGGTAGGACAGCAGTTTAGGGTGAGCGTACGTGTGAGGGCACGGGTTAGTGTCAGCGTACGGGTTAGCATTAGGGGACAGGTGAGGGGAAGGCTTCGGGGAATGGTTAGTGTTACGGTTCGGGCTATGGTTAGGGTTAGGGGACGGGGACGGTTTAAGGTACAGGTGAGGGTAGAACAACTGTTTACGGTGAGCGTATGTGTGAGGGCATGGGTTAGTGTCAGTGTACGGGTTAGCATTAGGGGACGGCTGAGGGAAAGGCTTCGGGCAAGGGTTAGAGTTAGGGTTCGGGCTAGGGTTAGGATTAGGGGACGGGGAATGTTTATGGACCAGGTGAGTGTACGACAACGGTTTAGTGTGAGCGTACGTGTGAGAGCATGGGTTAGTGTGAGCGTACGGGTTTGCATTAGGGGACGGGTGAGGGGAAGGCTTCAGGGAAGGGTTAGGGTTAGGGTTCGGGCTAGGTTTAGGGTTAGGGAACGGGGACGTTTAGCGTCCAGGTGAGGGTACAACGGTTAAGGGTGAGCGTACGTTTGGGGGCATGGGTTAGTGTCACCGTACGGGTTAGCATTAGGGGACGGGTGAGGGTAAGGCTTCGGGGAAGAGTTAGGGTTAGGGTTCGGGCCAGGTTTAAGGTTACGGGACGGGGACGGTTTAGGGTCCAGGTGAGGGTACGACAACGGTTTAGGGTGAGCGTACGTGTGAGAGCATGGGTTAGTGTGAGCGTACGGGTTTGCATTAGGGGACGGGTGAGGGGAAGGCTTCAGGGAAGGGTTAGAGTTAGGGTTCGGGCTAGGGTTAGGGTTAGGGGACGGGGACGGTTTATGATCCAGGTGAGTGTACGACAACGGTTTAGGGTGAGCGTACGTGTGAGGGCCTGGGTTAGTGTCAGCGTACGGGTTAGCATTAGGGGATGGGTGAGGGAAAGGCTTCGGGGAAGGGTTAGGGTTAGGTTCGGGCTAGGGTTAGGATTGGAGGATGGGGACGGTTTAGGGTCCAGGTGAGGGTACGACAACGGTATAGGGGGAGCGTACATGTGAGGGCGCGGGTTAGTGTGAGCGTACGGGTTAGGATTAGGGGACGGGTGAGGGGAAGGCTTCGGGGAAGGGTTAGGGTTAGGGTTCGGGCTAGGGTTAGGGTTAGGGGACGGGGACGGTTTAGGGTCCAGGTGAGGGTACGACAACGGTTCAGGGGGAGCGTTCGTGTGAGGGCGCGGGTTAGTGTGAGCGTACGGGTTAGGATTAGGGGACGGGTGAGGGGAAGGCTTCGGGGAAGGGTTAGGGTTAGTGTTCTGGCTAGGGTTAGGGTTAGGGGACGGGGACGGTTTAGGGTCCAGGTGAGGGTACGACAACGGTTTAGGGGGAGCGTACGTGTGAGGGGGCGGGTTAGTGTGAGCGTACGGGTTAGGATTAGAGGACGGGTGAGGGGAAGGCTTCGGGGAAGGGTTAGGGTTAGGGTTCGGGCTAGGGTTAGGGTTAGGGGACGGGGACGGTTTAGGGTCCAGGTCAGGGTACGACAACGGTTTAGGGGGAGCGTACTTGAGAGCGGGTTAGTGTGAGCGTACGGGTTAGGATTAGGGGACGGGTGAGGGGAACGCTTCGGGGAAGGGTTAGGGTTAGGGTTCGGGCTATGTTTAGGGTTAGGGGATGGGGACGGTTTAGGGTCCAGGTGAGTGTACGAGAACGGTTTAGGGGGAGCGTACGTGTGAGGGCGCGGGTTAGTGTGAGCGTACGGGTTAGGATTAGGGGACAGGTGAGGGGAAGGCTTCGGGGAATGGTTAGGGTTAGGTTTCGGGCTAGGGTTAGGGTTAGGGGAAGGGGACGGTTTAGGGTCCAGGTGAGGGTACGACAACGGTTTAGGGGGAGCGTACGTGTGAGGGCGCGGGTTAGTGTGAGCGTACGGGTTAGGATTAGGGGACGGGTGAGGGGAAGGCTTCGGGGAAGGGTTAGGCTTAGGGTTCGGGCTAGGGTTAGGGTTAGGGGACGGGGACGGTTTAGGGTCCAGGTGAGGGTACGACAACGGTGTAGGGGGAGCGTACGTGTGAGGGCGCGGGTTAGTGTGAGCGTACGGGTTAGCATTAGGGGACGGCTGAGGGGAAGGCTTCGGGGAAGGGTTAGGGTTAGGGTTCGGACTAAGGTTAGAGGGCGGGGCCGTTTTAGGGTCTAGGTGAGAGTACGACAACGGTTTAGGGGGAGCGTACGTGTGAGGGCGTGGGTTAGTGTGAGCGTACGGTTTAGGATTAGGGGACGGGTGAGGGGAAGGCTTCGGGGAAGGGTTAGGGTTAGGGTTCGGGCTAGGGTTAGGGTTAGGGGACGGGGACGGTTTAGGGTCCAGGTGAAGGTACGACAACGGTTTAGGGGGAGCGTACGTGTGAGGGCACGGGTTAGTGTGAGCGTACGGGTTAGGATTAGGGTACGGGTGGGGGAATGCTTCGGGGAAGGGTTAGGGTTAGGGTTCGGGCTAGGGTTAGGGTTAGGGGACGGGGACGGTTTAGGGTCCAGGTGAGGGTACGACAACGGTTTAGGGGGAGCGTACGTGTGAGGGCGTGGGTTAGTGTGGACGTACGGGTTAGGATTAGGGGACGGGTGAGGGGAAGGCTTTGGGGAAGGGTTAGGGTTAGGGTTCGGGCTAGGGTTAGGGTTAGGGGACGGGGACGGTTTAGGGTCCAGGTGAGGGTACGACAACGGTGTAGGGGGAGCGTACGTGTGAGGGCGCGGGTTAGTGTGAGCGTATGGGTTAGGATTAGGGGACGGCTCAGGGGAAGGCTTCGGGGAAGTGTTAGGGTTAAGTTTTGGGGTAGGGTTAGGGTTAGGGTTAGGGGACGGTTTAGGGTACAGGTGAGGGTAGGACAATGGTTTACGGTGAGCGTATGTGTGAGGGCATGGGTAAGTGTCAGTGTACGGGTTAGCATTAGGGGATGGGTGAGGGATAGGCTTCGGGGAAGGGTTAGGGTTAGGGTTAGGGTTAGGGTTAGGGGACGGGGACGGTTTAGGGTCCAGGTGAGGGTAGGACAACGGTTTACGGGGAGCGTACGTGAGAGCGGGTTAGTGTGAGCGTACGGGTAAGGATTAGGGGACGGGTGAGGGGAAGGCTTCGGGGAAGTGTTAGGGTTAGGGTTCGGGCTAGGGTTAGTGTTAG